>NC_048224.1:118621160-118638682 GCF_002007445.2 Ailuropoda melanoleuca
GTACATATATAGAGAGAGAGATTGAGGAGATACAGTTTTCACGAAGTAGGTGATGATAATGTAATGAACTGAATTGGTATAGACATAATTGGAATAAAATTTAAGAAAATTTAATAATACATGAAATTAGATAAAAATAGAAGTTTTAGTAGGTTGATAAAATATCTAAAATTCTATATGTAAAATCTAATTATTTTAAGTAGAATTAAAAGGATATATATGGAATTAAATATATAAAGTTTTTATATGGTGTTCATATATCATTTCTAACTTTATCATTTTCTTGGAATCTAGTACAAATAGCTTATTATGAACTTTACAATATCAACCAAATCTTAGTTTATAATCAACAAGCAAAAAAAAGAAAACAAAAAACACACAGAAGCATAAAACCCAATTGACTTAAAGCAGGGCTTTGGTTTTTCAAGGACAGATTTGAAATCTAGTAACACTGGGCCAAAAACATACAAATCATTTATTGTAATATGACGATGTTGCAGCTTTTTTCTTTTAACGTGCCTAGAGTATAAACAATTTAACATGTAAGATTTAAATTTGGGATTTGCATAGTCATAATGATGTGATAATATTACATCACCACAACAGGGCTTTTTTGATGGTTATTAAGCTCAGATCTGAATCGTCCTTTGATGGGCTTTTTTGATACTAGAGCTCTACTTGTCAGGTGGTTTTCTGTGACATGTAGCTCCACCAGTTGGGGGCACTAAACGGGTCTGGAAGAGAGGAAGGAGAAAAGAACCCATTTTTTTTTCTTTTTCTGCAAGTTTTTTCCCCAGCAGTGGTCTTTAACCTGCCAGAGGCAACTCTTCCCATCTCTAGAACCTTCCAGCACTCCCAGAGCCTGTCTTACGTTGCCCTGTTCACAGGCATCAGCACCACTGAAGCAGTGTCCCTTCTCAGAGATCCAGGTGTTCTCTACACTAGTCTTCCACAAAAATCTTTATGTACCAAAGCCAGGCAGATGCCATAGCCTCCTGAGAGTTCTGAGTTTGATATACGTGACAACTCTGTCCTGAGATTTTGATATACTAGCAACAGCCAGACTATTCCCTTTTCTCAGAAATTTGAATCCCATCCCTGTGGGGTCTCTTATCTGAGCACCTAGGTAGGGGCTTCCTCTAGTTCTTGTATCTTGTAAACCTCAGTATTTTCTTTTTGCTTCTTTAGACCTCCAATATCTGTTTAAACATATTCTTATATTGTTATCATTGTCAAAATACTTAACATAATTGCCATTTTCAACTGTACCACCTAATTAGTAAAATCATCTGTAATGATTTGAGAACTTAAAATAGTAAAAATATATTTATTTACTACATCTGTATTTCTAATACATTTGATGATACCTAAACTGCTGAAGGTTTCCTTAGTGGTATAACAAAAATAATAGGTAATAATTTTAAGGCCTTACCTACCAGACTTAAAGGTAATGGCTTTGTATGCACTAACATGAGCAATAAAAAACAATACTGAAGAAAAAAAACAATACTGAAGGTGAGAAATACAGTTGACTGTTGAAAAATGTGGGGGTTAGGGGCGCTGATCCCCTGTGCAATCATAAATCCACATATAACTTTTAAAACTTAATAGCTTACTGTGAATTGGAAGTCTTACTGATAACATAAGCAGTTGATTAACACATATTTTGCATGTTATATGTATTATATATTGTATGCTTACAATAAATTTAGAGAAAAATGTTAAGAAAAGCATAAGAAAGAGGAAATATATTTATAGTATTATACTCTATTTATTGAAAAATATCTGCATATAATTGGGCCAACATAGTTCACACCCCTGTTGTTCAAGGATCAACTGTGCTTACCTTCTATTATGGAAAGAGTTTAGGAAAAATACAATTGTTTTCCAGTATCATGTAATTATTAAATTGTTGAATGAACTACAGTTGATAATGTGTTAGTATGTTTTTGTTATCCTTAAGAGAGAGATTCAAAATAAACATTGGAAAAACAAGAAACAATTTTAGTTCTCTTTTAAGTATACATTCAAGATGTGGGAAATACATACATTTCTGGTATACCTCTTAATAGGAATCCAGAAATCCTGTATCTAACTTTATGCTCCATCAACAGTAGATTGAGAACTTATGGACCATCTAATGGTTACTTCTTAGACAAATAAGCCTTTCAGACTTCTAGAAGAAAGTGGAAGTATACTCTCTTTAAATATAGATCCTGAAATTTGAACAATTTGAACTCACTGCTGACATCCTTTCTTTACAAAACCATACTTTGGTCTAGTGCCTGGATGGTGTAGTCTGTTAAGCGTCTAGCTCTTGATTTCGGCTCAGGTCTGATTTTAGGGTTGTGAGCCTTGTGTTGGGCTCTACACTCATTGAGGAGTCTGCTTGGGTTCCTCTCTGTCTGTCTCTCTCAAATAAATAAATAAATCTTAAACACACACACACACACACACACACACACACACACACACACACACTCTGGAGTAAGAGACTACAAAATGTCCTGTGTCTGGGTTGTTATGCATTCAGTTAAATGCTAGTCATTACATTATACGGATAGAAGAGTATTCTTAATTCTGGAAGAACCAGCTATCTATGCCAGATATACTAAAGTACTGGCTCTTGAATCAAGAATTGATGGTGTGGGGCGCCTGGGTGGCGCAGCCGTTGGGCGTCTGCCTTTGGCTCAAGGCATGATCCCAGCATTATGGGATTGAGCCCCGCATCAGGCTCCTCTGCTAGGAGCCTGCTTCTTCCTCTCGCACTCCCCCTGCTTGTGTTCCCTCTCTCGTTGGCTGTCTCTGTCAAATAAATAAAATCTTTAAAAAAAGAAAAAAGAATTGATGTTGTAAAAAAGGGCTTCAACAAGTATAGTTTTAGACAAAAGAAAATGCCAAAAAATTGTTTTTAGTAACTTAATTCTGTAAGTTTAAACCAAATGTTGTAGATGGTTGTTTATATGCCTAAATACTCAATTCATCTTAGATGTAACTAATACATGTCACCATTTTTCTCTCAACCTAAAAATATTTTTTAAAGTAGATAACAGCTAACATTTTTGTGTTCATAGCATTTAAATATAACAACACAAAATCTGAAATTTAACTCAAATATACATACAAAAATACACATACATTGAAAGTGCATAAGTGGGTAACTTTTGACTAAAGATTTTATGGTATGTTTCTCATACAAACACTGTGGCCTATTGAAATATGTCATTGGTTATTTTCTTCTGAGTTTCTCCATATTTTTATCTAAATCACATGTGTATAAATATGTTTTTTATACAGAATCAAATAATATTGGATGTATTGTAGCTAAAAACAGTTTCTGTGCCTGCTGTGAACTGAATAGTTGTCTGTATTTTAAGCAAAAATTACTGCCTTTGTTGAATTTGCTGCATACAATACAACACTTAACAATCATAGCAATGATACATTTTTAAGGAATGGCAATGATATATATTAAAATTTTACTTAACACTTTTGTATCCATTGTTCTATGTAATTTACATACTTATTTTATCTTAGATTAAGTTTAACAGTTTTGGGTTCTCATAGCATTCAGATATGACAATTAAGTGGTTAATTAAAATATAAACAAGTTATGTTTACTTACAAAAAAGATTTAGGTATTTCTATGACTATTTTTAAGGCACATCTTGTTTTGATTTAAATAAATTCTCATCATAAAATGAAGCCCTCCTAAAATGTGACTNCATTGGAAAAACAAGAAACAATTTTGGTTCTCTTTTAAGTATACATTCAAGATGTGGGAAATACGTACATTTCTGGTATACCTCTTAATAGGAATCCAGAAATCCTGTATCTAACTTTATGCTCCATCAACAGTAGATTGAGAACTTATGGACCATCTAATGGTTACTTCTTAGACAAATAAGCCTTTCAGACTTCTAGAAGAAAGTGGAAGTATACTCTCTTTAAATATAGATCCTGAAATTTGAACAATTTGAACTCACTGCTGACATCCTTTCTTTACAAAACCATACTTTGGTCTAGTGCCTGGATGGTGTAGTCTGTTAAGCGTCTAGCTCTTGATTTCGGCTCAGGTCTGATTTTAGGGTTGTGAGCCTTGTGTTGGGCTCTACACTCATCGAGGAGTCTGCTTGGGTTCCCCTCTGTCTGTCTCTCTCAAATAAATAAATAAATCTTAAACACACACACACACACACACACACACACTCTGGAGTAAGAGACTACAAAATGTCCTGTGTCTTGGTTGTTATGCATTCAGTTAAATGCTAGTCATTACATTATACGGATAGAAGAGTATTCTTAATTCTGGAAGAACCAGCTATCTATGCCAGATATACTAAAGTACTGGCTCTTGAATCAAGAATTGATGGTGTGGGGCGCCTGGGTGGCGCAGCCGTTGGGCGTCTGCCTTTGGCTCAAGGCATGATCCCAGCATTATGGGATTGAGCCCCGCATCAGGCTCCTCTGCTAGGAGCCTGCTTCTTCCTCTCGCACTCCCCCTGCTTGTGTTCCCTCTCTCGTTGGCTGTCTCTGTCAAATAAATAAAATCTTTAAAAAAAGAAAAAAGAATTGATGGTGTAAAAAAGGGCTTCAACAAGTATAGTTTTAGACAAAAGAAAATGCCAAAAAATTGTTTTTAGTAACTCAATTCTGTAAGTTTAAACCAAATGTTGTAGATGGTTGTTTATATGCCTAAATATTCAATTCATCTTAGATGTAACTAATACATGTCACCATTTTTCTCTCAACCTAAAAATATTTTTTAAAGTAGATAACAGCTAACATTTTTGTGTTCATAGCATTTAAATATAACAACACAAAATCTGAAATTTAACTCAAATATACATACAAAAATACACATACATTGAAAGTGCATAAGTGGGTAACTTTTGACTAAAGATTTTATGGTATGTTTCTCATACAAACACTGTGGCCTATTGAAATATGTCATTGGTTATTTTCTTCTGAGTTTCTCCATATTTTTATCTAAATCACATGTGTATAAATATGTTTTTTATACAGAATCAAATAATATTGGATGTATTGTAGCTAAAAACAGTTTCTGTGCCTGCTGTGAACTGAATAGTTGTCTGTATTTTAAGCAAAAATTACTGCCTTTGTTGAATTTGCTGCATACAATACAACACTTAAAAATCATAGCAATGATACATTTTTAAGGAATGGCAATGATATATATTAAAATTTTACTTAACACTTTTGTATCCATTGTTCTATGTAATTTACATACTTATTTTATCTTAGATTAAGTTTAACAGTTTTGGGTTCTCATAGCATTCAGATATGACAATTAAGTGGTTAATTAAAATATAAACAAGTTATGTTTACTTACAAAAAAGATTTAGGTATTTCTATGACTATTTTTAAGGCACATCTTGTTTTGATTTAAATAAATTCTCATCATAAAATGAAGCCCTCCTAAAATGTGACTGATATTATTTTGAGGAGGATGGTACTGACTAATCTTTGTCTTTTATTATTTGCCTCTGTTATTAATATCGTCTTAAAATTTGGAATATAAAATCGACATTTTCCTAAGTTTGTCTGATACGTAGCTGAATAATAGAGTAAATCTAAAATGTTTCTCAAATATTATAACATTTTTTTCATTTTAAACAATATGCAAATCATATCAAATTGTTAAAAAGTGAATGCTTAGGTAGGCATATTTAATCTTACAGTTACTTAAGAAAATAAAGTTGATGTTTATTGGAAANCTACACTCATCGAGGAGTCTGCTTGGGTTCCCCTCTGTCTGTCTCTCTCAAATAAATAAATAAATCTTAAACACACACACACACACACACACACACACTCTGGAGTAAGAGACTACAAAATGTCCTGTGTCTTGGTTGTTATGCATTCAGTTAAATGCTAGTCATTACATTATACGGATAGAAGAGTATTCTTAATTCTGGAAGAACCAGCTATCTATGCCAGATATACTAAAGTACTGGCTCTTGAAATCAAGAATTGATAGTGTGGGGCGCCTGGGTGGCGCAGCCGTTGGGCGTCTGCCTTCGGCTCAAGGCATGATCCCAGCATTATGGGATCGAGCCCCGCATCAGGCTCCTCTGCTAGGAGCCTGCTTCTTCCTCTCGCACTCCCCCTGCTTGTGTTCCCTCTCTCGTTGGCTGTCTCTGTCAAATAAATAAAATCTTTAAAAAAAAAAAAAAAGAATTGATGGTGTAAAAAAGGGCTTCAACAAGTATAGTTTTAGACAAAAGAAAATGCCAAAAAATTGTTTTTAGTAACTCAATTCTGTAAGTTTAAACCAAATGTTGTAGATGGTTGTTTATATGCCTAAATATTCAATTCATCTTAGATGTAACTAATACATGTCACCATTTTTCTCTCAACCTAAAAATATTTTTTAAAGTAGATAACAGCTAACATTTTTGTGTTCATAGCATTTAAATATAACAACACAAAATCTGAAATTTAACTCAAATATACATACAAAAATACACATACATTGAAAGTGCATAAGTGGGTAACTTTTGACTAAAGATTTTATGGTATGTTTCTCATACAAACACTGTGGCCTATTGAAATATGTCATTGGTTATTTTCTTCTGAGTTTCTCCATATTTTTATCTAAATCACATGTGTATAAATATGTTTTTTATACAGAATCAAATAATATTGGATGTATTGTAGCTAAAAACAGTTTCTGTGCCTGCTGTGAACTGAATAGTTGTCTGTATTTTAAGCAAAAATTACTGCCTTTGTTGAATTTGCTGCATACAATACAACACTTAAAAATCATAGCAATGATACATTTTTAAGGAATGGCAATGATATATATTAAAATTTTACTTAACACTTTTGTATCCATTGTTCTATGTAATTTACATACTTATTTTATCTTAGATTAAGTTTAACAGTTTTGGGTTCTCATAGCATTCAGATATGACAATTAAGTGGTTAATTAAAATATAAACAAGTTATGTTTACTTACAAAAAAGATTTAGGTATTTCTATGACTATTTTTAAGGCACATCTTGTTTTGATTTAAATAAATTCTCATCATAAAATGAAGCCCTCCTAAAATGTGACTGATATTATTTTGAGGAGGATGGTACTGACTAATCTTTGTCTTTTATTATTTGCCTCTGTTATTAATATCGTCTTAAAATTTGGAATATAAAATCGACATTTTCCTAAGTTTGTCTGATACGTAGCTGAATAATAGAGTAAATCTAAAATGTTTCTCCAATATTATAACATTTTTTTCATTTTAAACAATATGCAAATCATATCAAATTGTTAAAAAGTGAATGCTTAGGTAGGCATATTTAATCTTACAGTTACTTAAGAAAATAAAGTTGATGTTTATTGGAAAACTGTGAAATTGGTTATTAAATTTTCATTAAGTAACAAAACTATGAGGAATACAAATTGAGCGTCAATTCGAAATTATCTATTATTTTGAACCCATGTATAAAATAGCAACTGTCAGTTACTAGTGGATAACTGAAAATCCTTTATATAAAATTTAATTGAATATAAACTAATATATTTCATAAAGATGACATTGTATTATATGGAAGGCATTCAGTTTTTTCTTGTATATTTATGTTATATTATACACCTTTATTTTTAGAAGTAAATATAAGCAGCAGTTGCCTTCTGACATTTGAACCGGTTTTGTTTTACTTTCATGATTGTTCTTCCCTCAATTGCTGCATCATCTTATGTGTTTAACATGAAATGAATAACCAAATTGTGTAGTAATGATTCTTAAAGCAAGATTGCAACATAAAAATCAAACAGGTATAATGATTGTGGTCATCCAGTTTATCCTTTTGAAACAAGACATCATGTTGTATTCACTCACTAAATTTACCGAGAATTACTGTGTTCATGTTTGGAAAAGACAAGTATAATAATCCCTGTGAATTTAATCTGAGCAATTCCTTACATAGGCCAGATTATTTGAAATTTGCAGGCCCTTTTATCATCTAATGGCTGGTAGTGATGGCTAAGATGTTTGCTTGTTAATAGTTTTTCTGATTAATGAGTGTTTCCAACTATTTTTTTTTAGTAAATATATCAATCATATCTTGAAAATTCAAGCTGAACCTATTTTCAGAAAAGTGAATTTGTAAGCATAATTAAAAAGTGCCAGCATAGGTGCATATATAAGAAAAAAAAAACTGACACAATTGAATTGGCAGGCATACGGGCATAAAGTGTGGTAAAAAGATTCTTGCTCTGATTAATCCTGTGTGGGCTCTTCATCACCTGATGCTTGATAGATCTGACAGAACAATTCAATTTTCATTCTTCTGAGTGACTTTCTAAAATCATTTGCAAACTGAATTAGTTTGTTACGATTATGTACATCATAGCTAACAATAGATAGCATAGGTAACAATGAAACAGTATTTTCTTACTAGAAATTTTATATGGTAAATATCATTCAAAAAGCATGAATGGGGTGTAAATAATGGGTGAAGATAATTATTATATATTAGCAGTGCTGAGTAAACATACCTAACTCCAGATATTTAACAGTGAAATAGGATGATGCCATGCCGTAATATATAGACAAGTAATTGATTTATACCAGTATGGGCTAACCTACTTCATTTTGAAAGTAAAGATGTGATCTGATTTTTGTATTTTGTGAACTTAGAAGTAACTACTTAAGAAACCACTTAACCCAGTAGTGAGACTATTGATTTATTATCTATCTTTGAGGATATATACATATAAATGTGTAAATCCCTTTAGATGCTTCTGGAGAACTTTGTGTCAAAATGTAGAATAAGTGGAAAATTATATACTTCATCATACATGTATCCCATATACACTGCATCATACACATATGTATCCCATACGCAGTTGAGATATATACACACACACACGTTTTAATGTATAGTGCTAGTGTAAGGCATATACATATACATGCACATATATGTGTATATATATCATTTATGTATGGATATATATATGATTATACATATGTGATACAGTGTATATGGGATACATGTGTGATGTAGCTTGCAAGTTTTCACTTACTCTGTATTTTGGCACAAAGTCTTGTAGAAACGTCTGAAAGGATTTACGTTATGGACAAGAAGAAGATGCATGGTACAAAGCCAGTCAATGCACATTCTGATTCAAAGAGGGAAGTTCCACAATGATTTATGTACTCAAATGACACACAACTTAATTCGATAAAGTTATTCTGCTGCCTTGAAAAATTTAAAACCAGTGGGTGGTATGCAAAATAAAACAAATATACTCAGATTACCTTTCTGGGGTACCCATTCATTGGTCATAAGTCTTAGAGGAAAACAAGTTTGATAATGTGCCTGTTTCTCCAGGGTGTCCTGAAGGTTCAAAAATGTAGTCACAGTTATCCTTAAATTTTCTGCTTTCCTGTACCATGTCCAATTGATTGCCAAGTTTGCGAATCATCTTCTTGAATATCTTCCGCATCAAATTTTTCTTTCCATGCTCTGTGCCACACATTAATTAAGGGCCTCATGATTTTGCCAAATTATTCTAACAGCTTCTGACAAGTCTTCGTAAATTAATCCTTCACAGTGTTAAAATATCCAATATGCAAATCTATTCATATGAGTTCTCTATTTTAAAATCTTCTAAGACATCTTATTGACTACATGATGATATTGTTTGGTGTGGCATATGAAATATGAAACCTTTTATGGTCTGATCCTTCAGTATTCAACTTCAGTTCTGTTAATGTTTCATATACTCTGTGTCATCCAAACATTTTAAATGACTGTGATCCTTAAAAGTCACCCCTGCAAAAATCATTCCCACATTCTATACTCTTGTTGCTCGTTAGCTGTCAAATGAGTAGTCCTGCTTGTCTGTGAAGATACACCTCAAATGACACTTGTTTATTTTGTATACTAGTAGACTACCCCTACAACATTTTGGTATCTTTTTTATATTGAATCATAATTATTTTTTTCTTTCTGGGTAAGAGCTTAGCCTTGATTCATTTTGAATCCTTAGAGCAGGGTAGCATCCCTTGCATATTTTCTGCATTTAGTAAAGAAGGAGAGAGGGGAAATTAATTCTTGTAAATGTGCACTTCTATTTAGACAATTATAATTATCTATCTAGCGAGTGTATGCTTGTGCATATGCATGCATAAATTTGTCAGTATGATGTAATTATGTATCTCAAGATGATTTTTTCTATATTTTCGTTAGTTTTTTAGTAATCAAATGTGGTTTCTCTATCAAATATTTTTCAATTTTCTTATAATGGTTAAGCTGTGTCATTTCTATTTTCCTTTCAATGGTCTTAGATATTAAAATGTTAATACCCATTATGTTGCTAGATAGTATTTTCCATTTGTCTGTTACATTTAGCAAGACATTTACTTTTCTTATCGAATACTCCTTTCAGAAACTGTCACCTGCTTTCCAATATTAAACTCATTATCATTTGCCTTCAAGAGGATCTCTGAAATACTTCAAACATATTAACACGTTGCTAGTAGTTTCCACATTATAGATCTTTCAGTGATCATTTAAAATAATGTTACATTAAACTAAATTGACTCTTTTCTGACACAGGTTGTATTACTGAGTGATACAGATTTGGAGAAGAAGTATCTGTGATGTCATTTCATATATTATAAAAAGATTATTTTGAGTAATAAGAAAAATCATATCTGCGCTACAGAAACTGACATTGTAGATATTTACTTTTTGCAAAGACAGATTTGTAATGCAGTTTCAAAAATGATAGCAAAATTCATCAGCTTATGGTAACAAAAAGATTTTCATTTCATTTATTAAACATTTAACTCATTAGTAAAATATATATATACCAGACCTGCATTTCATATGTGTATACACACACATATGCATATGTAACAGGAGCCACTAAAAAAAAGCATTTAGAGAACAGAAAACATAATATAAAATTTGAAATATTTCCTTAAGTGATAATACAATATCTGAATAATATACACTTTAATTTAGAATTTATAATTAGTTTAATTAAAAGGTTTTTATATCAGACTTTGTTGTTAAATATAGTTGTTTCATAAGATTAAATGGTGGTATATTGAAAAAACTTACTTGAGTTAATTTGCTGTTAAACTTTACAATAGTGGAAATATGAATCCCCTTTTGCTCTATTTATACATTCATGGTATATTACTGGTTAGGATTCACTGAAGGGTGAAGGTATACAACATAAAAATTACAGTGTACTTTATAGGATATATTTACAGAGCAGCTCTGAAATAATCTTCTGAGAATATATGTTTTTACTGAAAAGACCCTTGGTAACCTCTTTACACAAAGAGGCCATGCATGACATCACTGGCTAGAATACATAGCATTAGTTATTACTACATCATTTTGGTTTTATTCATAGCTGCTCTGGGTCATCTATGACAAAAGAAAATTAATTATCAGAATTATATCCAAAGTATCCTGTTGTGGGAAAACTATCTGTGAATAGTACTAATCTGATAATTTCGATCCCTTATTTTGTAGTCTTGATTTATATGGAATGTGGGTCATCCATCATATAAAATATATTGGAAACATATGAAAAGAAAAAAAACTAGAAATTACTCTAATTTTAGATTATTAAGGTGATATTTTTAAATAAAGATATTTAATAAATGACTTGTCAGTTTGTCAAATGAAAGAATAGGCTTTACTGACAATTGATTTGTTTTTAAATATTTATATACCACATGCACAATAAGCATAAGTTTCTCCAATATTTAAATATATTTGAAAACTTAAAAATTTCTAGAGTATTAAAATCATGCCTCATGGGGCGCCTGGGTGGCACAGCTGCTAAGCGTCTGCCTTCGACTCAGGGCGTGATCCTGGCGTTATGGGATCGAGTCCCACATCAGGCTCCTCTGCTATGAGCCTGCTTCTTCCTTTCCCACTCCCCCGCTTGTGTTCCCTCTCTCGCTGGCTGTCTCTATCTCTGTCAAATAAATATAAAAT
The DNA here is from genome assembly GCF_002007445.2 of Ailuropoda melanoleuca. Lineage (NCBI taxonomy): Eukaryota > Metazoa > Chordata > Mammalia > Carnivora > Ursidae > Ailuropoda > Ailuropoda melanoleuca. Next base: position 118,633,151 of record NC_048224.1, read on the forward strand.
ATTTAAAAATAAATAAATAAATACAATCATGCCTCAGATTGTTGATTCACTAAATGTTTTAAACCTATTAAACAGAATCATACATGAAATGTTACAATGAAAACAAATCTGTAATCTTGCAGTAATATCATTAACTGAATATAAGAATCAGAGATTATAATTCAATAAATATACTAATTTTTGCCTTATTCTTTTATGGAGTTAAGTTTACTTTGTTATATATTTTTGTTTTTTGTTTGTTTGTTGTACCTACTTTCGGATTTCTATAAATCAAAAATAAAGTAAAACAAATAAAAAATAGCAGACAATGCAGTATCTGATTTATTCTTAATAAGCTCTTGTTCCAGTCACAGGCACTTGCTTTTCAGGTCAAGGACATTCTGAGGGCTCTTTTGTCACAGAATGTTATTTGTTACATGGGGGGACACTTTCACCCTATCAATACCATATCTATCTATCTATCATCCATCTCCCTAAAACTTTATTTTGAATTCACATAACCTCATTAATATCTTGTTATAATTAGTAGAACTACCAGGAATTTTCATCTTTTACGAAACAAGGGGTTCAGTTTGCATAGTTGCTTTTCTTTCAGGGTATTTTGTTAACGCATTATTAGTGAGCAACTATTGGAATAATCCTTTTAAGTGCATATTTTATATGACCATTATTTTCTGCATGCTTATTGTATGACCTCAAAACTGATTGACTTACAAACTTAAACCATTTTCTACTTATACGGTAAAACAAGAACATATTGAAACTTATAAACTAGCTTTTACAAAAACAAAACATACTAACATTTCACTATTTAATAAAATCAAGAAATAAATATATTTAATAATAAACAATCTTCTGTTTTATAATTGCCTTATTTCTTTAGTGTACATTGACATATGTCTGTAAAATACCATGAATTCATTAAGTTTTACCAAGTTTCTTTACTTTCTTTGATTTATTTCATTATATTATTATTATTTGATGTTCCAAGTATTACAGCTTATTGAAAAAACCCGTTTAGCAGTCTTCTGGATCTTGCCATTGCCTTTTGCTTTTCCTCAAAGCATCTCTAGTTCTGGTGATAGCAGTATGTTTTAGAGCCATCTTGCTTTTTCTTGTCCTAGGGCTTAAGGTCAACTACTGCCCAATGATTGCTGGCTTCCTTAACACCCAATCATTTTAGGGATCAAATTCTGAAACCTAATGATGCTTCTGAGTTTGATAGTGGGCAAAATGTTTTGCAGTCACTACTTGTTTACCTCAACATTGACAGAATAAGAGAGTACATATTTTAAGAATGTATTCCCAATGAATTTTTCCATCTGAACTCCTTTTCTTGCAGTAGTAGTTGTATCAAACATTAACATTTCTTCAACTTTAACACTGAGAGTTTCTGAGGTCAATTTTACCTGACACATGGATAATAATAGGAGTTAGGAGAAAGGGGAAGTTTAAATAGAAGACTAATACATTTAAAGCATAGTGTATTTAAAGAAAAGAAGTATTTTGGGGGGGAAAATTGCATGAAATGAGACTTGTGTAACATAGGGCGATAATATGTGCTTTTTTGTTCATTTCAAAAATAAATGGTTTTGTTTGTATTGCTTTGTTAGCTTTGTATGTTTAAATTTTTGTTTTAGTTTTGTTTTTGTTCTCGTACTTTTTTCTAGGGACAATGGGAATTGATTAACAGGGAGATGGCAGAAACAGATACTGTTTTAAAATTTCATTTAATTACTGAGCAGACTGGTGACTAGGCAAGTAGTGAACGTTACTACACTGGCACAGTTAAGGAGGTGTGTTGGCTTGCACCAGAGTGGTGGCAATGTGTACAGGGAAGCAAATGAATTCAAGAGATATTTAGAAGGGAAATGCAAAGTGATTTTGCATTTAATTGGAAAAGTTAATTGGAAATTGAAAAATAATGAAGTGTAAAAGATAAATACCAAATTTAAATGTTTGAACTGGGTAGATTACGACACATTTACTATAACAGAAAACACTGGAAAAGGAAGATTTTGTTTTGTCTTTTATTATTAACATTGGTAACCTTGAGATATGTTTAAATTAGAATTGTCGTTTTGATTGTTCACATCAAGATACACTGTAATTAGATTTGTGAGGACTTGAGGAAACTGAATCCTAAAGGATAGTAAGCACATAATTTATCGGAAGTGAGAGATTTGACTTTTTAAATGAAAGGAAAAGATTGTGAGTGCAGTTCTGAACATGTAATTCATTGGCGTGCCTGTGAGATAGTCATTTGAGGGTATCCAAGAGATTCTTTGATTATTTAGGTCTGAATCATAGAGAAAAATTCTCAGGAAAAGTTACACATCTAGAATTACTGGGTTAGAGATGATAATTAAAGGCTTATAAACAGATTAGATCACTTAAACAGTCAATCAGAGAGCAAGGAGGGTGAGTGCTTAGCTTTGATGCAAGAGAGGATCAGCAAAGGACACAGAATAAACAGTCAGGGAAGCAGGAAGGGTTTCTGGAGGCTTTTCTGCTCCAGAAGCAAATGGAAGGAGATTTCTCAAAAGGAATGAATAATCATTAGGATTAAATGCTGTGGCAACCTGCAGTAGATAAGAGATGAATTAGGTAAATTAAATCATGATGATCATTGGTGATTATGGCAAAAATTACCTTTTATGAATTATTGGGGGCAAAATTGAGACCAGCCTGACTTGAAAGTGATTAGAACGTAAACCATTAGATATAATCTGTCCAGAAGTTACTTTTGTGGGAAATAGAAATGACATAGTAGTTTCTAAAAGAAAACTAGGATTGAAGGAAGGTTCTGTTTTGTCTTTTTATTATTAACATTGGTAGCTTGAGATATGTTTAAGTTAGAATTATCATTTTGAATGTTCACGTCAAGATATACTGTAATTTGATTTATGAGGAATTCTTGAAGGAACTGAATCCTAATCAGAAGGAGCACATAATGTATCAGACATGATAAGTTTTAACACTTTAAATGAAGGGAATATTATAGGCAAAATTGTAAACAATGGTGTGTTTATAAAATTAAAAAAACATTGTTTGTTCATAGTATATATTTAATAAACATAATATCATAAGAATTACCTTCATAAATTACTCAGAAGTGTGGAAAAAAGTTTAAGGTTAATAGAAAAGATTGGTTAAGGATATGTTTTAGATGATATATTTTTAATAAATATCATTTATTTATAAACACAATATATTCACATCTTTATGAGTAACGAAATGAAGGTCCCCTTTAGAAATATTTTCATCCACTTACATGAATATAGTGCTGAAATGGATATATATCTTAGCAAGTAATATCCAATATCTTTTACTAAAACCGGTTTTATTTCTTTCACCAAGAAAAGGGGTGATGAGAGGCTGTGTTGTAGACAAAGGCAGTGTCAAGAAAAAGACAGATGATCATCACCCAGGAAAAAAGCGGACATATTCTTGTCGACTTTTGTTTCTTCTGTTAGGGAAATCCCTCTGAGGTTTCAGGCTTTCAAAATATTTGACATAATATTTTAGAAGTGGCTAACACTATTGAAGAACACGGTGTAAAATATGAGATTTAATTTTATGTAAGTTTCCAATTTCCAATTCTGTATCTCACTGTTCACTTTGTTTACTCCAAATACAAAGATTGTTGCTTGATTTAAGTATTCCTCTAAATAATAGTCTTGCTTTAAGTCAAACATGTCATTTTCATTTGGTTCTCTGACTGAATATATCAAAGTTCTTGATTCATAACAAAATGTTTTATTTATTCTCTCAATGAATTATTTTGGATTTATTAAGTTTATCTGATGATTTCTCAGTTTATCTCAAAATGAAAATGTGATGGGAAATTGGCTGGTTATCTAAGGAAAGGTCTTTGCTATAGTGGCTTCTGTCAAAACAAGTCAGCTCTATTTAAAAATTTTTTGATAATTTATATTATTGATATTTTCTTGTTAAATATCTCTATAATTATTTCGGAGATAAATCTCTGCCAGTTAATCTACATTTAAAAAATATTTTATACATGAAAAAAATATTTTGTACATGATAAATAGAATATTTTATTTTATGTATTTTTAAAGATTTTATTTATTTATTTTAGAGATAGAGAGTGTGCATGTGCATGTGAATGAGCCAGAGGAAAGGGCAGAAGGGGAGGGAGAAGAAGAGAGAATCTCAAGCAGGCTCCCTGCTGAACATGGAGCCAATGCTGGACTCTATCCCAGGACCCTGATATCTTTAGCTGAGCTGAAACCCAAGAGTTGGATGCTCAACCGACTGAGTCATCCAGGAGCCCCAAATATTTTATTCTTTAATTAATTAGATCAATAAAAACTAATATAGCTTTATATTAGAGATAGAGAGTGTGCATGTGCATGTGAATGAGCCAGAGGAAAGGGCAGAAGGGGAGGGAGAAGAAGAGAGAATCTCAAGCAGGCTCCCTGCTGAACATGGAGCCAATGCTGGACTCTATCCCAGGACCCTGATATCTTTAGCTGAACTGAAACCCAAGAGTTGGATGCTCAACCGACTGAGTCATCCAGGAGCCCCAAATATTTTATTCTTTAATTAATTAGATCAATAAAAACTAATATAGCTTTATATTAGGGCACATGATGATGATTTGCTTAACTTACAGCCTGTCATTGGAACACTAAAGTAAATGTAATATTTCTGAATGCCAAAGGGTTAATTAAGCACAACATTTTAGCATCTGCTTATTTATTTATTTATTTTTATAATTTTTATTATGATAGTCACCATACAGTATATCCTTAGTTTTTGATGTAACGTTCCATGATTCATTATTTGCATATAACACCCAGTGCACCATGCAATACATGCCCTCCTTAATACCCATCACCGGCCTATCCCAATCCCTCACCCCCCCTCCCCTCTGAAGCCCTCAGTTTGTTTTTCTCTTCTTCTGTTTGAACTCCAGTGACATGAGTATTAGATCTTTTGTGATAGTCTCAAAGGTCCCTGATGCTCAGTTAACTTGTTTTCAGTTTTTTTGGTCTGTTTTTCTTATTGCGTATTTTCTATTGTTCTCTTCCAGCTCACTGATTCTTGCCACGGACCCCTCCATTCTGATGTTGAGCCCAATCACTAAGCTTTTTTCCCCTATTTTTTATATGTTTTCCATATTTTATGTGGTCCAAGTGTGTTCATGATTGCTCATTGAAGCATTATTATCATGACTGCCTGAAAACCTTTGTCAGATAATGCTAATCCTATTATAAGACTTTAAATCTCTTGTAAACTTTAGTTTCTGGACACCTCCCTGTGGGGAGAAAAGGGTGCACTGCCTCATTATTGCCAGGTGGAGTTAGATGTCCAGTGTCCCCACTCTACTGATGCCCGTAAGGCTGGGTATTTTCATTACTACTGGCCAGTGGTGGGAGTCTAGGCTCCCCTCATGATCATGATGCCATGGAAGGAAAGAAGGGAGGAGTGGCAGAGCTCATCACTGGCCAACAACAATGAAAGTCCCAGCTCCCTACTTTGCCTTCCCTGATACCACTTTGGTGG
>NC_048224.1:118639023-118639234 GCF_002007445.2 Ailuropoda melanoleuca
TGTTGGATCCTATTAGCTAGGATCTTGTTGAGAATTTTGGCGTCCATATTCATCAGGGATATCAGTCTGTAATTATCCTTTTTGATGGGGTCTTTATCTGGTTTGGAAATCAAGATAATACTGGCCTCATAGAATGAGTTTAATAGTTTTCCTTCTGTTTCTATTTTTTGAAACAGCTTCAGGAGAATAGGTATTATTTCTTCTTTGAATG
>NC_048224.1:118639506-118679167 GCF_002007445.2 Ailuropoda melanoleuca
TTCATTCATAATTTTATTAATTTGGGTCCTTTCTCTATTCTTTTGTATAAGTCTGGCCAGTGGCTTATTGATTTTATTTATTCTTTCAAAGAACCAGCTTCTAGTTCTGTTGATCTGCTTTACTGTGCTTCTGGTTTCTAATTCATTGATCTCTGCTCTAATCTTGGTCACCTGCCTTCTCGTGTGTGGGTTAGGCCTGTTCTTCTGTTCCAGCTCCAGCTTCTTGAAGTGAGAATATNAAACTGCATTTTAGATTTTTCTATTCTTTTGAGTGAGGCTTGGATGGCTATGTATTTTCCCCTTAGGACCGCCTTTGCAGTGTCCCATAGGTTTTGGACTGATGTGTTTTCATTCTCATTGGTCTCCAAAAATTGTTAAATCTGATTTTTAATTTCCTGGTTTACCCAGNGTTTATCGAGTCATTCTTGAGCAGGATGGTTCTTAGTTTCCAAGTGTTTGAGTTTCTTCCAAATTTTTCCTTGTGATTGAGTTCCAGTTTCAAAGCATTGTGGTCTGAGAATATGCAGAGAATAATCTCAGGCTTTTGGTATCAGTTGAGACCTGTTTTGTGACCCAGTATATGGTCTATTCTGGAGAAAGTTCCATGTGCATTCGAAAAGAATGAGTATTCTGTTGTTCTGGGGTGTATTGTTCTATATTTATCTATGAGGTCCATCTGATCTAGTATGTCATTCAAAGCTCTTATTTCTTTGTTGATTTTCTGCTTAGGTGATCTGTCTATTGCTGAGAGTAGAGTGTTGAGGTCCCCTACTGTTAACGTATTATTATCTATATGTCTCTTTATTCTGGTTAAGATTTGGCTTGTGTGGGGCACCTGGGTGGCTCAGTCATTAAGCGTCTGCCTTTGGCTCAGGGCATGATCCTAGGGTTCTGGGATCAAGCCCCACATCAGGCTCTTCTGTTGGGAGCCTGCTTCTTCCTCTCCCACTCCCCCTGCTTGTGTTCCCTCTCTCACTGGCCGTCTCTTTGTCAAATAAATAAATAAAATCTTTAAAATAAATAAATAAATAAATAAATAAATAAATAAATACATAAATAAATAAAATGGTCTTGATCCCAGAAAGTTCATAAATATTAGAAGGTTGAAAACTTTTAGGTAAAATGTGATAGCTACTGAATCAGGGATATTAATTAATAACATGCAATATGGACAACAAGGAAGGATAAAATTTTGTTTTAACTTGGGCAGAGGAAGAAGGTAGAAAAGATAACTTGTTAACAATGATGAAAGTTGTGGAAGTAATTTAATATTAAAACAGTCTAAGAGTATCAATAAAACAAATTCAGTCTTATACTATGTATATATACTTAAGAATGTCATTTCTACATGATTCTAAATATAATGTTTTGTGACATAGAATTGCCTGTCATTTTTAGTGAGGCTAAATATAGAAATCTGAAGGAGTTTTCTTGATTCAAATACAGAGTATTTCATTAGATTTTATTAAAAGTTGGGACACAAAATCATGTCTTCTTTATTTTCCCTTCAAAACTGTAAACTAAGAAATTATTTTATAGTTTTTGCTTTATCTAGTGAAATATCCCCAGCCCAAATCAAGTCTTTTATTGCATTTTCCAATCCTCATTACTCAATTCAGAGACATTGTATCCTTGCTTTGTGTGGTTTTATATGCATATTTTATTTTTATATTTAGCCACTAGATGACTTGGCTCCAGTAACAATTTAATTTAATCTTTCTTGATCATTTGTTAGTAATTGTATCTTGATACGTATTGAAGAAACTGAGAAACTTAAAGAAAAAGTTTATGTGTAATATAATGAACATCACATTTCATTTTTTTCTTTCTGTCTCTCCCTTTCTCTTTTTTTTTCCTCTCTCTCTCCAGAAAAAAGAAACAAGAAACTGAATTTTCACAGAAATGGATTTTCCAAAGTCATATTCTCTTAGCTATGCTCTTTAATTTTGTTCACTACCTATAGCAGTCGTTTTACGTTTAGGTCAATTAAATGACATCAAAACCTTAACTTGATACCGCCACTTATAAGTTATTAGATACTATTCTCTTGATTCATTAACCCTTACTGCACTGTTTTGCTAAAGAAAATTCATTGCCTTTGAGGCAATTCTATCTCATTCTTTCTGTTCATCACATAGGAGAAAAATGTGATGCTCTACATAATTCTGCCAATACAGACTTCAAAGCTCACACGGTATTTCAGTTCCATAGCTTGTATAATTGCTTCCAATCTTAAATTGCTTAAGGCCAATTAAATGGACAATTATTATAATTTTATTATTTCAATTAACCTTTTGTAAACTTTCAAATATCTAAATTTTCCTTTACCGAGCCTGATGGTAGTAGGTCACTGTAGCTAATTCTAATTTATGTTTCTGACAGAGTTTAAAAATATATTTGTAAAAGAAAAAATTTTTTAAATGTGCACACTTAAGTTATAAGTGATTAAGCTGCTGTCATATTATATTTCATATATGTGTATATTTTCTCTTTATCTTGGTACAGTAATGTAGGGAAGCAATATAGCAGACTAAATAAGAACATACATTTGCAGTTTGAAAAAACTAGGTCCATCCAAATGCTATTGCAAAGCAAAGTAGCTTATATGACTTCAGCAACCTATTTAAACCTTTGAATTTTAGGTTCTTGCCAATCACTGTGTATGTGTGTATGCATGTTGGGGGTGGTATTGCTTCCTTAGTGTGTGGGAAGACTAGGATTGTATATATATAATCATAATCTTTTGCTTCTTTTAGAAATTTAAGGCATGATATTTGGCTCCCCTCCTGTGCATTTGCTAATGGAAACAAATGCTACATTTTCCTCATGATTTATAATGCCTTCTGCCTTCTAATGCCATCCATGCTTATAAAATTTTTAAAAATTCGTAATGAGCATATATGTATATATCACTATCTTTTTATCTATCTTCTTTTTAAAGGCATGATTTAAACTGAGTTGATTTATAAAGCTTTTAAAACACTTTAAATACTTGAGGAGTTAATAGTTTCCTTTAAGTAACCCCTAAGTAGACTGATTTGACGTCTGCATTTGCCATTTTACATTTGCTTTCTTATTTACCCCAAATCATAATCTGGCGAAACAAATTATGATAACCTCAGCTGTATTCAAAATAAATGTTTATACTTTTTCTTGCAAAAAATAAGTTCTTAATGATTAGATAAATTTCCCATTAAACCATGGTCAAAAATATAATCTGTTAGGGGCGCCTGGGTGACTCAGTAGTTAAGCGTCTGCCTTCGGCTCAGGGTGTGATACCAGCGTTCTGGGATCGAGCCCCTCGTCAGGCTCCTCTGCTGAGAGCCTGCTTCTTCCTCTTCCACTCCCCCTGCTTGTGTTCTCTCTCTCTCACTGGCTATCTCTCTCTGTCAAATAAAAAAATATAATATATATATATGTATATATATATATGTATGTATGTATGTATAATCCGTTACTTGGATAAAATCATAGGGTAAATGCAGAGCTAAAGTGTTCCTTCTGAGAAAAATTGAAGAGACAGGCAAACCACGAATGGCCCAAAAAAGAATAAGTATTGCAACAGAAATAATAGTGCTCATCACATTAAAATGCTGATAGGAAGTGAATATTTATCAGAATACATGAGGCTTATTGCATCTCAACACAGCTCCAAACTGTACAGCTTATAGGAACACAAAGAAGGTTAACTGAGCAAATTATATCTTGAAAAACTTACCATCTTTATCTTGAAAAAAGCCAGAATGAGCAAGTATAAGAAATATGAGGAAGAAAGGAAAAATTTAAAGAACAAAACCTTCTCTAATTACCTTCTGTCCCAACAGAGATTACAAAAAAAATGTATATTTTGTGTTTGCTAGCTGTGAGAAAAATGGTAGAATAATGAGAGAAGGATCAGCAAAGCTCAAAGGTAATTAGATTCTTCAATGATAAGCATTTAGCTAAAGATAAAAATTAAATAGATAGATAAATAGATGGATGGGTGATTGGAAGATAGATAGATAAATGGATAAACAGATAAAACAGGAAATGGAGGACACAGGAAAGCAAAAACCCAGAAAAGAATATGAGGAAATCCTATATAACATCTAGTTATCATTGGAGTGACCATATCATCACTTTTTCTGGTAGAGGTAAACTAATCGAGAGAGCCAAAATCCTATCATTTTCAAGGTCCTGTCCACTCTCAAGGGGAGGAGGTCACACAAGACATATACATTAGGGGCTGGAAACCTTGAATTCTGCCTACCACAGTTTACCCTGTGGGCCTACAATTGTCCTCTCTCTAAAATGCAAAATACAGTCATCTCTTTCCAAGTTTCTCAGGAGTATAATTCCATTATAGCATCAGCTCAAAGTTCAAAATCTTATTACATGCAACCAGATCTCATTATTTTATCAGTATAAAGTCCAAAATCCAAATCAGATCTAGGTAGGGAGGGATGAGGTTCCTGGCTGTAATCTATTAAGTGCAGCTGATAGAGCACAAGTCCTCTCTCTGTAGAACTGTGAATCTATAGAGACAATCTGTCTCGAAGTGCCAGAATAAATAATGATGGAAAGGCATAGGACAACAATTATGGGCATTATAATTCAAAAAGGGAAGAATGAAAGGTAGAAAATGAATCAAGGAACCACAACAGTTATGAAATCCAGCCAACAGATAGTTGGCTCTTTCTACATTAGGTTTTTAAGGCCTGGGAATCAAGTTTCATTAGCTCTTGACTCTATTCTTTGTGTTGTCCTTCTTTTTGTATGAAAGGTAGAATGTGTTTACAGTAAAATGTGTGGTCTGACAGCCTTTTGCATTTTGGACTCTTTCAGTCCAAGCTGACAGTGATTCTATTGATAGGATTTTCTCAAGAATTTGTGGGTCTTACAAGTATTTTGAGATTCTTTCCATTAGAGAAAATCCACACCCACAAATCACTAATCCTTTCTTGAAAATTAGTTGACCTTACATGCCTTGGTTCTTTTTGTTCTACTGGCCTACGTGTTTATTTTTTTGCAGTACTATATTGTTTGGATTATTATAGCTTTATAATATATAATATGTTATACACCCTAAATACGTACATTTTTTTTAAAGATTTTATTTTTTATTTATTCGACAGAGATAGAGACAGCCAGCGAGAGAGGGAACACAAGCAGAGGGAGTGGGAGAGGAAAAAGCAGGCTCATAGCAGAGGAGCCTGATGTGGGGCTTCGATCCCATAACGCCGGGATCACGCCCTGAGCCGAAGGCAGACGCTTAACCGCTGTGCCACCCAGGCGCCCCTAAATACGTACATTTTTAATTAAAAACAATTGAAAATCAATGCAATGTGGAATCCTGGGTTGGATCCTGGACTAGGAAAAGGACATCCCTGGGATATCTGTTGAGATTAAAATAAAGTCGTTAATTTAGTTAATTTAAAAAAGAAAAGAGAGATGGGGCACCTGACTGGCTCAGTCAGTAGGGCACATGACTCTTGATCTGGGATCATGAGTTGGAGCCCACATTGGGCATAGAGATTACTTGAGATTAAAAGACAGAGAGAGAGAGAGAGAAGCATTTCTCTACCTTTGCCTCCTGCTGTGATTGAAGATAGAAAATTTTCTTTATCTTCCTGGAAGTCCTCAGGTCTGGCTGAGAAGATTTGTGAGTTTTACCCTTAATTTCGTGAAAGGGCACTTTGCGTGACTAAATGCACGGAAGCTTTGAATTTACTAATGTTACAGCAAAAGGTCCAATGACATACTCGGTTTTTTTGTTTGTTTGTTATGTTTGGTTTTTCTATGGCCCTTTGGGCAGCCATTTCTGACCACTTAACATCTTCTGTCAGATGGGAGGCTGAGACTTTCCAAAATCACCCACCCCTGGTTCTTTTTTGTTCAATGGTTCTTTCATAAGTTTATTTCTCTACTCTCACCTTTTATTGTAAGCAAAGAAATCATGCATCTTCAACACTTTACTTGAAAATCCCTTCAGCTAGTTATGTAAGTTCTTTGGTTGCACATTCTGCCTTTCACATGATTTCAGTGCACAATTTTAGTAAGTTCTTAGTCACTATGTAACAAGGATTCTTCTTTCCCAAATCTCCAATAATACATTGCTAATTTTCTTCTGATCCCTAAACAGCAGCATCTTTAAAGTCCGTGTTTCTACTAACCGTATATTCAAGACAACTTAAATTTTATCTGTCCTGCTCCTAAAAATTCCTATTTTCTATACTTTCTGCCCCCTTCTGACTCTACTTAGATATATTTAGGTATTTGTTACAGCAGCTTCCCAGTTATACATACCACAAACTTAATTGCTTTGAATGACTCCAGTGCATTATCTTGTACTTCATGTGAGTTAGAAATCTGGGCATGGTATAACTGGATTTTTTGCCTTGCGTCTAACAAGTTGGTAACTAAGGTGTTGGCCAGGCTGAATTTTTTCCTAGAGCTCAGCTACTCTTCATGCTCTTTCAGATTTTTTGCAGAATTCAGTTCCATGTGGCTCTAATGCTGAGATTCTTGCTTTCTTGCTGGCTGGGAGTTTCTGTGAGAGATTACATTTAAGTCCCAACCACATGTCCCTCTTAAAGCGTGGCAGCTTTCTTCTTCAAAGCCAGTAGGAGAATCTTATTCCAGTTTACTCTAAAAGAGTTATACAGTGTAATATGTTGATGGGAGTGACTATCCCATAACCTGTTGCATGGAACAGCCTATTCAAGAGAGGACTATCCATAATCAGGTCTTACCTATACTCAAAGGGGAGGTGTTTTATAGCACACAGACAACAGAAGATAGGAAATTTGTGTGCCATCTTCGAATTTTATACCACGTATCTTCAACTTTTCAGTCTTCCTTCAGTTAGTTATATTACTTAGCCTCTAAAATGAGAACCTTACACCAATAACTGATTTTTATTATTCTGATATTGGTGTTATGTATTTCAATATTGCATATGGTATACAACCCACACTGGACCGTATTACTTTTGTTTGAAACATCAATTATATTTTAAAGATACTTGAGCCATAAGAAAAATACATGGTTTATATATTCCTACATGTTTATCACTTTTATCACTTTTGCTGCACTTCATTTCTTTATGTAGATCAAATATTGGTCTGATATCTTTTCTGTTCCTATCCTTGCTTGTAGTGTCGGTCTTCTCTTGAGTAAACTTGCAAGATTTGTATGCTTAAACATTTGTGTTTGAAATATACTGTCTATCAGTATAGGATGCAAGTTGCCCATGGTTTTGTTTTGTTTCTCAATCAATACTTTAAGTATGTTGTTCCACTGTTTTCTCCTTTGTTTTGTTTTTGAGAAGAATTCTGATTTGATTCTTTGTTTCTTTGTATGCAGCGTGTCTTTATTCTCTGGCTACTTTTAAGGTACCTTCTTCATCATCATTTTAAACAATTTGATTATGATTTACCTTGATGTAGTTTTCTTCATCTTCTTCCATGTTTGGGTTTCATTAATATTCTTAAATCTATGAATTTATAGTTCTCACCAATTTGGAAAATTCTCAGGTGCTATTACTCCAAATGATTTTTTATGTCTTCCTTTCTCAGTGCCGACCTTCAAAGACTCCAATTATGTTTGCGGTATTTAAGTACATTTTAGTATTTCAGTCTGCTTAAAAATGTCCCAAAGTATACTAGTACTTTATTACTTTCAGACTATTCTTTTTCTACCTTCAATTCCAAGTTTGATATTTTCTTTCCTTTTGTCTTCAGGTTTACTAATTGAACTTCTTTCCTGCAGTGTCTAATCTGCTACCAATAATTTTCAGTGCATTTGTCATCTCAGACATTATATTTTTTATCCCTAGAATTTTAATTTGGTTATTTTTAAAACATCTTCTGTTTCCTTACTTAACATACTAAGTCTGCATTTCTCTACCATCTTAAACATATCCAGTATAATTATAGTAACTTTTAATATCCTTGTTTACTAATTCCACTGCATTGTTTCTGTATCTATTTCTGTTGATTGATTTTTTTATCACTATGGATTTTATCTTCAAGCCTGTTTGTATGCAGCTAATATTTTATTAGATGCCAAAAATCATGAATTGTATCTTGTTAGGATCTGAATATTTTTATACCCCTATAAATTTTCTTGAGTTTGTTATAGGACTCAATTAAATTATTTGGAAACAGTTTGAAAGTTCAGAAGCTGACTTATGGTTTGTTTGGAAGGACCAGGATAAACTTTAATTCAGAGTATGCAGTGAACAGAAAAATGAAACTTAAATGTTACCTTTGAATCACTGGACTTATCTGATACAGGATATTAACTTGTCTCTGTAAGCCATTCAGATGTATATAGTGGGGTATAATGACATTTTGGGGTCTATGGTGTTAGTAACAGTTCAGAACTTGTAATCAGTATCTTTCAAAGTATGTGAAAATTTTCCTTTCTTCAGTGAACTCTTACTCATATTCCTCTGGTAAAACATTAAAGAAATCCATACCTTATATATTTGCTATCACATTGCAAGCATGGTCTTTTCTCAAGTGGACACTACTACTCTTTTGAATCAAGGGTCTGAGAACTGGCTTGAATCTAGAACTAGGCAAAGAATGGTATATTTCTCAGGGGTGGCTGACATCACCCTTTGTCATCTGTCCCTGATCATTTTTATTATATAGAAAAAATGGCAGAATTATGCTACTCAAGTACATCTACATTATTTTAAATTTCCCAATTCTAGAGATATAAACAAATGCTAAATTGAATTTTTAAATTTATTATCATAGTCTAAGTTTTAAGATGATAGATTATATTATCACCATGAAACAGCTTCAGTGTAAGATCTTGGCACAAGGAGGGCTGGGACAAAGCTGTGTAATCACTATTCATCTGATTACTAAAATACTCATATGATATAGATATAGAGCAGTATTTTTATTAGCTAATTAGTTGAGTATGATATTTTAACATTGTCATTATTTCTTCGTCAGTGGAAATAGGATGTGAAGAAGAGAATTTTAAAAAGTTACCTTATATATCCAAAAGGGTAAACCCATATAAATTTTGTTTAGTTTGTCTATAAAAAAGTGTATTAATTTTTAGGTTTCAACTAAAATCTTCTTTATCCCTTACCAGCTATGTCACTTGTATTATAAAACTTCCAAACATTACCTCAATTCCAGCTTAATAAGTAGGACACGTAAAGAAACATTATTACAGAAGAAAATCTTACTGCCATTAGCAAATTGTCAACCTCTGACAATATAGAGTTCAGTATATCAGTCTTACTGATTTTAGGCATAAACATGGATTTAGGTGTAATTCAGAATCAAAATCACGTGTTGGATTTATTTGTCAACCTATATTTATTAGGAAAATATTAATAAACATTTTTAAATAGTTAAATTTAGACCATTTGAATGAAAAGGTAGTCATATGTGAAAGCCCTTGATTTTCTTTTTATGTCATAATTATTCAAATTCTAGAGGAGAAAATAGTATACAATGAATAATAAAATAATCTAGTTAGCAAACAAAATAGTCTGACGGCGTACTTTTGTAGAAACACAGGTGACTATATTTAAAGTTGATTTCCTTCATGAAAAGAGAGTTTCAATAATGCCACATATTTTAAAGCATTAAGGCATACCTCATTTAATGTGTTTTGCAGATACTGAGTATTTTTTACAAATTGAAGGTTTGTGGCAACTCTGGGTGGAGCAAACCTATTGGTGCCATTTTCCCACCAGCATCTGCTCACTTTGCGTGCCTGTGTCAGTTTGGTAATTCTCACTATATAACAAACTTTTTCCGTATTATTATATTTGTTATATTGATTTGTGATTACTTATTATGACTTGCTGAAAGTTCAGATGATGTAAGTTACCATTTTTGTCATAAACTATTTTTTAATTAAGGTATGTGCCTTGTTTTTTTTCATAAACAATACTATTGCACATGTAACAGTCTACAGTATAGTGGAAACATAACTTTGTATGCACTGGGAAACCAGAAAATCCATTCGACTCGTTTTATTGTGATATTTTTTTTATTGCAGTGATCTGGTTTGCCTGTTATGTGTTTATTTTTTTTTTCCAATAAGTTTGAATACGGAAGATTATGCCAAGCTTCTTGCTAGTTTATACAATCAGTATCAGTGGTACTTGGTTCATACACATAGGTCTTATATTTTGTTAATGCTTTTTGCTCTAAGAGCAACTATATGTATATGGCACTATGTTGTCAATATTTAATAAGATATCATGCAGATAGTTGAAAATATTTGTGTTTTAATTGATCAAATTTGTTGTACTCAAGAGATATTTTAATGGAAGTTTTTTAGTAACATTAGAAACAAGCTGTAACATTCTTCTTATAGTGAAAAAGAAATATATAGTATGTGGTAATAATTTTATTATACATATTTATTAAATTTGTTCAAATAAGTAGAATTTAGAATTCATTATTTTGTGTGACTTCAAAGCTATTTCAATTTCTAATTAAAATTGAGCTTTTAGTTTTTCTTCTTTTTCAAGTTTGATTATCTTCATTTCTTAAGGCCCTTAAAATTTCCATTATTGAAAATGAGAGAAATGGTGCTATATATTGCATGGTAATAATTAGTTCCCTTTTTTAACTGATGTTTGAATACACTTACTGAAAATTTCTGCTTCCATAGTAGTTAATAAGAAAATGCTTTTGAGGAAATCCGTTTATTCTCTCCTTACCATTTGCCTAAAGACAAAGAAATTTCTACATAGATCAAAGGAATGATTATAGCTGTTTCACTTGTCTGTGAGTTATGACAGTCTTTACAGGCAGCTGGCATAAACACATTCATTTTTCCAGAGTTATTGTCATTGAATCCTTCGAATACTAGGCCTTAAGTGATTTCTAAGTTGATGTACATGCTAACCTTTAAATTATATGGTTGACCATTGTGGAGTTTCTAATAATGTAGCTCATTTAATAAATATTGTATTATCATATAAAAACCTATTTTATTTTACTTTTATCATTAGTAGAGCCTGCTTTAACACTATACCCAGGTATTTATAGCATTGGTAGTATTAGAGATAGGATTCCCATTATATTCTAACATTTAATATTATTCAAATGGTCATTTCAAATATACAGTACTACCATAATTGCAATAAATTTGCTGGTGAATCTCAAGCATCCAGTTTCCTGGAATAAATATTCATATAAAATATTTATGATGATACACATATGTATTAATTTATAATGTTAATGTTGAAAATTATGAATTAGAGGATATAGTTGCTTATTACATAATGATACAGTTCTGGCTCTTGAACTATTCAGGAAATATTGGTATACTGGAAATATACATTAATTTATTTATAAATAGAAGCAAATTATTGTTATTCTGTATAGTTTATATAGCCAATATTATTTTAATACGTGGTTATTTTTGTACCATAACAAAGTTAAATATAGCGAAAAACTGTACAAATACCCAAATGTATGTTAATATTATACATTTATTTTAACATATTAGGTAGTGATAGTTCATTACCATTGGCCAAAAACAGTGGATTTCTTACATGGCAAAGTTATTAAAAAGTCTTTTTTGCACCATTAAAAATTTTAAACCCCTAGAAAATATAAATGTTTCTAAGTATGTTATGATAACCCACCCATTTTTGTGAGAGGTACGGTATTTTATAAACACTTGAAAGGAAACCATTTCATAGAAGCACAAGACAATTTTTATAATCCCCTCTTGCCAAATTCAATATTTTATCCACAAACATTTCTGAATGAAGTTGCTTTATAACCTTTCTATGACAGCTCTGGCTGCTCTTCTGATTTATGCAATTCTCAAAGTACATCATTTTTATGCAATTCAAAGTACACCATATAAAAACTACTATAATGACTTTAGTTGTATTGGTCATTCCTGTTTGACTTTTCCAGAAAGTAGCCCCTCTGATAATTGTTTCATTTTTAACTCTTAGGAAGAATTTGCACTGGGGGTAGAGAAACTCATTACTTTATGGCATACCTGTCCTAGGTTATGAGTACCTAACAGAATACTAGCTTGCATTTTTTTCCTCCAATTCCATATACCCTAATGATTTGAAGTTACCTCGCTATTTATCCAGTGGACATCACCTACTGCAGCATCAGTGGTCAAAGTTGTTGCAACAAATTCCATAAAGAAAGGCCATCAGCAGTAATTCCAGACAGGAAAAAAAAAAAAGAAAGAAAGAAGAAAGAAGAAAAGAAAGAAAGAAAGAAAAGGAAAATACATGAATTTTAATTTTTTTCTTCAACTTAACTTCTTAATATCATCTTACCATATACCTCAAGCACTGCCCTTTCCCAAATTGCATGAAAACACTGGGGTTTGAATTCTTTTTTTTTCCCCGAAGCATTTTCCAGAAATTTTTGTTGTTATTGTGGTTGTCATTTATTGGTTGTTTGGTTTGTTCCTGGAATTAGTGTTTACCTCTTTTATGATTTATCTTCAGTCGATTAGAACTATGGAGCTACCAACCTATCCTAATTCATAATCTTGGCAGATACTGCCTGGCAACACTAAAGTGGGTTATTTAAAGCTTCTACTATGAGAATATGCTTGAATAGCTGATTCAGCAAATTCCCGTGCAGTCGAAACCCAGTTGTTCATTGACTTTCCAACTACCAATTTAGTAGGCAGCATTTTCCTGGCCACTAATTCAGTGACCATCCATGAATCTGCTTTTCAACCTTCAGAGTACCTTTTTTTCTATTTATTTAGTACTTTTCCTCTCTTCTCCCTGCCAAGTTTATATGTTCAAATAGTCATTTTAATGGATTTTGGGATAACATGATATAATGAGTATATTTAATCTCATCTTTTATCAGAAGTCAGCAGTGTATTTTATGTATAGGTAGGGAAACAACTATTTTTCAGCTACTCCATGTGCAGTTGCTTCTATGCTCTTGTAAATCTGCTGCTGTCACATGAAGAAATGGTCCAGATAACCCATTGACTGAAGGAGGATGAGACATATGGAGCAGACATAAACTTTGGAGTCAAGCCAAGCTGAGACCAGCCTTTATTGATCAGTCTCCAGCCAATTTTCAGACAAATGGTTATTCAGACAAATGGAGACTAAATGGTTATTATTTCAAATAGTTGAGTTTTAAGATGGTTTGTTAAACAGATTTTTTGTGGAAATAGCTGGTAGACAAAGTCAACAGCAACATACTTCAACTGTAGAATCTCCACTTTAATACTTGAATATATAAGAATTCCAAAAAAATTTCCTCAAAATAGGTTACTACTCCTTAAAAAAATATAAAACCACTGTTTTATATTATGCCATCTTTAAATTATTTTATACACCATGAAAATGTTAACTGTTCATCACATTTTTGCATATTTCATTCTGATCTATATTCCTCTAAATGCTGTAGGAGCTATACTCATAATCGCATTACCAGCAAAATACATCTGAGAAATACAAATACTGCATGATCTCACTGATACGTGAATCCTGAAAACCAAACTCCTAGAAAGAGTAGATTGGTGATTGCCAGGGCTGGGGGGTTGGGAAAAATCAGTAGATAATGGTCAGAGTACAAACTAACCTTTATAAGATGAATAAGTTCTAGGGACTTAATGTACAGCATGGTGACTATTGTTAATAATATATACTTAAAATCTTAGATACTTATGTATACTTAATACTTAAAATCTAAAATACTTAAGATTTCACACACAGGTCATTATGTGAGGTGATGGATGTGTTAACTAACATTATTTTGGTAATCATTTCACAATATTATGTGCATCAAATTACCTTAAATTACACAGTATTATGTGTCAGTTATATCTCAATAAAGCTGAGAATAAAAGCCACCAGAATAGGATACAGAGGAAATGTATAATGTCATGATGTAATTTCAGTAATTTTTTTAATTCCTAAATTTGATAGGTCATCTAGTGGCCTTAGTTTGCTCACAATCAAGACAGGTGCAGGTATGCAAATAAATAAATTACATAAAGTCATAATGTGTGTTAGAGAAGACATTGGCAGAAATCAAAATAATTTTGTTGAATAACAGCAAGAAAAACTTTTTTTTTGCATTTTATAACCTTTTCTAAAGTTTTTAAATAAGCAATATAAAGATGTAAAAAGAGTATGGACTGTAAGTAATGGACAAGTGTGTGATTTCACCACTTACTATGTATATAAACTTGGACATAGTGTATTATATTACTTTAATATCTTTGAGCCTGTCCTCACTAATTTGTGAAAAAAGGAAAAAAAAACACATTTTCTTGATTCATTATGAAGCATTATTTAGGAAATGTATCAAAAGACATGTATAGGCTCATTAAAATAGTAATCACTGTAAGTTTTAAAATATTTTATTGATGCTATTCATACTAAAATCATAAGGTGGATATCATCAAGATCACACAGATTAATGACACAGTGCAAGTTATGAATCAAAAATCCTGAAAATACTCCAGTGGTAGAGGAAAAGTGAAAGTTATTTGGGCAGAAAAAAATAAAAATATGTGAGCCAAGTTAAGCTGTTAAAATAATAGTAAATAACAGGCGGAGCCAGGCACGCGGTGGGCAGGCCTGTTGGGGGTGGGTGCACATGGGTCTCCAGCTGCCAGCCCTACCTGAGGAGAGGGGTCATCACAGGAGCCCGCTGCCCCCTGTAACGCCAGCAGTGCTGTAGCTTTGAGGTCTGAGTCCTGGGCTGCAGCCATGGCCTGCTGCCCACAGGAAGGGAAAGAGCAAATCCTATCTGGAACCTATGATGGCCATGAAACTCCAAGCAGTCCAGAGCTGGTGCATGATGATCCTAAGAATCTTAATGAGCACAGATTGATCTTGCCAATTGGAGACATTAACTGGAACTGCCCGGGGAGTGGCCCCTGTGGGGAATGGCCAGTATCCTCAGAAGAAGGAAGAGGAGGAGAAGCCAGCAGAACATTTAGAGCAGAAAGCTACCACTGAGGCCCCTTCAACCAAAGAAGAGCAGGGGTCAAGCTAATGACCTCTAGGCGTTGGGCTCCAGTCCTGCTTCAGAGTGATATAAACCTTTTGCAAAATGCCTTTTGGTCATTCTCTGATAAAGTCTCTTTCCCCTATTGTTCCTTACACCATAATGTACAAAATAACTTATTTTGATCATCAGGGGTCTTGGTCTTTTGACATATACATCGAAAAAAATATATGTGATTCTTACATAAACCTATAGCTGTCAGTCTTGAATTCTCTTCTCAGATTACTCTGAACTTTAAAATAATATACTGACTGTGCTCAGCAACAAAAAAAATCATTATCTGGGAGTGTCTTGTGAATGAGCTGATTTAATTTGATGGATTATATCCCTTTTAGTAGATTTTATACCTCTTTGGGAAATGAAATAGGAACAGAAACCTCTTCCTTTAGAAATGCTGGAGTGGGGCCATTCCTAATACAGGAGCAGATAGAAGATCAGATACTATTTCTTAAGAACCATCTTGACCTTGAGTACATGAGGAGATACTATATTTTCATTTCCAATACATTTTAGTTTCCGTTTTCACATTGAACTTCAGGTTTTCTGTGTTTGGAAGTTGGAGCTCTGGACCCTCAAGAGTCACAGTCCCTTTCTAAGTGAAGAGAAAGGCTGGTTTTGCTGTCCTTGTGATTCCAAAAGCCCTGGTTTGGGGCCTGTGTTCACACTGGCTCTGTCTGTGTCAGATGCAATGTTCTTGAAAGGTGGGGACTTAGTTGTTAACCAAAGTAACAGCCAAGAGTAGAAATGATGTGGATTAAGTAGTCAATTAAAAGGAAAGCATGATTTTTACCTGGAAGAAATATAATAAGTATCAGATATAAATACTCAAACAATAAAGAAAAGAGAAGTAGAGTGTAGGAATTTTGTAAACCTGGGATAGAGATCCAGTTTATGGGAATATACACACATCTAGCCACTAGTTACAACAGGGTAGGGAAAATGATGACATAAATGCATAGACAGATTTGAGAAATAATGTAAAGGTAGAATGAATGTGTTGGGCTCAAGAAATAGGGAATAGAATAATTCCTGATACATGAGTTCTCTGAAAAAGAAGTTTTCTAAAGGAATAAGGTAAGATATATAGAAAACATAAAGGAGCTAAATGAGTTTTGAAATGGGCTTTTTCAGTGTTGGGCCAGACCCTTTGTGTGTGTGTGTGTGTGTGTGTGTGTGTGTGTGTACAGGGGTGGGGGGAATATTTGATACATTTTGATGTCAAGTTTAGAACTATTCAATAGAATAAAACGTAATTGAAAAAAAATTTAAGTATATTGAATGCCATTTCTATGCATGCATTTTCTATGCATTGGTTTTCACTATTGTCAAACATTTGTAATCAAAGTGATTGAGACTTTTATTGGTATCAGCTAAAATAAATGAAACACATTTTTCTCTTGATAAATGTTGATAGGTTAAAAGTACAAATATGATAGTTTTGCCTCCTAAAAAGATGAAGGGTAGATTTTTGTTTCTGTTAGTCCATGTAAAAGAGAAGAGAACTGCTGGCGAGACAGCCAGCGAGAGAGGGAACACAAGCAGGGAGAGTGGGAGAGGAAGAAGCAGGCTTATAGCAGAGGAGCCCGATGTGGGACTCGATCCCATAACGCCAGGATCACGCCCTGAGCTGAGGGCAGACGCTTAACCGCTGTGCCACCCAGGCGCCCCTGAAGGGTAGATTTTTGTTTCTGTTAGTCCATGTAAAAGAGAAGAGAACTGCTGGCAGCTTCTGTACTGTGGTTTCAGATGGTCATTGAACATCCTTTCACTTAATTTATTCTCATTGCTTCTGGCCCAGTTCTGTCATTGACTTGAAAGACTTTTCATATAAATGACACTAATGCTCTTTCACACTGAGTGCTGGCAGCTCACATAGGAATATCATCTGTAAAGTTTTTTTTTTTTTATCAACTTTTGATTTGTTTTATATGAGAATTCCAAGTGAGTTCACTATGAGTTATTCTTAAAGTCTGAGAGGAATAATTCAAATTAATATCACTGTTGTAATAAAAAGTAATAGAAAAAATAGAAATGTATTTTGGATCATTTGTATTTTATTTTATAACTAAATTTTAATATAAAATTATGAAGTGAATATTTATTTAATCAGCATTTACATCATGCTTTTGAACGAATAAACCACACACACAAGCACACACACAAGTGCATATGTCTAATAACAGAAAACAGCACAAAATATTACAAAATTTCATAGTAAAGATCCCTATGACATACTAATATACCCTCTCCCCAGAGGCAGATGTTAATGGTTCTTGTTGATCCTTTGGGAATAATAGTATAGCATCCCCCAGAAGGGATTTGAATGTGTTTCTTCCTATTTTAAATGGAAAGGAAGTTATTCTAAACTGTGTGCTTTTTATTTGATAAAATATTATCAATTCTAACTCTTATAGATTTGGTCTCCTGGGCTGTCAACCCATTAGGTTACACCATGAACCCATTATAAGGTGTCCCACAAGGCTATAATTGACTGCTGTAATTTAAACATTAAATATTATTTAAGCAATTTTTTTTGTTGTCTGTAAAATTTGAAAAATAGTACGTAACTTAAAACGTTTCTGAAAATCTTTGAAAAAATGTCCAACTCAGCCTTGGTTAACTCCCAAATTCGACTTTTGTTGTAAAGCACATTCTCAAGGAGCTAAGAGCCAACTATATTGTTCTTAAACCTTTATGAGCCTCACACCCATAGGAAAACATGCAAAATTGCACCTGGAGGACTAGTTTAACGCCAGAATCTTAATGAATTCCGTCATGAACTACAACTAGGTTTACCTTGCCTTCAGTGGAAGTTACAACTGCCCTGGCCATCCGTAATCCTCTTCATTCTAAAATTTACTCAGAAATTGTTTATTTCCACTGTAGTATCAACCACATGTATGGCTTGCTGTTCTTTTGCTTTTTACCCTCTTAAACGGTGAGCATGTTTTCTGCTCACTTCCTCGAGTCTGTCATGGTCAAACTAAAAATTTTGTCATCAAACAAATACCATCTACAATTATATACTTTGAAATATTTCACTCTTTTTTACACTTATTTCTTTCAGGTCACCTTTTCAGGGTGCTTTATTAACTTGTACCTCAAGATCTCCCCAGAATCATGACATATTCATGGATTCTAACACTTTTTTTTTCTGTTACTATTTTCATTTTCCTGTTTTTTTTTTGTCCAGACTAAAATCTGTGACTTATAAGAACAGTTACATAGTTGCAAATTATCTGATCCCCTTGTTTCATTTTTTTCCTTTCTTGAGATGAAACTCAACCTTTGCATAAATCCTACAATTTATTTTGTCTAGGCGATCATTGAAAGAAAACAATCAACCATGTTATAATTTAAATTCTTAATTTCACACTTCAATTTGCATTTGGTATTTTCTTAAAATACTTTTTTTCCCATAAAAGTTGGTGAGAGACAGTTCTTCATGAATGTTTTCACATTCTTTCATGGTCCAAGATTTGGGCATAAAAAGAACTGGTAGACTTGGTAAAAAATTGATTGTGCAGTAAATATGCCTTGGAAACTAGAGATTGTGTATTTCTTAGAAATGATTTATAAACTTACCTCCCAAGAACCAGTTACTTACAGTGCAGTGAAGTGAAGCTAGAGACTTTTTCCTTTCTGCTATGCACCCCCCTCATGGGGATTCATTTATATTCCAAAGTGAAGGTGCTAATGAATGCTAGTAACTTATTCTACTGTATACTGGACTAATGGTATTTCATTGTCTACTGGTGGAAAACACACATAAACACACATAAACACACACACACACACACACACACACACACACACACCTACTTCATATCTAACCTGGTGAGATAAACTAATACCAGTTTCCCAACTTTTGAGTCTGTGACCAAATATTGATAGTAAATACAGTATCAGTGAGGTTCTAGCTGGAAAAATGATTCACTTGGGATGTTTTAAGTAGTAAGAGAATCAGAGAATCTTAAACAATCATTGTAAGGGCTAGATGAGTGAGAGGTGGAAATCTAAGTGTTTAGAAAGTGCTTAAATTTCTAGGAACCTACAACTGGTGTCTAACCTACCTACAGCAGTGAAACAAATCATTCACAGGAACTCAACCAGAAACTAAAAGTTCTATCTTGCTTAGTGCCTATGCATTTTCCTTTAACTGCAGCTGGAAAATAATGTCTTCTCTTCTGTTTTCAAATTTTGCACAACATGTCTCAATCTGGCCTGAAGGCCTGCTTTCAAGGAATACTGGGATGCACAGTTCTCAGCCATCTCTTGCGTGGCGCACCAGTGTGTGTAAGATGAATGGAGGCGAACAATTCAGAACACACTGATTTTTTGACAAACAGATTGATGCTAATGTTGCTGGCCTGTGAAATTTTGTATGCACTTAGCTTTTTTTCATTTTCTCTCTCCACTCTCTTCTCTGTTTGCCAGAGGGATTAAAGAGGAGTCAGTATATCCAGTACCCAATGCTGCACACAAAATAAGGTCAAGTTTAAATCTCAGGATATGCCATTTCCCTGGAGAAATGTGGTCTGTTTTTCCTTTTCTTGAAAGGTAACAATTGGATCTTCTCTCTCCATTTCCTTTACATGCTGCATGACTGCCAATGCCTTTAATAGCCTTTCATTAAATATTACTGTATACAGATTAAGATGCCTTTCATTTCATCAAAAACACAGCCTATATCATGTATTTTATTTTCATAATGGTGTGTGTGTTGGGGGCAGGGGTGATACCTATGAAAAGAATGGGGGAAATGCAACGTACTATTGAGGCAAGCAGAAAACTGCCTTTATTCCTTTTTTCAATAACTGATGCTCCTCTGAGTACTGTTCTAGCCCCAACAGAGATTCTGTGGGAATTTTACTGGTATCCTGATCCTCAATGTAAATTTTTCCCTAAATACCCTATTAATTCCTTCTTAATGCTTGTATTATATCTGAAACATATCTTTTGGTTTCAGAGACCTTTATAGTTTTCATTAACTTTCCACTAGCAGATTTTCATGTCCTTGGATCTCACTGCAAGTATAACCTTGGATCTTGCAGTAGTACACTGTAGGGAACTTTAGTTCTTCTTTACCCACCAAGTGGGGTAGGGAGTATAGGTTTTAGGTTCTTCTGAAGAAAATTTATTTTTCTTACTTTATAAGTTTTTGATCCTTCAGTCCCTTCTTCAACCTGGTCTCATTCAAATTCTGTCCATCCAGCAATTCTTAAAATTACCTAAATTTGTAATTAAGCCTTCCCGATCTTCCAGGATAATCATTTAAGAATTCTCTTAATTTAAATTACTTTTTGATGGAGTGATTATGTGTTGTACAAAAATTGTTCAATTATTTTTATGTAATTTGATTTAATTTACATATTTAAACTTTTGACCCTTACTTCTCTTTGCCTTCTCTTTTTTAATTCTTTGTATATTTATTACTATAATTCTAGATATTATCAGTATATCCAGCCATTATAGCTCCACCCTCCTCATTTTACCCTCTGACCTTAGTAAGTATCATCTCAATAAATATTTTCTAGATAGCTATTAATTATTTGTCTTAAAATATTTGCTGCAAAGTTTTATGTAAAAGAAAAAACCATGATGACCACCAGGGTTTAAATCATGTTGTAGAGTCTCCTTCTCAGAACACATTAATATCAACCACATCCGTCTAATACTTCACAGACCTAACGTTCTTTTACCAGCTCAGTTACTCCGTCAGCTCCATCATCCTTTGTTGATGGGGGCACTTAATTCAATATGTAATTTTTACAGGATGAATTTTGGTCAGCCCTGTAGGTGTGTTCTCAATCAGGGGCTTCAAGTCACCTTCCAAATACATATTTTTTCCTTGGGAATTTTTTTCATATAAATGTTTATATAAATGTGGTTTTAACTTCATTTGTTGAGTGAATTAGAAGTTTCTTTATTACAACAAGTAACTGTCTTAGAAATAATGCTTTATAAACCAACAATCATTAAAATTACCGCATTGTTCTTTATTCCTTCTCAAAAGAAACAACATTTTCTCATGTACCTAACATATCTCATAAACAAGGAGGGTGACTAGAAGCCATTGTTTAGCAAATTCTGCATTCTGAGTTTGGGATATACCTGTGTCTCAGATGTCAAAGTGGAGCTTAAATAGCACTGGCTTTTAGGTATCATGATGTAACACTTCTATGTGCCCCAATTCAGTGCCACTTGTTGTTTTTTTCCAACCCCAAAAGATTGCACCCTGGAAAAGGATAACTTCCCCCTTTAAAATGAACTACCTGGAAGGTTATAGAACAATGATCAAGTCCACAACATTTAGTGACTTTCTGCCATAAGTTAGGTTTGTTAAGTTTCCCATAAACTTATTTGATCTAACTCTCAAGTACATCCTTCACCAACAGTGACCTTTAAAAACATTCAATTCCGTAGCTCCTACAATATTCATAAACCTTTATGGGTGATGAGACAAGAATGTTCACAGCTTGTTGATGAATATGATATTCCATGAGAGTCATTATTACGTGATGAATTCATTCAAATAGTGCTTTGTATTCTCTTCAAGCTGATTTTCTGACATGGGATGTCTCCTGGAACACAGCTCTATTGTCCTTATTTACAGTTTTTAAAAAGTTTTTAGTGAGCTTCCAGGGATGTTATTTCAGCCTTACTTGATCGGGCAAGGTCAGTGCTTAACATCCCTAAGAACACTTGAAGCATATGGACCAGGGCTGATTAAAAACATCACGTGTACTGTTGACATTATATATTAATGGCATTAGTACTATAGAAATATGGTGTGAATCAAAAGATACTGTATGTGCCATGAGCTGCTCAACTGTGTATATTTTAACCACTCCTCCCCCAGTTTATCTGTTTGAGGAAGATACCATAACCTTCTTATTAAAGTCCTTTGTGTTAACTTTGGAGAACAGTTATCTATAATGTCATGACCCTGTCTCTCTTGAAACTAAGTACTATTTTCATTTTCTTAAAAAAATTCTGTCCACTTTCACATTTGACTGATTCAGAGAAGGATGCTAGTCTGAGAAATTTAGACCAATCCTTCTCAATATTTGGAGAAATGAAGTACAATCTATTTTCTCCCCCAACTAGGAAGCTGTCTTAAAACTATGCTACCTTGATTGTTGAAATACAAAATTCAGTAACTCTACTGTTCAGTAACCAACACCCTACTTAATTTGTTGACAGTACTTTCCCAGGGTGTCTGAGAAAAATAACTAGAAAACTAAACACAACCTACAAAGTGCATAGCAATAATAACTGTAGTCAACAACTCATAAATTGAGTCCTCAGGTGGTGCTGTGTCATTACTTTTCCCCAGATTATTCAGAGGGAGTCTTGGGAATATGTGTATATCAGCAGGAAACCAATATTTTCCCAAGAAAACAAGTGTATATTTCTCACAATTTACACCTTTAGTGAGTGTAAGAGCTGAAAGAGATAATTATATTGCCCTGATTGGCTCAGTGGAAATAACATATTTAAATCTTGCCCTGGACTTGATAAACTTTTTTAAACACTTTTTCCATTGACTATAATCTTCCTTTATTTCCATTTATTACTTGTTTTGATTATAAATTGACTTAGGGTAGTTTTACTCATGTTTCCTGTGCTTAGTTCTCTGAATTTCTTACACATGTGTTTTAGTACTATTTTTCCAAATTTGGAAAATACTCCACAGTCATATTTTCAGTTTTTTTCTCTTCTACTTTCCCTCCTTTGGGGACTCCAGTTACCCATATATTAGGCATCTTAAAGAGGTTTCACAGTCCACTGCTGTTCTGTTCATTTTTATTTTTCAGCTTCTTTTCCCTTTGTGTTTTATTTTGGATAGTTTCTACTTCTCTGTTTCGAATTAATTAAACTTTTTATTTACCCCATCAAATATATATATATATATATATATATATATATAAGAATTATATATAACTATCACAGGCATCATCATCCTAATATATAGAAGTCCAGTTTAAATTTATGTGGTGAGTGTGAGTGTGTATGTGTGTGTGTGTGTGTGTGTATAGCTTCTCTGTGACACAGTCATTCTTCTAGCTTATTAAACATGTGGAATACACTCAGAATAACTGTTTTAATATCTTTTTTGGATAATTTTAATATAATTTCTGGTTAGTTTTGGGAAATTTGTTTTTCTTATGGATTGTGTATATGTATGTTTGACTGCTAGTTTTTAATAAATGCCAAACACTGTGGATATTACTTTATTGGGTGCTATTACCTTAACTATTTGTAGTGTCATCGATATTCTTCATCTTTGTCCTGGAATGGAGTTTAAGTTACATGAAAACAGCTGTTTTTCCCCATTGAGGCTTGATATTAAGCATTGTCAGGTAGTACCAAAGAAGGATATAATCCAGAGTAGGTCTAAATAATCTGCCTAATGTGCCTTAAATTACATGGCATTCTACTTTGGCTGATAGGAACACGTGCTATTCACAGTCTTTTGTGAGTACAGGCAGTGTTTCTTTAATTGTTTTAGGTGTTCATCCCCTGGTCTTGGGCAGTTTCCTCACATGACTATGTAGTAAGTACTCTTCCTGAATTCTTGAGGGCGACCATCTGTGGATCTCCATAGTTTTTTCTCTCTGCAGTTTTCTCTTCTTTATTGCTCAGCCTTGTGAACTTTAGACACCTTAGTCACTCCAGACTCATCTCTTTCCTCATCTGGGACTCTGCTGACTCCACCTGGTTTTCACCTTCCTCTACTGTGTCCAGTAAACTCTCCCAAGACATTTAGTCTATGTGCAATCATAGGGCTCATTTTGTTTTAATTTTTCACTGCCCTTTGTTAAGCAGACACCAATGTCATGAAAACTACAGAATCATATATTTTGCCTGGGTTTTTTTGTGTTTCAGACAAGAAGGTAAATCCAGTCCCTCTTGTTATATTTTGGCCTGAAGTAGCACTCTAAATCCTTTAAACCTATTGCTTTAGAGTAACAACACATAACATTTATGTTTCACTGTTTTATGTGCTTCAACTCTGGAGATGAAGAAGGATGGCCTTGCCAAGCAGATGCAGTGAACAGCTAAACTGTTAGACTTCTGTCCTGTTTATAAAACTTTTCCTTCTTTTGTTTAAGATCATACTTGTCTCTTTAGTCTGACATTAAAAGCTTTGGTTCAATCTTGGATATCATACATGTTCAGAAGCCTTTAGGATAAAAATGAGATCATGTGTTATGTGTCATCACATTGATTTATACAGGGGACATTACATGGACTTTAATGATACAATGTTCAGAGATAAATGTACATTATTTTGGTTTAAGCAATGTAGGTGTTTCAATAACTGTGAATTTTATAATGTTACTCTACAAATAGGAAAATAAATTCTTTAAGATAGAAAAAAATACTAAATTTTAAACATATTAGATGCCTTATATTATTTTTTTTATTTTTGAAGATTTATTTATTTGTTATTTGAGAGAGAGAGGAAGTGGGGTCGGGGTGGAGAAAAGAGGAGAGAGAATCCCAAGC
Organism: Ailuropoda melanoleuca; assembly: GCF_002007445.2. NCBI lineage: Eukaryota > Metazoa > Chordata > Mammalia > Carnivora > Ursidae > Ailuropoda > Ailuropoda melanoleuca. Next base: position 118,664,022 of record NC_048224.1, read on the forward strand.
AGATTCCCCACTGAGTGTGGAGCCTGACTCAGGGCTCTATCTCTCAACCCTGAGATCATGACCCGAGCTGAAATCACGAGTCAGATGCTCAACTGACTGAGCCAACCAGGCGCCCCAGATATCTATATAATCTAATCAATATTTTATTCATACCCAATGCTTAGAAGTCTCAACCTGAGCATATTTTTTTTCTTTTTAAACCAAATTATGCATAAGAGCAAGATGATTAAGCATTATACAATGTAAGATATTAAAGAAAACAAAGGAAAATGGTTTCATAAGCATGATTTAAAATGTACTTGAAATTATCATTGATATAATTTTTGGATTTAAGTAGAACTCTGCAAGAGTTGATAAATAATGAGTTCATTACCATTTCAAAAAGAAACAACTCTTGATGCAGCCAAATTGTAAAAGGACAGCCTCATGCTGACAAAGATGTTTTACACAGTGCATCATTTCTTATCATCAGAATAAAATGAGCACAGTTGGTGTGTGGCACAGTTTATTCTTTAATTTCTGAGTTTTTTGATAGAAATAGCATAAAGAGAGTACTGAAAGGAAATGTTCATGGAATGTTCTCTTATAAATAATGGAATGAATTGATTATCTTTTTTTAAGTCTTCAAATTTATTGTCTCAAATGTAGGAAATCAATTTCTTAATTGACTAATATACATAAGCTATTACTTAGTATTGTGTACTTACATAGTAAACACTGAGGATACAGAAATGAATCACAGAAGGCTCCGATTTTGGGGAGCTCATCATATTTTTGTAGATACACATAAATAACTGAGATACACTACAATAACTGCCATAATATAGGTATCTGAAAGGGTAATGGGAAATAGGTGAGTGAACCATAAATTTATCCCAGAGTCATGGTGCTTGTTTGTTAAGACCTTAAACTTCTTTAGCCAATTTCACTTCCTAATATGCAGGTTGGGTGAAGTTCAACAAGTTTGCCCTGGCTAATATTCAGCTATGCAACAAGAAAGAGTAACTTTAACATCTTTCTTAAGTTCACTTTGCTGTGTCTTTCAAAGATGAAGAGTAAATATGATAAAGAAATCTAATATAGAAACTGGGTAAATAGGTGGAAATAAGTAAAGTTATGCAAAGTTGTGCATTAGATTACTTTGTAGTAGGCTTTTAAAAAGATGTGATTACAGTAATAAATTCTGTAAGGTTTATTATTGTTATAAATATATTTGCTGTGTTTCTTTTGAACTAATTTTCATTATTGTAATGTAAATTGGAGCTGTTTATGCCATTCAAAAAGGTGAATATAATTGAAAACATGTTTAAATTAGACCTTTTATTTGACATTGTACCATTATTTATTTGTACCAATCTAATTATCTACCAGCTAATTCAAGATACTAAGCTTTTCTCTCTCTCTCTCTCTCTCACACACACACACACCCACACACTATGTTCTATTCTTATGACGTTCATGATGTTCATCTAAGTGACTTAAATCACTGTGGAAGAACTAATACATGAGCCAAAGTACTCAAAATTGGGCAGGTTACTTATATTTGAGTAATTGTTACTTTTGAGCAATGCTTGAAATATCTAAGAAAATAATTAATTAGGCAAAGAAAAGTAAGGATTGGAGAGAAGCTGGGTATAGTGTGCACAGCATATCATTTTTGATCCAACCTACAAACACTGGAAAATAAAGATGTGACTAAATCAAGCTGCTGAGGTGAGGCTAATGCTCTGCCTTCCCGTATGCCTGGCTTCCTTTCATGGCAACCCATGTTCTGAGACATCCCACTCTAATTTCTTTACTTTTCCTACTATGCTGTCGATGCTAACCCAGAAGCCATCGGTTGTCTTATTGTCCCTTATTACCACTTTTTCAACTCTTTTCATGAGAGTAATCAAACTCTTCACCTGGGACAATCACATGTATCAGCTGGAAGTCTCTTTAGGCCATGAATGGAGTTCAAATAGTTTGTACCTTTGATATGCCACAGAATCAACTTGTTTTTTTCTGGTTTAAAAGAAAATGGAGAGTGGAAAAAGAAAAAAAGTGTAAAACAAAGTGAAATAAAAAGAAGGAGCAAAAACAAAAATATGAAACAAAATCAGCTCCCACTATCTTCCCAGTTTGCTTAAATGTAATCTAAGCCTCTACATTATTTGTTCACACTTGTTAAAATATTATCTATGTGTTTACTTTCACAAAGTATGAGCTACTTGCCTCTCTGCTTATGGCAAAATAAATCTAAATTTCTCAGGATATGATGACAATAGCTAATAGTTAATGAAAAATTATTACATTGAGAAAAGTAGTCTATTAAGCATTGCCTGACTGAAAGCTTAAAAAAATAAAAAAAATAATACAATGTAGACATTGGTTATGTACCAAGTCTAGTTCTACTAGTAGTAGTAGTCTAGTAGTAGTAATCTAGTACTATTGAACAACTATGTTCCAATTTTATTTATATACATATATATAAATGTTTATATGTACATTTATAAACATATATACATATTACATTTATACACATTTATATGTACATATTATAAACATTATAGAGAGATTTACTGCTAAATACTACATTCATGTCACAACTTATATGATTTCCAATAAATTGTTTTGTGTTAAGAGCCCAAATGGTCACGCTCATTTGTAAGGGAATAGTTATTGGCACCTAATATATATTTAGCACAATTGTAACTTTATGACATCAAAGAAGAATAAAACAGACGACAAATTGATCTCCAGTGTATGGTTTAGCAAGAAAATAATCACAAGTTTGTTAATTTGCCAAAAGTCAGATGAGTGGTATAAAATGTAACAAATGTCTGTATTACAGGTTTGGTATAATCATAGCATTCTTTATCCATTCCATTCATCCATTGATGGGCTCATGGATTGTTTCCATATCTTGGCTATTGTAAATAATACTGCAGTAAACACAGAGGTGCATGTATCTTTTCAGATTAGTGCTTTTTTTGGCGGGCGGGGGGGGGGCTTAAATACCCAGAAGTGGGATAGCTGGATCATATAGTAGTTCTGTTTTTAATTGTTGAGGAACCTCAATGCTGTTTTTCATAGTGGTTTCATCAATTTGCATTTCCACCACCAGTGAATGTCCCTTTGTTTCTATACCTCTCTAACACACATTTCTTGTCTTTCTGATAGTAGCCATTCTGACAGGTGTGATACAATATCTCATTGTGGTTTCAATTTGCATTGCCTTCATGATTGGTGATGTTGAGCATCTTTTCATGTGCCTGTTGGCCATCTGTATGTCTTCTTTAGAAAAATGTCTGTTCAGATGCTCAGCCCATTTTTAAAAAAATTAGGTAACAGTTTTTTTTAATTGGATTTCATGAAAAGAGATTCATGGCAAAGCAGCAAAATTTTGCTTTAGTGAGAATTTTTAAAATAACTAAGATTTGAGTGTGTATGTTTCTTTTCTAATAAATCTGTATCAGCAGAAAAGAAAACAGTGAGAAAACAGAAATTCCTATATGTATGTGCAAAGTCATTACAGATAAACATAATTTTGTGAATGATAGTACCCTGTTCTGAAATGTTCTGTGGTGTAGACAGTGATTCAAATGATTTTGCCAGAAGAAGGAAGGATTGGATTTTAATTTCACACTTGCAGTCTCTTCCTCTGAATAATTTTGGTACCTTATTATAAATACGTTATGTTTTGAATATCAAAATTTCTTTCAGAATATTGTACTCTTGATCTCCATGAGATTGTGAAGCACAACCCAAAACCACAAAAAAAGAAACAGGAGAATTCTTAGTAACCACCAGGGCTCATGTTTAAACTGGTAATACGTTCATTTATGTTAAGACTATTTAAGGAAGTAGTCTTAAACAATGTATTTAATATCTAGATTATTAGTTACCTCATTTGTAAAACTAGGGCGCTTACAATACTCTCTCCATATGTATTCTGCAAGAATAACATAATAAGCTTATGTGCAAACACACCTAGAGATGCCTGATTCATACTATCATACAGACAAATCAGAATCTAAATTAAAACCTTTTCTCAGAATACTGTAATAAATAGTATTAGAAAATATAGTACTTGAGAAATCTATAAACAACCTTCAGAATGATTTTTAAAAAGTACTTTAGTGTAATAGGCATTAGCTGGGTATATATTTTTCTCTTTCATGCAGTGATAGAATGAGCTCTGGTTTCAGTGAGATGTAGCCAAAAGGAGACTGGGAAGGGAAGCCCTCTCTGACAGAGTGAAAGTGATTATAGCCATTTCTCTCCTAGGAGCCAGCAATCGAATACATGAGGTTAGTTCCAGAAGTATTGTCAGTGTTTCTTATCCAGTACGGATATAGATCTCTATACAGAACTATTCTTCAAGCCCTTACCAACTTCCCACTAGCACTTCTTCTCATTTGCTGGGTAGAGAATTAAACCACATTCTTTTTAAAATACGTAAAAAGATTGGAGAGGTATGTCCATATTCTGGAGAAGAGAGATTGTTTCCCCAATAGTGACTTCAATACACCCTCCAAAAATAAAAGGATAATGCAGGTGAGCTTGTATTACAGGACTTGCTTTTCACAGAGGCTTCTTTTCATAAAAGGCCTCTTTTTGGGGTTGCAGTGTAATGTGTGAATCTAAAACTCAGCTGTTCCAGGATGTCTGTCTATTCTATTCATTCTGTCACACAAATACAAGGCCTTCTTTGTTATCCTTGTGTTGTTTATATATCTCTAGTGCATGAAGAGTTGAGCTAATAACATTCATGCTTGCTTGGAAGTGGCAGGAGAACCTACTAGTCCGCAGTGTGACAATATCTTCTTTTCCCCATAAACAGATATATTTGCAATAACCGCGAACAGGCCTCCTTATACGAATAATTCTAAAATTTACAGGTAGATATATAAGCACTTTTGTTTTTATAAATTTTGTTTACATAAACTTCTTTTAATTCAATTTCCCTGATATTTTTTGAGAAAATCTTCAGAAATTTACTCTTTTCCAGAAATAAAATCAAGTGGAGTTTATTTAGAAAAATGTTGATTTGCCCTAAGTTAGAAAATGTACACAAACTTAAAATTGACCTATTTTTCATTATAGAGGGAGTTTGAAGGCACTCATGCAAAGAACACATTATATTGAACAATATTTATTGAATGTTGAATGACTTGTTCTTTCCTCCTAAACATTATTTAACTGTTTCCCATTTAATATTAAATATAGACAGAGATAGGTTATGCATATACCGTAGAAGTAAGAAATTTCCAGTTTATTAACCACAGAGCAGTTCAGCCAAATGGAGGCTACGTCATCAGCCTTGACATTATAGTTAAATTTACTGAATATCTCATGCAGTAGCATGCCGCACATTGCCTATTTTCAAGGATTAGTTCAAAATGCATTTCCCAATTACAGATACAGAAACTGTAGTCACTACAATTATAGCAATAAAGGTATAAATCAGAGTCCCAGCGGTTCATTCACTTACTCACTTGTTTGTTCATTTATTCTTTCATTCTTCAGTCATTTGAGCCTAATGCAAAGAAAAACAAAGGAAGTTCAATTCATTGTAACAAATGAAGTATGTGGCATAAGAGAAGAGATGGTTAGATCATTTATAATAAAATGAGTGATTTGAGACTAATTATTTATATTGTCCATACTCAATCTTTATTTGTAAGACCAAAATCAATATATATGCACTTATGAACTTTGCATTTAAGCTCTAAATCTATATGCAGATGGTATATAATTAGTTTTAATTATTTTATCTACCAACATAAGGAGTAAATATTGATGTTGACAGTTTAAGGGATAGGAGATGGCTGATATTCTGGGCCTAAAATCTTGGAATTTATTAGAACTGGAAAGTTATATAGTCATTATACATCCTATAGTATTATTCCATAATCACCTTAGGAACAGTTACTTGCCTTTAATAACATTGATATAATATTTTTATTGCATAATCTTATTTTTGATATGTTTCAAACAATTTTTCCCATAGAAATCAGTTCCACTGGGAAGGAGTTATATGTGTTTGCCCTATGAATTAAAAAAAAAAATCAAACACACTCTGGAAAACACAGGTTAAACTTGGCTGAACCATTGTCAAATCCTCTGTGACCTGCTTTCCTTCTGCCTTCTTTGAAATATTATCTTTGTCTCCATACTTCCTCATTACTTCTGGTCACTACGTTTTCTGTAATTGTCAGGGATTGCATTCACTGAGGAACACTAAGATCAGTTCTTTCAAATGTTGACGCTCACCTCCTCACCTAAAAATAATTTGCTATAATTTGCATTTTCCTTCAGAAACAAGCTGATTAAATGGAATTCACATTTTTCTGATTCTCATCCATAAATTCAAGCATCTTCTGTTTTTCACCATCTTCCACTAATGGATTTCCATTGTACCACTCATATATTCTATAATCCAACCACCTCCCCATTTTCCCTATTTTTACATTATGCCACCTGAAACTGGAACTCATGGTTACCAAAATTTGCTTTTTTTAATTAAAATTACATTTTTATTTCTCCATCCAACTCCTTTCCTTATTTGAAACCCTGAAGTCTGTTGAGGTCAACTTTTCCCCAAAAGCCATCTTAGTTTGAAGCACTTTATAGTACAAACCCTAAATAATTCATTATAAAGGATGAAAGTCCTTCCACATCTTTACTCTCCTGCTCTCTGGTAAATATCTCTGCTGCCCCAAGTTCAGGGCAACTTCAATATTAAACTACTATATCTCCCCAGCTTTGTCATTAGCTCATACACATGTTACTTACCAAATTCACTGAGGAATATCTGGATCACACTTTTCTTTACTGTGCCAGTTTCTGATATTTTCATACACTATTTCTCCGTCAATGGTTATGTCCCCACAAACACACTGGAATAGATTCCTTTATCTCCTTCTCACTAATGACTTTTCTTTCCAATCCATCCCAATTTGAGAACTCCCCGGATCTCATCATTACTTGGAATTAAACATGAAACCTTAAGCAACCGCAGTCCATCAATTATTACCCCCTTTCTATATATTTATCCAATCTCTGTTTATGAGTGCTTTCTCAAGATTTAGTGTTGTCTATATTTTTAGAAACATAGAACTTTTTGAACATTAGCACTTTCAGAATCATCTGGAATTTTTGTAAAAATGCAAATTGATGAACCTCATCCCCCCAGTCTTTAATTGAATAGGTATAGACAGATGTCTGCAGGAAAGATTCTCTGTCTACTCTTCCTCACATCTCATGACCTCAGTGCACCAAGTGCTAGCATCCCCACCCAACGCTTTTCTGAAGGGACTCTAGCTGACATATTGTTACATCTAATCATACTTCCTGGCCCTCAGTTACTGGAAAATTCATTACCTTGAAAGAGTGGACAACATCTACATCTACAAATAATGTCTTTCACTAGCCTCAGTGACAGTCTCCCTTTTACTCCCTTTCAATTTCTGTTGTCTCACTTGGGAGCACCTCTATGCCACATAACTTTTTTTTTCTTTTTTAAGTTTTTAAGTTCCAGTTAGTTGACATATAGTGTAATATTAGTTTCAGTGGTAGAATTTTGTGATTCATCACTTACATACAACACCTAGTGCTCATCACAGGTGCCCTCAATACCCATCACATAAATAGGCATAATTTGTATTTTCTTAAATATACAGTCATAAGAATATATGATGCTATTTTTTTAAAGATTTTATTTATTTATGTGATAGACAGCCAGCGAGAAAGAGAACACAGCAGGGGAGTGGGAGGGGAAGAAGCTGGCTCCCAGCAGAGGAGTCCGATATGGGACTCGATCCCAGAACCCCGGGATCACGCCCTGAGCCAAAGGCAGACGCTTAACGACTGCACTACCCAACCACCTCTATATGATGTTATTTTTATGTGGTTAAAATATTACATAAATATTAAGCTGTACAGATCATGAGGCAAATTGCTTCTATTAAAAATATTAGTGAAATTTATTCATACTTTGATCTTTATGATTTGTACATTCACTAATTATTTAGTATCACATTGTATTTTTAATACACAATTTACCTATATACTCACCTACTGAGGAAATATTAAGTTATTTCTGCCCTGGGAGGATTAATGTAGTGCTATAATCTATATCCCTACACATGTATCCACATTCATCAGTTCCTCCAAGATAAACTACCTGAAAATAGGATTGTTGTATTTATTTGCTCGCTCACTTTTTCATGGTATTGCTAAATTGTATCCTAAAATGGAATTTATAGGGCTACAAAAAAGTAATCAATTTGTATGGTGTTAAAATTTACCTCAAGGAACTGTTAATTTCTTGATTAATAGTGAGGTTAAACATTTGATATCTATTTTACAGTCAAGTCTCTGTATTTGTGAATTAAACTTTATTTAAAAAGTACAACTTTACTTACACTGTTTATACAATTTATTTTGAAAAGCCCAACTCCTCCAAAAAATGGCAACTTCCTGACAAAAGCAAACTGTGTTATTGAGGAGTCCCAGGTCGAGCAACTGAGAGTCAGTCCTTGTCTTCCTCTCTCATCCTCTGCCCTTGCATACACATTAATTTATTATACTGATGCAAAGCTAAAGCATATAAAAAAGATGGAATTGAATATTCAGAGAACATATAGTTTTTTTTTTAATTTAAAGATAAAGATTTAGGGGCACCTGGGTGGCACAGCGGTTGGGCATCTGCCTTCTGCTCAGGGCGTGATCCCGGCGTTGTGGGATCGAGCCCCACATCAGGCTCCTCCGCTATTGAGCCTGCTTCTTCCTCTCCCACTCCCCCTGCTTGTGTTCCCTCTCTCACTGGCTGTCTCTATCTGTGTTAAATAAACAAATAAATAAAATCTTTAAAAAAAATAAAATAAAGATAAAGATTTAATTTAAAGATCAATTTAAAGATATATAAAATCTGAGTTCATGTGTGTTTAATTAAATTGCTTAAAGTGAGTACTGAAAATATCTATCTTTAAATTGAGTCACTGAGTTCTCAATCAGTTGCTTCATTATATGACATAGTGTCATGAACACAAGGAAAGTGTTTTTTTTAATCTCCTTCTCTAAATAAAATGTGAAAGATTTTGCTGTCAAATCCTAAACCCAGAGGTTTGACACTATAGCACAATAGATATGTTAATGTTACAGGATAGAAGTTTAATTTGAATCAATAAATGTTGAGTTAAACACAAAGCTGGCTAGGAAGATATAAAAATTCAATCAATAAAAAGTATACAATACCAACTGCAACAGTTAAAATCACTAATGTCACTTTATTAATGTATTGCTCTACTTAGGAGCATATTTTTTAACACAATTGAAAAACTACCTATAATATTTGCATAAGCAATATAAATGACATTATACTTATGAGTGTAATTTGTAAACCAAATACATAGTAACAGGTGAATACTATAAATAGTGATGAATATTTCATTATAAATAAGTTTGTGGTTATGAAAATGTAGCTATTTTGGGCACATAATTTAAGACAATTTTCTCATATTTCAAAGGATTTACAGGATTTACTGACTTTGAGGATTTGTGATTTGAGGTTACAGACATACAGTGGAGATAGCTATTTCTCTTTTAATTTATAATCCATTAAGAAATATTTATAAATTATATGAATTATCTTATTACATGACATTCCTTTTATTGAGTTTACTTTTTGTCCTCCTCAGAGTTTATAGAATTCTGATTACTCTTAATTAAAAAGGTATAATTAAAAACCATTTCTACTGTGGATCTACAGGAAACATTTCTGCGCCTTCTGATAGGAGTACTTCTTACTTCATTCACCCTTCTCTGATCATATTGGCTAAAATACTTAAGCAAACTGTGATTACTAATGCCAAGTGATAAAAGAAGTAATGCCAGTTGCACTCTTCTTCCATCCTCCTACAACCTAACCCCCAGGGAAGCCTATGTTTATGGTCACTTCTTTATCATTGAGAAAGATGTGATTGCATTGCTATCTATTACTCAGGGTCATGAGGCATAACTAGGCTAAAGTGAAGAAATCAGGTATTTGTGTACTCTTCACATGAGAAAGAGAGTATGTTTATTGAAACCTTAGCCTCTCTTGATTTATAACCTCTTCATTTTCTTTATATCAACTAATACCATTTTTAAACCGTTAAGTTTCATCAGTATTTGTCTGTGTCCACCAAGAGACCATGAGTTTCATGAGGAAAGGTATGTATGATTTATCCAACATCACTCAGAAACTTACTGTTTATTTCCACAGGAGAATAAGATCAAGTGTTCGTGTAGGATTTCCATAAAACTTAATGTTTAGCAAATTTAAAAAATAAATTAGAATATTCATTTGTTTTATTTGTTTTTTAATCACACACTCTGGAAAACAGTGTGGAGGTCCCTCAAAAAGTTAAAAATAGAACTATCATATCATCCAGTAATTGCACTACTAGGTCTTTACCCAAAGGATAAAAAAAAAAAATACTGATTCAAAGGGATATATGTACCCTGCTGTTTATAGCAGCATTATCTACAGTAGTGAAATTATGAAAGCAACCCAAGTGTTCATCTACTGAGGAATGGATCAAGAAGAGGTGGGATATATATATTCAGTGGTATATTACTCAGCCACAAAGATGAACTCTTGTCTTTTGCAGTGATGTGGATGGAACTAGATGCTAAGCAAAAATAAGTCAGTTAGAGAAAGATAAATATCATATGATTTCACTCATATGTGGAATTTAAGAAACAAATGAGCAAAGGGAAAAAAAGAGAGAACAAGAAACAGACTCTTAATTTTAGAGAACAAACGTATGGTTACTGGAGCGAAGGGGGCTGGAGAATGGGTTCAGTAGGTGATGAGGATTAAGGAGCTTACTTGTGATGAGCACAAGCTGATGTGTGGAAGTGTTGAATCACTGTGTTGTACCCCTGAAACTAATATAACACTGTATGTTAGCTAACTGCAATTAAAATAAAAACTTTAAAAAAATAAGAATACACTATGACCAGATGGTTAGTTCATCAAAAAAAAAGCTTAAATACAGATTTTATTGAGTCATCATGTCTTACATTATTACATTTTTTATGTAATTATGTTTTAGTGTTATGCCTAATATATCTTGGATTTTGTTATTGTGTCAAGGAAATAGATCTAGTGCACTTGCTTCAGATTATTTAGAATACTTATGTATTTCTGATATTTACTATTTTCCTAGCATATAATTAGATGATAAACTTTCATCTCTCATCTATATATAACTGAAGTACAAAATATTTCTAAAGTTTGAAGTTATTTCAACTTAACAGATATAACCTGCTTTATTTGTAATAGTATTATACTATTTTTCTTGATTTGAGAATGTGATAATTTTCAAATCTATTCATTTTATGTTATTTTATGTCATAAGATATAAAATAAGAATATAAATATTAAATATATTGATTATTGTGAAATATTTCTTGATTAAATATAATAAGGCCATCATAGAAGAAATACTAGTTTTCTAAAATGCAAACATGAAATTACTTAATTTCATTAATTAGAAGATATTCTGATTTATTCACAAAATATTTAATATTCCACTAGATAGGTAAAATCAGTTGTTTATTAACAGCTGTGAATTACTAAAAATAACTGATATTTTTACATGAAAAACTTTGAGATTGCATATTAGAAGACATCATTCATCATAATGGTTACCATAAGTCGAAATTCCTGAGGGAAAAAAATTTTTAGTTAATGCAAGTCCTATTTTTTTTATTTCAATAAGAATTAGCTATAACTACCTTATGAACAGGTTAGGGATCAGAATATCATTTTCCATCATAACATTTCCTTAGCATCTTAACACCATGAACTAATAAGGCTGACAGCACATAAATACTGTAAAAATTAAGCTGCTTTGACAATTCACAAAAAGGGGACACTACCAAAATAAATTGGATGTTAAAGGAAATTACTCAACTGACTAAATCTCCTTTGATTTTCTTAAGGTACTCAGATTGAAATAGTGACCTTTTAATTCCATGCTCATTGTTTTTTTTTTTTAATCTAACAAAATCTAAAACAGATTGAAATAAACACCTCATTCTGCCTCTTAAACACATAATTTAAACTGTAACAATATCACACTATTCCTTAAAGCTTAAATATTTTAAAGAAAACATAGCCTGAATGAAAAGAATCTTGCATCGTATTATGAATTTAGGGAATACATATTTTTGTGTACAGCAAAAAAATACCAATAAACCACCTTTTAATTCAGCAAATAAATTAATCTGGTTGTAAACCTAACATCTACAAAAATTGCACTCTCAAATATATACAGTACTTGTTTATAGGTATTAACAATGTCTTTAGAATTTTACTTGAAGTATTAAAAATAAATAATCAAGGTAGTCAAGGTGTAATTGATATACTCAAAGTATAATACATATTTTATAGAGCCTAATGGATATATTTTGCAGTTTTCTAATTTGAATTCCAAATGGTATCTGTTATGCAACCCACAGTTCAGAAACGCCTTTCAACTTCTTGGACATTATGTCTTGCTTTCAAGGAAGAGGGGCCTAGATTAGTTGCCCTCATATTTCCTACTTATATACTAAATGTGATAATGGCACTTATCTGTGGGATCCACATTAAATACTATCATTTACCTGCATTTATTAGAGTATTTTCTATAAATAATATCCAACAAATGTGAGAGGCTGTTGTGATTATAGTTTTTATTATTTTAGGCTGTGAAATACCTAAGGTATGGGGTAATACAGAGAATTAAAACTAATTCAGATATCATTACAAATTCACCTGTCTCTAGTAGGTCTGGTTAACAATGTTATTGATTGTGATCCATAATTATTAATTATAAACACTCCAAACACATTGTAAACACATTAATTTGCACCTGTATACATTTATATAAATTGATACATTTTTATATTCTCAACATATATATATATATAATTGCTTGATGATAAATGATGTATAATACTATTTCTCTATAATTTTCTCCTTTTTGAGAAACTGAAAAAAAGAGGCCGTGTGGAAGCATGCAATTCATATATCTTACAAGGACTTTTATTCAGATATAGAAAGAATCCTTCTAACTCAAAAATAAAAAAGACAAAAAAGAAAACAAAATATGAAAATTATGCAAATAGGCAGTTTTCCAAAGAAGATATGTAAAAGCACAAAAATCACATAAAAAGGTATTAAACATCTTTCACCATCAGTAAAATTCAAATCAAAATTACATTAGGGGTTGAGACACTTGGACAGATTTCTGTGGTGGCCAGCAACATTGTATGATACGGGTGGCGGGACTTATAGGTTTTTGCCTTAAATAATTCAGTAAACTATGCGTTTATTTTGGGTGATTTTCTGTATCTCTATTTTATTTTACAATAAAGAGTTGAAAATAAAAAATTACAATGGGAAAGTACTTTACATCCAAGAGGATGGTAATAGTAATAGTAATAATAAATAATATAACAAGTGTTGGTGAGAATGTGGAGAAATTAGAATCTCATATACTACTGGTAGAAATGTAAATTGATGCCACGGCTTTGTTAAATAGTCTAGTTATTCCTCCAAATATTAAATATAGAATTACCATTTAAACTCAACAGTTTTACTCCTAGGTATTTACCCAAGATAAATTAAAACCATATTCACACAAAATTTGTTGGTGAATGTTCAAAGCAGCATTATTCATAGCAGCCACAATGTGGACAGAACCCAAATTCTCATCAGTTGATGAATTGATAAATCAAATGTAGCATTTGCTTATGATGGAATATCAGCAACAAAAATAAATCAAATGCAGATATATGTCACAACATGAATGATCCTTGAAAATATTTTTCTGTAGAAAATATCATTCAAAAAAGGCTGCATATTGTATAATTCCATTTGCATGTAATGTTCAAGATAGGCAAATCTATGGAGACAGAAAGAATTCTTATTGCTTAGGACTGGGACTATGGAGGAAGTTGGTATGGATTGCTAATGAATACATTGTTTCTATTTGGGGAGGTTGAAATGTTCTAACATTGAGTGTATTATTGGTTTCATAACTCTGAATATACTAAATTCCATTGTCATATACTTTTAGTGAGTGAATTGTATAGACTCTGACATATTTCAGTAGAGCTTTATAATCAAAGAATAAATAATATCCGAAACTAAAAGTCTCATATTAGGTAATAGTTTTACCCATAAATATTAAATTTATTCATTTGCCAATATATAATAATTAAGGATATAAAGTATCCTTAAAAATTTACATGTGTGTCTATACACAAAAACACATGCATATCTTTGTTGGCATTGAGGGAAGCTGTTTGCAGTGGCCCAGAGAGAAAATGAATGAAGCTGCCTTAAAGCATCTGTTCTATCCTTTTTAAATGTGCGCTTCTATATTTGATTGATTAACTGTTTTTAAATGTTTACATAAGCTACATGCAGTTATAATAATTATTAATTTTTTCAAGTAAAATCTGTGGCTCAGAATGTAGTTAAGTGGTATGTCAGAAGGTACAAAGCTAGTCAGACAAAAACTGTGATTAAACTGTTAAGTTATTCCCAATCCCATGAACTTTCTGGTTCTCTTAACTGCCACAGATAAATTAATTTGAAAAGAAAGATTTACTTCATCTATTAAGACTCAAGAAGAAACTCATTTAGGTTATTAACATGGCCTTCCTTACATAAAAAGGATGAGAGAGATAAATGTTAGAATTTGCATAATGCTTCTCTTACTGAACATTTATGAATTTTGCAAATTATTCAACCAAATCTATTGAAAATCATATGCTCCTGCTTCATGTTATTTATTCAGTTTTTATCATAGTACAAAACCAAACCAGTAAGGCAGTTATTTGCTCTAGATTTAATATTCCCTCACTAAAATAAAAATTTTAAATACTCTAAGTTGGTTAATTTGAAATCTTTTTTCAGTGATTAGAAACATGTGTTGATCTACTCAGTTTACCGTTAACTCTAAAGTAGCTCTTCTGACGCCTTCTCAAAAATCGTCAAATTCTTCAATCTCAGGACTGTGTTATATTGATACTAATGTATAATTCCATTTTGTAGAAGCAAGAAGCATTATTTAATTTTTGAATATTCTGTAAAGCTTCTGATTTACAAGGAAAAA
>NC_048224.1:118679267-118716665 GCF_002007445.2 Ailuropoda melanoleuca
ACTATGCGTTTATTTTGGGTGATTTTCTGTATCTCTATTTTATTTTACAATAAAGAGTTGAAAATAAAAAAATTACAATGGGAAAGTACTTTACATCCACTAGGATGGTAATAGTAATAATAATAATAAATAATATAACAAGTGTTGGTGAGAATGTGGAGAAATTAGAATCTCATATACTACTGGTAGAAATGTAAATTGATGCCACGGCTTTGTTAAATAGTCTAGTTATTCCTCCAAATATTAAATATAGAATTACCATTTAAACTCAACAGTTTTACTCCTAGGTATTTACCCAAGATAAATTAAAACCATATTCACACAAAATTTGTTGGTGAATGTTCAAAGCAGCATTATTCATAGCAGCCACAATGTGGACAGAACCCAAATTCTCATCAGTTGATGAATTGATAAATCAAATGTAGCATTTGCTTATGATGGAATATCAGCAACAAAAATAAATCAAATGCAGATATATGTCACAACATGAATGATCCTTGAAAATATTTTTCTGTAGAAAATATCATTCAAAAAAGGCTGCATATTGTATAATTCCATTTGCATGTAATGTTCAAGATAGGCAAATCTATGGAGACAGAAAGAATTCTTATTGCTTAGGACTGGGACTATGGAGGAAGTTGGTATGGATTGCTAATGAATACATTGTTTCTATTTGGGGAGGTTGAAATGTTCTAACATTGAGTGTATTATTGGTTTCATAACTCTGAATATACTAAATTCCATTGTCATATACTTTTAGTGAGTGAATTGTATAGACTCTGACATATTTCAGTAGAGCTTTATAATCAAAGAATAAATAATATCCGAAACTAAAAGTCTCATATTAGGTAATAGTTTTACCCATAAATATTAAATTTATTCATTTGCCAATATATAATAATTAAGGATATAAAGTATCCTTAAAAATTTACATGTGTGTCTATACACAAAAACACATGCATATCTTTGTTGGCATTGAGGGAAGCTGTTTGCAGTGGCCCAGAGAGAAAATGAATGAAGCTGCCTTAAAGCATCTGTTCTATCCTTTTTAAATGTGCGCTTCTATATTTGATTGATTAACTGTTTTTAAATGTTTACATAAGCTACATGCAGTTATAATAATTATTAATTTTTTCAAGTAAAATCTGTGGCTCAGAATGTAGTTAAGTGGTATGTCAGAAGGTACAAAGCTAGTCAGACAAAAACTGTGATTAAACTGTTAAGTTTTGGGGCGCCTGGGTGGCACAGCGGTTAAGCGTCTGCCTTCGGCTCAGGGCGTGATCCCGGCGTTATGGGATCGAGCCCCACGTCAGGCTCCTCTGCTGTGAGCCTGCCTCTTCCTCTCCCATTCCCCCTGCTTGTGTTCCCTCTCTCGCTGGCTGTCTCTATCTCTGTCGAATAAATAAATAAAATCTTTAAAAAAAAAATAAAAAATAAACTGTTAAGTTTTATTCCCAATCCCATGAACTTTCTGGTTCTCTTAACTGCCACAGATAAATTAATTTGAAAAGAAAGATTTACTTCATCTATTAAGACTCAAGAAGAAACTCATTTAGGTTATTAACGTGGCCTTCCTTACATAAAAAGGATGAGAGAGATAAATGTTAGAATTTGCATAATGCTTCTCTTACTGAACATTTATGAATTTTGCAAATTATTCAACCAAATCTATTGAAAATCATATGCTCCTGCTTCATGTTATTTATTCAGTTTTTATCATAGTACAAAACCAAACCAGTAAGGCAGTTATTTGCTCTAGATTTAATATTCCCTCACTAAAATAAAAATTTTAAATACTCTAAGTTGGTTAATTTGAAATCTTTTTTCAGTGATTAGAAACATGTGTTGATCTACTCAGTTTACCGTTAACTCTAAAGTAGCTCTTCTGACGCCTTCTCAAAAATCTTCAAATTCTTCAATCTCAGGACTGTGTTATATTGATACTAATGTATAATTCCATTTTGTAGAAGCAAGAAGCATTATTTAATTTTTGAATATTCTGTAAAGCTTCTGATTTACAAGGAAAAATATAATATCCATTTCTTCCTACATAATACATAAGGATCTATTTCAGATGCTTAACTCTGTATTTCTTCTTAACTGAAGACTTTAAATAACTAGATATAGCATGACCACAGCTTCTACTGGGATTTAAAATAATATTAATACTTAATTGAAAGGTATGTGATTTCTTCAGGTTGAAATAACCAGGGATTAAATACGTGTCCAGTCACTGTGAAATGATTTTTCAAAGATTGACATTTTAATTTTCATGAGTTCAATTTAATTTTGACAATATTTTTGTGTGTACAAGGCTTCAGAATAATATATTTGATATTTAAGTCAAGATTATGTGATAATATGGCAGATAAATTCACAAGTTCCGTGTAATAACCTGCAAATCAGATAGGAATATTTAAAGTATACTTAGAACTACAAGCAACTCTTTATTTCTGCATTTGAAATGACATTATATATTTGTTAATAATACTTAGAAAAGAATGACGGTGAACAGTGTTCATATCTAACTTTAAGTAGATTATACTTATATGTTTATCTTTCTGTCATCTGTCATCTGTCCATCTATTTAAGTTAGCATGTTTTAGTCCTTAGAGCTGTAACTATCTATCTAAATTAGCATGTTTCATCCTTAGAGATATAAGTAACTGGGCGAGTTAACCTACACACATTTAGATAAGTAAATGGACCATATTTCAGCTAAGGAGAAAGTGATTGGCATTTTGGCCATTTTGGATAGAATGGGAGAGTCATCTTCTGTAAGGATATTACATAGGGCAGAGACTTGAATAATAGTCACTGGAAATGTATTTCAAAAAAAGGAGAATAGGTATCACCCCCAAATTAACGTTACTACAATTCATGGAAGGTTGGCAGGAAGACTGAAATACTGGGATCAAGAAGAAAATGGTAAGAAGTGAGGAAGGACACGTGCACGGAGATCCTGTCATGTGAGACCTTAAAGGCCATGGCCCCTGGTAAATCTATGATCAATGATGGAGAGGTTTTAAGGAGAATGATGCCGTGTATGGTTTGAATTACATTTACTAATCTCACTTATAGTGAAGTATGGTTGGTGGGGGAAATTGGAAGCATGAAAATCAATGATTTTGTAAAATTCTAAGAGAGTCTTACGGCCATTCCGGCCAGTGTGATAAAGTTGCCTTGATAAAAATCACTATATCTGCTGGCAGAACCAGGGAGAATTGGTGATGATAGACTGTGCAAGGGAAGCAAAATGGTAACATGAACTCCTGTCTTTTTTAAACCTGATTGAAATGTATTTTCATTTACTAATATTGAGAATGCAAAAAAAAATGGAGTTTGTCAAGATAAGAGACATTGAGTCTCAAATGCTTATTAGGCAACAGGAAATTACTGCGATGGGGTATTTGAATATTAGTCATCATCTAAATAACCGTGTGGAATATAATTAATGGCAGGCATACATGGTTTCAGCAGATTAACAACACAACAATCTCTTTTTGAGAATACTTAACAGAGAGCATGCTCCAGAAAAATGATAAATCAAGAAAGAAGTTGCATGATGTATAGGAAATGACTACAAAAGTACTCAGTAATGTTTATATTCTAAAAGAGTTTAAGATCGAAAAATTATATATGGTATCTAGCACAAATCAACACACATACACATAAGTAAATTCATGTACATACATACATCTAATAACTAAAATTATTATATAGAAAACATGAAATAGATGAGATATTGGGTGTTTGTATGAAATCATGTGTGGTCATATGGGAGAAAATAAATAGTTCAAACTAGTGCCTAATGTTAATCCCCAACTAGAATAAAAATAGAATGTTCTGAACCAATATAAGTATAGTACATGAAAAAAGGAAAAGGAAAAATAAATAAAAACAAAGCAAGGTAAATAAAATACAGAAAAATGAGATGTCATATAAAATCCTAAAATTATGCGAGTAAATCATTGTGTGAGTCTGTTTAATCTACTATAGCAGAAAGAAGACACTACATATTTAAATTCATTATGGTTATATGATGTACTTATCAAAGGCAAGTAGTTTAATGTAATTGTTAATGAACATGTAGACATAAGTATGGCTGATTGTTAGAAAGTCGATATATTATTAAGGGCATGTTGATAAGCAAAGACATTGAATTTCAGAGCAAACACTGGGAAGTGAGGTATTCATTTTTTCACTCCATAGGTAATCATTATGTCATCAGGGAAAATATGTCCTAAGGATATTCCAAGTATCCAATAATTAAATAATGAACAATGTATTGGGGGTGAGGCAAAATATTATATACTGAGGGTAACTTAAAGAGAAATCAACAGTATGTGGAGACTGAACATCGGCAGTACAATGGAAGGAAGATTAGAAGTTATTCGTGTTTCTTCTTTGGACTGACTGTGTGACATGATATTAAATAGATTGGGAGTTGCAGAAGACAATGGTAAAAATGGGAGAGAGGCAGCAGTGAGAAATTAGAATTCATCTGGGGACATGTTATGATGCAGACAAATATAGGTATCCAGTATTAATGTGATAAATGTCTTGATCTCAGAAGAGAGATCACAGTTTATAATTCAGATTTGAGAATTATGGAAGTTCACCATTTATTTGCCCAGATGTATTTGTTTTTAAATCTTCGATAATAGACATTTATGGGGGGAGATTTTCTTCCCTGAACGCCCAGATTCACACCTTCACTTCATACATGTATATATGTGACACATTCCAGACCAATTTAATTATTTCTGCTAGAAACTGGGGCAGAAATGTGGTAAATCACTCCTTTGACCTCTTGGGAAGGTAAATCAAAGTTTCTGTTGCTGAAATCCAAGGACTGTCATCTCTTCAAAACTTACAAAGCTCTTATGGTTAAGCTATTTAATTCTATAAACTGTTTTCTTTTCTTTTTGTTAGTCATTGTTGGTTTCTGTAGCTGGCAAACAGAAAACTCAATAAATTATTGAAATTGGTTTCCGGAAAGCAACCCTATAGGTATTATTCCCTCTGGAATATATGATGTATTTGGAATTAAATACTGACCTGCATTTCAGTGAATGGCAGTGAGCATCTGATTCATATTTCAAAGTGGTACAAAAACAGTTTATTTTAGGAAGTTCAGAAACAGGTGCTCAAACTATGGCTGTGGTCATGTGGGACCATGCGTTTATTGAAGGAGTTGCTGTGAACAAGACAGTTGCTGCCACAGGGTAACTTAAAAGTTAATGTAAATATTGGAGCCACAGTTTAAGGAAGGTGATTTGACATTAATAAAAACACAGAAATCTATACACCCAAATATCAAGTGGAGGGTCTGGTTCTCAGTTGAAAATCTTTGTGGGATTTTTCAGCTCTGACCATAGACAGTTACAGATGGTTTCCCTGGCAGGCTTTATGGGGGAATGTTGCCCATCCCACACTAGACTTGGTGCACAGCCAATGTGCTGAGGTCTCTGAGGGGAATTGCAGTCTTGAGGCACCTGGCTAGTTATGCTCTTCGTATGTTTGCATTCCTAGTTCAGGCACTTTAATTCCAAGGTCTCTTTACCTGTTTTAGGTGGAAGTCTTCTTCAAGCACCACTAGAGGCTTCCTTAATGAGGGAGGGGGAAGGAAAAAAACGTGAAGATGCTTTCCCCCATCTCTGCCTCAAATTTCAGTGCTTTTCCACTTCTAGACCTTCCACCCACTCCAGAGTCCATTAAATTTCTGACGCCTTTGGTTCAGGGCTCTCTCAACAGTGAGACACTCCACTTCTGTTACGTACACTGATCAGTCAACTGGTATATTGTTCCATGGGCAAAAATCAAATAGAGATAGTCCAACTTCTCCAGTTTTAAACTCTTGATTATTACCATTGCAATTAGTGCTTAAAGGCTTAACTCATTCATTTTTTTCTGGTTGTTTAAATCATGTACTCCCACACCTGTCCTAAAATCAAGTTCATCACACACCCAGAATGTAACCCGGTGTTTTTTCCCTATTCACACTGAAAGATCCTGTTATTCATTGTGACTCTAAAAATGACATCATTTTTTGGCAAACTGGTTGGTTGATTCTGTGTGTTGCTGCATTATAATGTCAGTTGAATTTACAGTCGGCTGTGCCACTCTGTATGAGCTTGAAGGCACTGATCGATAAAAAATGGAATAAGAAACATTAGAGGACTGCTGTCATGATAGATATGAAAAGCTTGGAGAAATATCTCCACTGTAGAAACCTTGCCAGACAAAGCTATTTTCTCTTGCAAAGGAAAGTAAATGAAGCTCAAAGTCCCTTTCCTAGTAATAATTTCATAAAAATTTACTAAGAAACTAGATAAATGTCATGCAGCCCTTAGGGGTTTGGAGGTAAAACATTAGAATAGCAAAGAAAAGGATTTTACCTATAAAGCATGTACAAATTTAGGATTCTCTAAGAAATCTCGCAAATGTGTGCATCTGCTTTGCAAAAGAGGATAAAATTATTGATAGGAGCTTGCTCATTAGGTGATATACATACAGAGTTCTAAATTGGAGGACATATCCTTTTAATCAGACACCAAGAATAAACAAAATAGGTCAGTCATATTTTTTTTATAGATTGCTGTCTGGACCTACTTATTTGTTCATATATACAGTGGAATATTACTCAGCCATGAGGAAGGATGAATACCTACCATTTGCATCAACATGGATGGAACTGGAGGAGATTATGCGAAGTGAAAGAAGTCAAGCAGAGAAGGACAATTATTTTGTGGTTTCACTCATATGTGGAATATAAGAAATAGCATGGAGGACCACAAGGGAAGGGAGGGGAAACTGAGTGGGAAGAAGTAAGAGAGGGAGACAGAGACTCTGGACTCCAAGCAACAAATTGAAGGTTACAGAAGGGTTACAGAAGGGAGAGGGGTGGGGGGATGGAGTAACTGGTTGATGGGTATTAAGGAGAGCATGTGTCGTAATGAGCACTGGATGTTATATGCAACTAATGAATTGTTGAACACTGCATCAAAAATAAATGATGTACTATATGTTGGCTAACTGAACATAATAATAAAAAATCTTGAAAACAGGGTGACAATAAATTAAAACAAAACAAAACAACAACAAAAACCTCCCATCCCACCAAAACTCTTAAAAATAAGCCATGTTGAGTCATTACATTAAAAACACACAGCCTAGGGGCACCTGGGTGGCTCAGTTGGTTAAGTGTCTGCCTTTGGCTCAGGTCATGATCTCAGGGTCCTGGGATTGAGCCCAAGTCTGGCTCCCTGCTTGGCAGGGAGTCTGCTTCTCAATCTCCCTTTCCCTTGCTGCCCCCCTTCCCCCACTGCCCCACTCATACCCACTCTCTCAAATAAATAAATAAAATCTTAAATAAAAATAAAAATACACAGCCTTTTATTAAGTAAGACATTTTATCTTTTCACCTGATTGAAGACGTAGAGCTGTCAGCAGTAGTACTAGTACTAGTAGTTGTAGCAGAAATAGCAGTAACAGGACCAGTCGTGGTAGAAGTAGCAGCAGAAAGGACAAGGAGAAATTAAAATACTATGATACCCTTGAAGAAGCGTGTTATACCATCCTGCGTAATACTGCATCTTAAGGGAAATTACAGAGATTCTCATCACTGTCAAAGACATCAAGAATGTTGCTCATCCCCATCAGATTATAATAAAATGTATCATGTTGGAGAAAGATAATAAATTGTGTTGCTATGAATTTTATTGGGTGTTTATTTCAATTATACTTGCTTTCCAGATGTGATTTCCTTATTTGAGAAAATATAGTTCTTTATATTTGGAATAAATGTACTGATTTTCCAAATACATTTTCTCAGTTACAATACAAGGAAAACATGAGAAATAAAAATCTTTAAGATGTAAAAATATCTACCAAAATTTTTCTGTGAGT
Organism: Ailuropoda melanoleuca; assembly: GCF_002007445.2. Classification (NCBI taxonomy): domain Eukaryota; kingdom Metazoa; phylum Chordata; class Mammalia; order Carnivora; family Ursidae; genus Ailuropoda; species Ailuropoda melanoleuca. Next base: position 118,687,179 of record NC_048224.1, read on the forward strand.
TTGTAAAAGAAACAGGAGGCATTACCAGGTCATTATTTACTACAAGTACACACACAATTACAAAATATAATCATTCTTCTAGTTATGCATCATATAGTCCAAATAATACATACATATAACAGTATATAATAATAATGTAATATATATAAGTAACATAATAACATATATACAAGAAACACAAACAACAGGGAAAAAAAAAATCTCTCTTTCCTGGGACTAATCTTTATACTCTGGTGTGCTGCGTGGCCTCCCACACTTTCAGAAGTGAGGCACTCATCCCTCCAGGTTCTGGAGTTGTGGTGAATGTCGACTCTTTGCTAGTCTGAGAGTCAAAGAGTGAAGGAGCTGCCTTATCTGATGTCATCACTCTCCAGGGCTGCTTTAATCCAATGACTGGTCAGTATGGAGGCATATAGGGCCCAGTGTAGTTGCCTCAAGGCAGACAATTCTGAAGGTTATTCAGAATTTACTGGGAGGTTGGCTGGCATCCCTGTTGCTACCACAATCTAGTGTTCTTACTCCGTCCAGTTCTTCTTCCATCACTGCCAATCATTTCTTGATAGCAATGTTCGATTCAATAAACTATCTGGATGCAGATCTTCATCTCAGAGTTTTCTGTACAGAAACTCTCACCCAAGACTGTTAGTGCCAGAAGTGATCTGAAGAAGCACTCTAAAGAAAAGGATTTTAGAAATGAATCATCCATTGGCTGGCTAGCATCAGTAGTAGATGAAACATGAAAAGTCTCAGGCATGTTGTAATAGCATAATATTTTATAGAGATGTCAGAGGAAGGGAATGTACTGACAGGTACAATGTATTAGGCACTTGGGAATTTTTTTTGAAAGTAATAGTTGTAAGGATATTGTATGATTGCTGCTGGGGAAAATTTACATACCAGAGAAAAACAAACACATTCACCAACAATCGAAAGTGAAGTGTGGAATTCAGAGAGCTTCCTTGATGAGATCTCACCTTCTACAATCAGAGAGCAGAGAAAATCAGGTCCAAGATTTATTTTAAAGTGTAGCTGAGTTCCAAAATAGGTGAATTCTCAACCTTGGAAGTTCTACTATGCTGAAGTCAGAGACATGATTGGGGATAGATGGGTTCCTGAGACATGGGATACTGGGATAATAATCTCTTTCTCAATTTCACTCTTTCTCCTGAGAGAGAGCTATAGCATAAAATGCCATGTCCAATTCAATGCACTTCCCAATTTATTTGTAGTCATTTATCTATTCTTACATTAATTCCATAAAGGAGAATATTTTTGAATGCTTACTATATGCCAATCATGTACTATATGCTATCATTTCTGGTAGTTGTAGGAACAGAATCAATAAAGACTAGAAGATGCTAAGGTGAGGAGCCTCAGTCTGATTTAATACCAGCACAAGAACAAAAGAAAAATACCTTTCTAATTTTCCATTCGTTTTAGATGTTAAGTTTCTGTTCTAGAGAAATGTTTTCTGTTCTATAAGTTTGATGGTTATAAATTAAAGCTAATGAGCACAATTTATTCATTTGTATAAATGAAAGTATTTTTGAGGAAAGCCACTGGTCACAAATATGTCTATGCACATCGCAGACTATTTGCTTCCAGGGATTGTGAATTGTAAGTTAAAATACAAAGCGAAGATGAGATATAAATTACATTACTTAAAATGCTTTTGTAATTTTATTCATATAATGCATACATTGCTGAAAATAAGGCAATTACTTTAAAGTCTTTTACTCTTATTCCCCCCCCCCAGGTTGTCTGAGATGGTCAAGCTCTAGAATAACTGAAAGAGAAACTTTATGTATTCACCTAAAATTTTATATATTCACCTAAAGTTTACACACACACGCACACACACACACACACACACACACACACGATTTAAATTACAACACCATTGACTGCAGCCTTTTGACTCTAGTCTGTAAAACACAATCATAATAGGAAATTATATCCGATCTGTGCTAACTAGATTTCCCTTGGCACTAGCATTATATGATGTTCCTAAATCTTTTGATTAGTATTGACTTGTCTCTGAGTTGTGTGTCAACTTCTGTAAGCTTCTAGGGCTGTGCACCTCATTTTAATCAGGGCTTAGCATTAATCTTTATGAGTGGTAAAATGCGTGCCATTGGAAAGTAAATTGATTTAAGTGCATGCCAACTTTTAGGTACTGTACAGACCCTTAAGATCTTCATGCTGTGCCTTTGAAATATGGCATTACTCTCAACATGCATACTTTGCTGTTTTAAGATATTTTTAATATTAATGAAAATAATGTTAAATGAGTTTTCATGAACTTTTTTTGGTGTGGGATTGATATTTTTCATTTAAAAAAAAGCACAGAGGCATGTTAGAATAAGCATTTGAATGAACTTTTGATTAAAATTTTATTTTTTGGCAGATTTTCTATTGAAACCTATGTACTTTCATAATCCTAGAACACTCTAAGGAGAAATAGTAAATAATTGTCCTTATATCCAGGTAAACATTGAAGATGAAATACAATTATAATTGAAGAAATGAAATTTTCTTACCTTTTTCAGTTATCTTTAAAAAATGAACTGAATGAAGAGAGTTATGAGATAGAAGTTATGTTTGTTTGCGGAAACCAAAATTAAGTGTTAAAAATAATAGACCTTAAAAAAGTAATTTCTCATCAAAGAAGAAATTCTCATGAAACCTGGATCAATTATTGAAGTTTTTGATGATATTAGAGACCCAGAGCCCTTTTGTCTTTCTTCTCAGCCATCCTTTGTATAGCCAATGGCCTTGTCTTCACAATATAGCTGCAGGTCTATAAGCATCAGACCCACGTTCCAAGCAAAAATAATGAGAAGATTAAAGGGCAAACAACACATACTAGTGAGCTTGCTAACACTGCAAGAGTTTTACTAGAATCAGCACAGAAAATTTCCACATGTCATTTGCAGAAATTCTAGCCTCAATGAATTTATGGAATGCAGTATTCCATTTGGGAGATTTTTTTAAGAATACATAAACTATAGATGTTATTAATAAAGCAAAGACAGGTAATAGGTGTTAGGTAAGCAATAATCAGAACATGTCTCAAAATGTGAGAGATATGATATGATACATCAGATATAATTTGTCAAAAAAATCCTTTGGATTAATGGAGTTGACATTCAAATGAAGGGAGAAAATAAATAATAAATGTGTGACATGTCAGAAGTTGATAAATGTTATAAGNAGCTTCTGATTTACAAGGAAAAATATAATATCCATTTCTTCCTACATAATACATAAGGATCTATTTCAGATGCTTAACTCTGTATTTCTTCTTAACTGAAGACTTTAAATAACTAGATATAGCATGACCACAGCTTCTACTGGGATTTAAAATAATATTAATACTTAATTGAAAGGTATGTGATTTCTTCAGGTTGAAATAACCAGGGATTAAATACGTGTCCAGTCACTGTGAAATGATTTTTCAAAGATTGACATTTTAATTTTCATGAGTTCAATTTAATTTTGACAATATTTTTGTGTGTACAAGGCTTCAGAATAATATATTTGATATTTAAGTCAAGATTATGTGATAATATGGCAGATAAATTCACAAGTTCCGTGTAATAACCTGCAAAACAGATAGGAATATTTAAAGTATACTTAGAACTACAAGCAACTCTTTATTTCTGCATTTGAAATGACATTATATATTTGTTAATAATACTTAGAAAAGAATGACGGTGAACAGTGTTCATATCTAACTTTAAGTAGATTATACTTATATGTTTATCTTTCTGTCATCTGTCATCTGTCCATCTATTTAAGTTAGCATGTTTTAGTCCTTAGAGCTGTAACTATCTATCTAAATTAGCATGTTTCATCCTTAGAGATATAAGTAACTGGGCGAGTTAACCTACACACATTTAGATAAGTAAATGGACCATATTTCAGCTAAGGAGAAAGTGATTGGCATTTTGGCCATTTTGGATAGAATGGGAGAGTCATCTTCTGTAAGGATATTACATAGGGCAGAGACTTGAATAATAGTCACTGGAAATGTATTTCAAAAAAAGGAGAATAGGTATCACCCCCAAATTAACGTTACTACAATTCATGGAAGGTTGGCAGGAAGACTGAAATACTGGGATCAAGAAGAAAATGGTAAGAAGTGAGGAAGGACACGTGCACGGAGATCCTGTCATGTGAGACCTTAAAGGCCATGGCCCCTGGTAAATCTATGATCAATGATGGAGAGGTTTTAAGGAGAATGATGCCGTGTATGGTTTGAATTACATTTACTAATCTCACTTATAGTGAAGTATGGTTGGTGGGGGAAATTGGAAGCATGAAAATCAATGATTTTGTAAAATTCTAAGAGAGTCTTACGGCCATTCCGGCCAGTGTGATAAAGTTGCCTTGATAAAAATCACTATATCTGCTGGCAGAACCAGGGAGAATTGGTGATGATAGACTGTGCAAGGGAAGCAAAATGGTAACATGAACTCCTGTCTTTTTTAAACCTGATTGAAATGTATTTTCATTTACTAATATTGAGAATGCAAAAAAAAATGGAGTTTGTCAAGATAAGAGACATTGAGTCTCAAATGCTTATTAGGCAACAGGAAATTACTGCGATGGGGTATTTGAATATTAGTCATCATCTAAATAACCGTGTGGAATATAATTAATGGCAGGCATACATGGTTTCAGCAGATTAACAACACAACAATCTCTTTTTGAGAATACTTAACAGAGAGCATGCTCCAGAAAAATGATAAATCAAGAAAGAAGTTGCATGATGTATAGGAAATGACTACAAAAGTACTCAGTAATGTTTATATTCTAAAAGAGTTTAAGATCGAAAAATTATATATGGTATCTAGCACAAATCAACACACATACACATAAGTAAATTCATGTACATACATACATCTAATAACTAAAATTATTATATAGAAAACATGAAATAGATGAGATATTGGGTGTTTGTATGAAATCATGTGTGGTCATATGGGAGAAAATAAATAGTTCAAACTAGTGCCTAATGTTAATCCCCAACTAGAATAAAAATAGAATGTTCTGAACCAATATAAGTATAGTACATGAAAAAAGGAAAAGGAAAAATAAATAAAAACAAAGCAAGGTAAATAAAATACAGAAAAATGAGATGTCATATAAAATCCTAAAATTATGCGAGTAAATCATTGTGTGAGTCTGTTTAATCTACTATAGCAGAAAGAAGACACTACATATTTAAATTCATTATGGTTATATGATGTACTTATCAAAGGCAAGTAGTTTAATGTAATTGTTAATGAACATGTAGACATAAGTATGGCTGATTGTTAGAAAGTCGATATATTATTAAGGGCATGTTGATAAGCAAAGACATTGAATTTCAGAGCAAACACTGGGAAGTGAGGTATTCATTTTTTCACTCCATAGGTAATCATTATGTCATCAGGGAAAATATGTCCTAAGGATATTCCAAGTATCCAATAATTAAATAATGAACAATGTATTGGGGGTGAGGCAAAATATTATATACTGAGGGTAACTTAAAGAGAAATCAACAGTATGTGGAGACTGAACATCGGCAGTACAATGGAAGGAAGATTAGAAGTTATTCGTGTTTCTTCTTTGGACTGACTGTGTGACATGATATTAAATAGATTGGGAGTTGCAGAAGACAATGGTAAAAATGGGAGAGAGGCAGCAGTGAGAAATTAGAATTCATCTGGGGACATGTTATGATGCAGACAAATATAGGTATCCAGTATTAATGTGATAAATGTCTTGATCTCAGAAGAGAGATCACAGTTTATAATTCAGATTTGAGAATTATGGAAGTTCACCATTTATTTGCCCAGATGTATTTGTTTTTAAATCTTCGATAATAGACATTTATGGGGGGAGATTTTCTTCCCTGAACGCCCAGATTCACACCTTCACTTCATACATGTATATATGTGACACATTCCAGACCAATTTAATTATTTCTGCTAGAAACTGGGGCAGAAATGTGGTAAATCACTCCTTTGACCTCTTGGGAAGGTAAATCAAAGTTTCTGTTGCTGAAATCCAAGGACTGTCATCTCTTCAAAACTTACAAAGCTCTTATGGTTAAGCTATTTAATTCTATAAACTGTTTTCTTTTCTTTTTGTTAGTCATTGTTGGTTTCTGTAGCTGGCAAACAGAAAACTCAATAAATTATTGAAATTGGTTTCCGGAAAGCAACCCTATAGGTATTATTCCCTCTGGAATATATGATGTATTTGGAATTAAATACTGACCTGCATTTCAGTGAATGGCAGTGAGCATCTGATTCATATTTCAAAGTGGTACAAAAACAGTTTATTTTAGGAAGTTCAGAAACAGGTGCTCAAACTATGGCTGTGGTCATGTGGGACCATGCGTTTATTGAAGGAGTTGCTGTGAACAAGACAGTTGCTGCCACAGGGTAACTTAAAAGTTAATGTAAATATTGGAGCCACAGTTTAAGGAAGGTGATTTGACATTAATAAAAACACAGAAATCTATACACCCAAATATCAAGTGGAGGGTCTGGTTCTCAGTTGAAAATCTTTGTGGGATTTTTCAGCTCTGACCATAGACAGTTACAGATGGTTTCCCTGGCAGGCTTTATGGGGGAATGTTGCCCATCCCACACTAGACTTGGTGCACAGCCAATGTGCTGAGGTCTCTGAGGGGAATTGCAGTCTTGAGGCACCTGGCTAGTTATGCTCTTCGTATGTTTGCATTCCTAGTTCAGGCACTTTAATTCCAAGGTCTCTTTACCTGTTTTAGGTGGAAGTCTTCTTCAAGCACCACTAGAGGCTTCCTTAATGAGGGAGGGGGAAGGAAAAAAACGTGAAGATGCTTTCCCCCATCTCTGCCTCAAATTTCAGTGCTTTTCCACTTCTAGACCTTCCACCCACTCCAGAGTCCATTAAATTTCTGACGCCTTTGGTTCAGGGCTCTCTCAACAGTGAGACACTCCACTTCTGTTACGTACACTGATCAGTCAACTGGTATATTGTTCCATGGGCAAAAATCAAATAGAGATAGTCCAACTTCTCCAGTTTTAAACTCTTGATTATTACCATTGCAATTAGTGCTTAAAGGCTTAACTCATTCATTTTTTTCTGGTTGTTTAAATCATGTACTCCCACACCTGTCCTAAAATCAAGTTCATCACACACCCAGAATGTAACCCGGTGTTTTTTCCCTATTCACACTGAAAGATCCTGTTATTCATTGTGACTCTAAAAATGACATCATTTTTTGGCAAACTGGTTGGTTGATTCTGTGTGTTGCTGCATTATAATGTCAGTTGAATTTACAGTCGGCTGTGCCACTCTGTATGAGCTTGAAGGCACTGATCGATAAAAAATGGAATAAGAAACATTAGAGGACTGCTGTCATGATAGATATGACAAGCTTGGAGAAATATCTCCACTGTAGAAACCTTGCCAGACAAAGCTATTTTCTCTTGCAAAGGAAAGTAAATGAAGCTCAAAGTCCCTTTCCTAGTAATAATTTCATAAAAATTTACTAAGAAACTAGATAAATGTCATGCAGCCCTTAGGGGTTTGGAGGTAAAACATTAGAATAGCAAAGAAAAGGATTTTACCTATAAAGCATGTACAAATTTAGGATTCTCTAAGAAATCTCGCAAATGTGTGCATCTGCTTTGCAAAAGAGGATACAATTATTGATAGGAGCTTGCTCATTAGGTGATATACATACAGAGTTCTAAATTGGAGGACATATCCTTTTAATCAGACACCAAGAATAAACAAAATAGGTCAGTCATATTTTTTTTATAGATTGCTGTCTGGACCTACTTATTTGTTCATATATACAGTGGAATATTACTCAGCCATGAGGAAGGATGAATACCTACCATTTGCATCAACATGGATGGAACTGGAGGAGATTATGCGAAGTGAAAGAAGTCAAGCAGAGAAGGACAATTATTTTGTGGTTTCACTCATATGTGGAATATAAGAAATAGCATGGAGGACCACAAGGGAAGGGAGGGGAAACTGAGTGGGAAGAAGTAAGAGAGGGAGACAGAGACTCTGGACTCCAAGCAACAAATTGAAGGTTACAGAAGGGTTACAGAAGGGAGAGGGGTGGGGGGATGGAGTAACTGGTTGATGGGTATTAAGGAGAGCATGTGTCGTAATGAGCACTGGATGTTATATGCAACTAATGAATTGTTGAACACTGCATCAAAAATAAATGATGTACTATATGTTGGCTAACTGAACATAATAATAAAAAATCTTGAAAACAGGGTGACAATAAATTAAAACAAAACAAAACAACAACAAAAACCTCCCATCCCACCAAAACTCTTAAAAATAAGCCATGTTGAGTCATTACATTAAAAGCACACAGCCTAGGGGCACCTGGGTGGCTCAGTTGGTTAAGTGTCTGCCTTTGGCTCAGGTCATGATCTCAGGGTCCTGGGATTGAGCCCAAGTCTGGCTCCCTGCTTGGCAGGGAGTCTGCTTCTCAATCTCCCTTTCCCTTGCTGCCCCCCTTCCCCCACTGCCCCACTCATACCCACTCTCTCAAATAAATAAATAAAATCTTAAATAAAAATAAAAATACACAGCCTTTTATTAAGTAAGACATTTTATCTTTTCACCTGATTGAAGACGTAGAGCTGTCAGCAGTAGTACTAGCACTAGTAGCTGTAGCAGAAACAGCAGTAACAGGACCAGTCGTGGTAGAAGTAGCAGCAGAAAGGACAAGGAGAAATTAAAATACTATGATACCCCTTGAAGAAGCGTGTTATACCATCCTGCGTAATACTGCATCTTGAGGGAAATTACAGAGATTCTCATCACTGTCAAAGACATGAAGAATGCTGCTCATCCCCATCAGATTATAATAAAATTTATCATGTTGGAGAAAGATAATAAAATGTGTTGCTATGAATTTTATTGGGTGTTTATTTCAATTATACTTGCTTTCCAGATGTGATTTCCTTATTTGAGAAAATATAGTTCTTTATATTTGGAATAAATGTACTGATTTTCCAAATACATTTTCTCAGTTAAAATACAAGGAAAACATGAGAAATAAAAATCTTTAAGATGTAAAAATATCTACCAAAATTTTTCTGTGAGTTTGTAAAAGAAACAGGAGGCATTACCAGGTCATTATTTACTACAAGTACACACACAATTACAAAATATAATCATTATTCTAGTTATGCATCATATAGTCCAAATAATACATGCATATAACAGTATATAATAATAATGTAATATATATAAGTAACATAATAACATATACACAAGAAACACAAACAACAGGGAAAAAAATCTCTCTTTCCTGGGACTAATCTTTATACTCTGGTGTGCTGCGTGGCCTCCCACACTTTCAGAAGTGAGGCACTCATCCCTCCAGGTTCTGGAGTTGTGGTGAATGTCGACTCTTTGCTAGTCTGAGAGTCAAAGAGTGAAGGAGCTGCCTTATCTGATGTCATCACTCTCCAGGGCTGCTTTAATCCAATGACTGGTCAGTATGGAGGCATATAGGGCCCAGTGTAGTTGCCTCAAGGCAGACAATTCTGAAGGTTATTCAGAATTTACTGGGAGGTTGGCTGGCATCCCTGTTGCTACCACAATCTAGTGTTCTTACTCTGTCCAGTTCTTCTTCCATCACTGCCAATCATTTCTTGATAGCAATGTTCGATTCAATAAACTATCTGGATGCAGATCTTCATCTCAGAGTTTTCTGTACAGAAACTCTCACCCAAGACTGTTAGTGCCAGAAGTGATCTGAAGAAGCACTCTAAAGAAAAGGATTTTAGAAATGAATCATCCATTGGCTGGCTAGCATCAGTAGTAGATGAAACATGAAAAGTCTCAGGCATGTTGTAATAGCATAATATTTTATAGAGATGTCAGAGGAAGGGAATGTACTGACAGGTACAATGTATTAGGCACTTGGGAATTTTTTTTGAAAGTAATAGTTGTAAGGATATTGTATGATTGCTGCTGGGGAAAATTTACATACCAGAGAAAAACAAACACATTCACCAACAATCGAAAGTGAAGTGTGGAATTCAGAGAGCTTCCTTGATGAGATCTCACCTTCTACAATCAGAGAGCAGAGAAAATCAGGTCCAAGATTTATTTTAAAGTGTAGCTGAGTTCCAAAATAGGTGAATTCTCAACCTTGGAAGTTCTACTATGCTGAAGTCAGAGACATGATTGGGGATAGATGGGTTCCTGAGACATGGGATACTGGGATAATAATCTCTTTCTCAATTTCACTCTTTCTCCTGAGAGAGAGCTATAGCATAAAATGCCATGTCCAATTCAATGCACTTCCCAATTTATTTGTAGTCATTTATCTATTCTTACATTAATTCCATAAAGGAGAATATTTTTGAATGCTTACTATATGCCAATCATGTACTATATGCTATCATTTCTGGTAGTTGTAGGAACAGAATCAATAAAGACTAGAAGATGCTAAGGTGAGGAGCCTCAGTCTGATTTAATACCAGCACAAGAACAAAAGAAAAATACCTTTCTAATTTTCCATTCGTTTTAGATGTTAAGTTTCTGTTCTAGAGAAATGTTTTCTGTTCTATAAGTTTGATGGTTATAAATTAAAGCTAATGAGCACAATTTATTCATTTGTATAAATGAAAGTATTTTTGAGGAAAGCCACTGGTCACAAATATGTCTATGCACATCGCAGACTATTTGCTTCCAGGGATTGTGAATTGTAAGTTAAAATACAAAGCGAAGATGAGATATAAATTACATTACTTAAAATGCTTTTGTAATTTTATTCATATAATGCATACATTGCTGAAAATAAGGCAATTACTTTAAAGTCTTTTACTCTTATTCCCCCCCCCCAGGTTGTCTGAGATGGTCAAGCTCTAGAATAACTGAAAGAGAAACTTTATGTATTCACCTAAAATTTTATATATTCACCTAAAGTTTACACACACATGCACACACACACACACACACACACACGATTTAAATTACAACACCATTGACTGCAGCCTTTTGACTCTAGTCTGTAAAACACAATCATAATAGGAAATTATATCCGATCTGTGCTAACTAGATTTCCCTTGGCACTAGCATTATATGATGTTCCTAAATCTTTTGATTAGTATTGACTTGTCTCTGAGTTGTGTGTCAACTTCTGTAAGCTTCTAGGGCTGTGCACCTCATTTTAATCAGGGCTTAGCATTAATCTTTATGAGTGGTAAAATGCGTGCCATTGGAAAGTAAATTGATTTAAGTGCATGCCAACTTTTAGGTACTGTACAGACCCTTAAGATCTTCATGCTGTGCCTTTGAAATATGGCATTACTCTCAACATGCATACTTTGCTGTTTTAAGATATTTTTAATATTAATGAAAATAATGTTAAATGAGTTTTCATGAACTTTTTTTGGTGTGGGATTGATATTTTTCATTTAAAAAAAAGCACAGAGGCATGTTAGAATAAGCATTTGAATGAACTTTTGATTAAAATTTTATTTTTTGGCAGATTTTCTATTGAAACCTATGTACTTTCATAATCCTAGAACACTCTAAGGAGAAATAGTAAATAATTGTCCTTATATCCAGGTAAACATTGAAGATGAAATACAATTATAATTGAAGAAATGAAATTTTCTTACCTTTTTCAGTTATCTTTAAAAAATGAACTGAATGAAGAGAGTTATGAGATAGAAGTTATGTTTGTTTGCGGAAACCAAAATTAAGTGTTAAAAATAATAGACCTTAAAAAAGTAATTTCTCATCAAAGAAGAAATTCTCATGAAACCTGGATCAATTATTGAAGTTTTTGATGATATTAGAGACCCAGAGCCCTTTTGTCTTTCTTCTCAGCCATCCTTTGTATAGCCAATGGCCTTGTCTTCACAATATAGCTGCAGGTCTATAAGCATCAGACCCACGTTCCAAGCAAAAATAATGAGAAGATTAAAGGGCAAACAACACATACTAGTGAGCTTGCTAACACTGCAAGAGTTTTACTAGAATCAGCACAGAAAATTTCCACATGTCATTTGCAGAAATTCTAGCCTCAATGAATTTATGGAATGCAGTATTCCATTTGGGAGATTTTTTTAAGAATACATAAACTATAGATGTTATTAATAAAGCAGAGACAGGTAATAGGTGTTAGGTAAGCAATAATCAGAACATGTCTCAAAATGTGAGAGATATGATATGATACATCAGATATAATTTGTCAAAAAAATCCTTTGGATTAATGGAGTTGACATTCAAATGAAGGGAGAAAATAAATAATAAATGTGTGACATGTCAGAAGTTGATAAATGTTATAAGGAAAACTAATTCAGGGTAAAAGAATTGTGATAAGAAGCTGCTATTTTGTACAAAGGGAGTGGGAGATGTTTTTCTTGATAAGCTGACAATTAGTGGACAGTTGAAAAAAGTTGCTGTGATAAATCAGTAGATATTTGAGGACAGAGCAGGCAGGCAGAAGGAAGAGCACATTTAAAGTCTCTGAATTGAGATCATATTCCAAGAACAGAAAAGCATAGCAGGTTGTGGAGGAAAGAAAAAAAGAGAGAGGGCGCCTGGGTGGCTTAGTTGGTTAAGCATCTGCCTTTGGCTTGGGTCATGATCTCAGGGTCCTGCGATTGTGTCCCACATTGGACTTTCTGCTCAGCAGGGAGTCTGCTTATCTCTCTCACTCTCCCTCTATGCTATCCCTCTCTGTCTCTCTCTCAAATAAATAAATAAATAAATAAATAAATAAAAAATCTTTAAAAAAAAAAAAAGAGCGAGAGAGAGGATGAAATGCCAGGGGAAGAAGTAGAAATCACACAGGCTGTAACGTCTCTGATTTGGATTTGAATTTGAATTAACTATGAAATAAATCATGGGATTTGAGTTTACATAATCTGGCTCTTTTTTAGATTGGCTTATGGAGAATAGAGTGGAGGGGACAATCCTATTTTTATATTCATTTCTGCCATTTTCCTGTATGCTATTTATCACCCTGTTGACTTACTCTAAAATAATTATAAATTCACATTGTCAAGAACCTATGTCTTCCAACCAGAAGCAAAAAACAAACAAACAAACAAACAAAAAACAGTTCCTGGCATATCGTAGGCACTTAATAAAACCTTGTCGAAAGAGTATGTTAAATAAAAATCATGAGGGGACTTAAGGAGTAATGTTAAGTAAATCAATACATGAGTTGAAGGGATATATAAAAGTCATGAAAACAATGAATGATGTTTGAGAAACACTAATTTAAGTAATCTTTGAGTTTGTTGCTTTTGTGTTATTATAAATAGCACTGTAGGGGCGCCTGGGTGGCACAGCGGTTGGGCGTCTGCCTTCGGCTCAGGGCGTGATCCCTGCGTTGCAGGATCGAGTCCCACATCGGGCTCCTCCGCTGGGAGCCTGCTTCTTCCTCTCCCACTCCCCCTGCTTGTGTTCCCTCTCGCTGGCTGTCTATCTCTGTCAAATAAATAAATAAATAATCTTTAAAAAAAATAAATAGCACTGTAGTAAATATTCTTAATAAAAAAAAAGAATCTATGTCTTCCTATGTATTCTTCAGAGAGAGGATTAATTAGCAATATCCTAACCATATTCCAGAGTTTGTATCTTTGTTTGGTTGAAATCCGTAAAATTTGTTTATGTGTGCTACAATATTTGTATACATCTTACTCTACTTTGCCTTTATTTTTTGTTTATATCTATTAATATAAATATCAAAATATTTTTTCTTGTCACAGCTATTCACACACACACACACACACACACACACAGAAATGCTAACAATACACATTACTCATAATCTTTATCCCCAAACATGTTCCTTTAGTTTTCTTATATTTTAAATTACCTAAAAATTCAGATAAATAATTTAAGATTGTGTATTAAGAGTATTTCTGTTTAAAAAAATTCAGTTCTTCACAGTTGTGTTAATTTCACAGATACATTATTAATGGATTTTTAGTATCTCTTACAAAGGTTGGTGTCTTAGTTGTAAACTTTCTTTTATTCCATTTATTCTTCAGTTTAATTTTCTGTGTTTCTGTATTATATTTTTTCTCTTTTGTAGTGTACATAAGTAATATGTTTTGTGTCTTTGCCTACTTTTAAACTATATCTTTATGTTGCCCTCTGTGGTAGTCATTAATGCTTCTCACATAGTTCTGCTAGCTCTTTGATGTCAAACAGATGTTTAAGATGTCTCATAATTGTCTATTTCTGGTTCAGCCAATCCATGTGATTAGTTCTGTTCAATAAGAAGGGAGCAGGAATTCCACACTGTTGGTATTCAAATGGTGATGTGATGTGATCCAGAGATCTCCATTTATTTCTTTTATGGCAACCAGCAATGTTTATGATAGCTTCTTCTCCACTGGTGTGGAACTGTTAATGTCTACCGTGAACAGTATCTCCCCACTTCCTTCAAACAATCATAAAGGGTCATGTAGCATGAATAATAAATTATCCGTTGTTGTTTTAAGCTATCGGATATCTGAGTGTATAACATCATCTCTTTGCTTTTGAATAATATGAAATACTACCTAAAATCAGGTGCAGTCATAACAGAAAGCTAGTATATGTGTCAATTTCAGATGGGAAGTATGGTGAAAATAAAGAGATCTATTATAGGAGGCAGGATGATTTGTCATGTAGTTCTAGAATAAGAAATTAAAAAACAAAACATCAGCAACAGTGAATATTAATCATTGTGGGTTTGCTGCTCTTCTCTGTGTTTGAAAAGTTGTTATAAGAAAGAGATAAGGTTATATAATAGTTGTCTGAATTTGAAATTGGAATTTGAGATTAAAGGAGTCTGCACATCCAGTAATTTATAGGGTGTGCCAAAATCATTGCTTCTCAAACCCAAACAGTCATACATACAGTTAGGAAAGCTTTTCAGCAATGAGGCCGATTAAAGCTCAGTTTGCGACTAAAATCAAATCAAGGGGTTTGGCTGTCACACCATAGCTAGAAACCCATGAAAAAAGATTAAGTCATTATCAAGTAAAAGCCCTTTTAATAAGACTAAATGACTGAAAGCAAATTTTGTAAGTGCTAAGTGTTTGATGGATCCATAAAAGCCTGTTAAACTTAAATTACTTTTTTTTTCCCCTTAGGGAAATGGAGGGAGAAGCAGAGAGAAAGAGAGATGGGGGGGGGAGATTGATTGTTGGAAGCAATTAGCAAAAAAGAGAAATCTAAAAACAACAAAACATAAACAGCAGCAATAAACCCTTTCACTGTGGCAATTAGCAGAAAAAGTTGGTAGAAATAGAAATAAATGGGAAAAAAGCCCCACAACACCATGACTTTGAGACCCTTGTTTTGCAAAATATTTATCAATTTAAATAAAAAGTCTCTGTCCCTTTCAGATTTAAATGACCCTTGGGGCATTTTCCAATGCCCACTTCAGAAGGTGCCAAGGAATTTAAAGAAAAAGCAGAACTTCTGAGAGGCCAGAGATAAGAGACTAGGGCTACAAACCACTGTGGATTTGAGTATCCCCTGCCAGAGACTGAGAACTCAAAAATAATAGGGTTTATTCCCTTACTTCAAGACCATTAAAATTTTTGTTCCCTGAGTATCCAAAATTTATAAAGAACTTATAAAACTCACACCCAAAAAACAAATAATCCAGTTAAAAAATGGGCGGAAGACATGAATAGACAAACTTTTGGTGGAAATGCAAACACTATGGAGGTTTCTTAAGAAGTTAAAAATAGGGGTGCCTGGGTGGCTCAGTTGGTTAAGCGTCTGCCTTCAGCTCAGGTCATGATCCCAGGATCCTGGGCTTCTCCTTTTTCCTCTGCCTGCCGCTCTGCCTGTGTGCTCTCTCGCTCTCTCTGTCTCTCCCCCTCATGTCAAATAAATAAAATCTTAAAAAAAAAAAAAGTTAAAAATAGAACTACCCTATGACCCAGAAATTGTACTACTAGGTATTTACCCAAAGGATACAAAAATACTAATTCAAAGGGATACATGCACCCCAATGTTTGTTGCAGCATTATCTATGATAGCCAAATTATGTTAAGAGCCCAAATGTACATTAACTGGTGAATGCATAATGAAGTACACACACGTCTATGTCTATGTACACACACACATACATAGACATACAGTGAAATATTACTCAGCCGTAGAAAAGAATAAAATCTTGCTGTTTGCAATGACATAGAGCTAGAGAGTTTTATGCTAAGTGGAATAAGTCAGGCAGAGAAAGACAAATACCATATAATTTCATTCAGGTGTCATATTTAAGAAACAAAACAAATTAGGTGGAGGGGAGAGAGGCAAACTAAGAAACAGACTCTTAACTACAGAGAATAAATTGATAATTACCTGAAACTCCAGAGGTGAGTTGGGGTATGGGTTAAATAGGTGATGGGGATTGAGGAGGGTACTTGTTGTGATGAGTATTGGGTATTGTATGTAAGTGTTGAATCACTAAATTCTACACCTGAAACTAATATTACACTGTATGTTCACTAACTGGAATTTGGAAGAAAAAAAAAAGAATTTCAACAGACCAGGTTTATAAGAGAACCTCTTATGTATCTGTCTTCCTCCTTAGCTTTTTTCCCCAATTTTCAATGAGAATTTTTAAAATGTATTGTTTCTTTAATTAATAAACTATTTTTTAGAGTAGTTTTAGGGTTGCGGACACATTGAGCCAAAAGAGTTGGCTCCCCACCCACGTCCCTCTGACAACCACCAATTTATTCTTTGTATTTAAGAGTCTGTTTTTTTGTTTGTTTGTTTGTTTGTTTTGTTTTTCTCCTTTTTTTTTTTGCTTGTCTTGTTTCTTATATTCCACATGAGTGAAATCATGTGGTATTTATCTTTCTGTGACTTATTTCACTTAGCATTAAACCCTCTAGATCTATCCATGTTGTTTCATACAACAATATTTCATTCCTTTTTATGGCTGAGTCATATTCTGTTCTGTGTGTGTGTGTGTGTGTGTACAAACATATCATATCTTCTTTATCCATTCATCTGTGAATGGACACTTGGATTGCCTCCATTGCTTCCATATCTTGGCTATTGTAAATAATGCTATAAGAAACTTTTAATAGTTCTTCATGTAATTTTTAAGAACTAATGCACAAATTACTATGCATAATCACTTTCTTATCTGATGAGTTCTAATGCTTGAAAAGGTGGCTACTGTATAGATCTCTATCACTGAATGACTATATACTGAGCTGAAATATCAATAGTTGACTTGCAGTAATATATAATTAGAGGAGGAGGGTGGCCAAACTTGGTTCACTGAGATTTTAATTTTTGATCACCCCTCAGTATAACCTTGCCTCTTTACTAATACAGTCATGTATTTGAAGAGTAGTTTGCCTAGATAACTAAATTACACATTCACAGTTATACTTCATATCAGCTTGCAAGACAGTGCTCCTTCACTTGTCATCAATTTGAAATGTTATGCCAGTATAAATATCTGTTATTCATAGGTTATGGTATCTCCAGTTATGAAAAGATTTGAGCTTTATTTTCTTCCGTCTGAAAATTAGAAATTTTACAAGTATATGGCTTAGTTCATTCCAGCTGCTATACCAAAAATACCATAGACTTGGTGGTTTAAACAACAAACATTTATTATTCACAGTTCTGGAGACTGGGAAGTCCGAGATCCAAGTACCAGTAGATTCGTTGTCTGGTGAGACCTGCTTCCTAGTTCATAGATGGTCATTGTTTTACTTTGTCATCTCATGGCACGGGATAAAGGAGCTCCCCAGGATTTAGTTAATAAGGTTACTAATATTGTTCATGAGAGACATGACTCATGACTTAATCACCTTCCAAGGCTCCATCTCCAAATGCCATAACATTAGGGATTATATTTCAGTATGTGAATTTTGGAAAGATAGAAACATTCAGTCTATACCGGTATTTTTTAAGTGTGTCCTTTTTAAAAATTATACTTATTCAGAAATAATTTGTCAGTTTCAAACATAAGAAGTTTTTTCTTCCATGAGGAAAATTATAATGTTTTTTTTAGTTTCCTTTGTCTGTTCTTTCTGAATATGCTATTTTTTGAATAATATGTTTCCAGGATTTGTCTTTCAGATTTCATCTTCCATGAGGAAAATTATAATGTTTTTTTTTAGATTCCTTTGTCTGTTCTTTCTGAATATGCTATTTTTTGAATAATATGTTTCCAGGATTTGTCTTTCAGATTTCATAATTTCTGATTCTTGTTTTCTCTCAATAATTTTGCCTTTGAATTTGTTGTGTTTACGAGGTTGTTCCAGCTTTACCTTTCAAAAAGTATTAATTTTGTCTAAAGCCTTCATGGTATTCATCTATTCTAATTACTTATTTTTCTTTTGTTTGCNCATAATTTCTGATTCTTGTTTTCTCTCAATAATTTTGCCTTTGAATTTGTTGTGTTTACGAGGTTGTTCCAGCTTTACCTTTCAAAAAGTATTAATTTTGTCTAAAGCCTTCATGGTATTCATCTATTCTAATTACTTATTTTTCTTTTGTTTGCAATTACTCTTTGTCCAATTCTTTCCTCCTTGTTTGGTTGTTTAAAAATCTCTTCAAGGATGCAAATTCCATATTTCAAAAATATCCTTACATGCATTTCATTTTCAGTCAATCTCTCACTCAAAACAAGTTGTTCATGTTCTTAATTTCTATTCCAAGCTGGGTTTTTTAGATTCTTCAAAATTAAAGATGATTAATTGTTTATTTAATCTTATTAATAACTTTCTGTATCAATGACAATAAATTGCTGTTTTAGGTTTTCTTTTACCAAATGTATAGTTTTTTGTGTGTACAAATAATTTTCTTAATGTTAGATTTCAATTAGGTGGTAAAGGCTTTTCAAAGGCTTACTTTTATGTAAATAAAATGCATGATTAGGAGGCAGTACATGTACCCATGCATTTAAACTTTTAAGTTTAAGAATATTTTTGTATTTTTTTCATTCCTGGTTNCGCATTTAAACTTTTAAATTTTTTTTAAAGATTTTTTAATTTATTTATTCGACAGAGATAGAGACAGCCAGCGTGAGAGGGAACACAAGAAGGGGGAGTGGGAGAGGAAGAAGCAGGCTCATAGAGGAAGAGCCTGATGTGGGGCTCGATCCCATAACGCCGGGACCACGCCCTGAGCCGAAGGCAGACGCTTAACCGCTGTGCCACCCAGGCGCCCCAATGCATTTAAACTTTTAAGTTTAAGAATATTTTTGTATTTTTTTCATTCCTGGTTGAAATTTGTATTCTTTTTGAATATTTTTCATCATTTCCTGTGTGCCAGTTTCTCTTACATTGGCTTCTGCTTAATTTTAATATTCTATTCAGATACAATTCTTCTAGGCATACTACTGCTCTGTTTAGAAAATGTTTATGATTGATTTAAACTCCAAGAAACTAACATAATCTGTCATGAGTATCTTGGGTAGGGTAACTGTGTTTGGCCCAAATGAACTACAGGTCTTGTTTTAAATAATTATTTTGAGGAATGGCCTGTGTCTCAACCACATTTCTGTATCTATGGATTCCAAGTTATAAGCCCCTCTGGAATCCCATAGTAAGGAATATCCAGTAGCTGTATATTTTGCCAGTTTTTGGTTATTATATACTCTATTTCCATTATTCTATTCTGTGCTTTATGGAGTCTTGAAATTCCGTATTATTTATTTTTGTAAGGTTACCTTTTCTTTTTTCTAGAGCCCTTAGCGGTTTCTCCTATTTTTTCTCTACCATTTCTAATATTTTTATTAATAAACAGCAATGCACATGCTCACCAACTGATATTGATAATCTATTCTAAAAATTTAATAACTTTGGCTATGGGTGGCAACCATATTGAAAGAAGTTGAAAGTCTTATCACTGTGATTAGGAAAAAAAAATTTCCCCCGAAGGTAATTCATCTTCAACTATTTTAGAATCAAATGTGTATTCAGAGTCCTAGAGTTGGCAAGAATTAATATTGGTCCCATATAGCAAGATGACTAAAGCACAAAAGTTCAATTTCAGGAGAGTCCAGGTCAAGTCTAAGTCACATTAATTTAATAGAGATTTAGGGTAATAGCGCTTTACCTTATTTCAGATAAGTCAGAATTTGCAATTGAAAAAAATCTTCCCCTTTCCATCTACTTGCTTTTTTATGTTACTAGACCCTAATAACATAGTAGAGAACATATACACTGAAATCATATATACATATATTCTTTGAAACTGTAATAGTATGAAAGATTCTCTATTTCCCTGCATTTGCATCAGTCCCCATAAGAGGATTTTGAATATTTCTTCCCTGTGTCCAGTCACACTGGATGAATCTCCATCCATGAAGGGACAGCCTCTGTTAACTGCCAATCACTGAGTGAACAAGGCTGGGACATCTATTAACAGATTTTTCAGAAGGATTTTGTGTTTAGAGGTTTATTTTTCCAGAAAACTTCAAGTAAAAAAAAAATACAGACAACCATAGAAATTGCAAATGTTATTCACAAATATGAAAGGCACACAAGTATGTGTACCAGGGAAATAATTACACCTACACCTCAGAACTAAACAGGAAAGGAAATAACAAGTTTGAGTCAGGGCCATGGTGATAGCATTCCTTCAAAGCTACATGCCCAGAAAATTATTATTTTTTAAAATAGTAAGGGAAGTAATGATCCTAGATGGATACTCCTGCAATTCAAAATTAGAGAGCAAAAAGTTAATATTAAGGATGGAATAAAATTGAAATCAAAAAGCCTTGTTTCGTCGGTTTTTTGACTGAATGAATTTCTAAATATCTCTAATTTTGCTTAAATTACAGTTAAAAATATTTCAACTTTGAATGGTAGTTTTTGAAAAAATGGAGACTGTGATACAATAGATGTGAAACATTTGTGAGACTCCTTACAAAATATCACTGATGAGAGAGATTACCAACCATTTGGCTCATTTCAATTCACTTGAGTTAGGTCTCTGTAATCTTGTAATTCCAAAAAGATACTTAACATCTAAGTTTTTTTTCAGCAATAATACTTTCCAATATAAATTTTTACTGACAACTATGTATTTGTATTTGATCTCTAATTTCTTAGGGTTGAAAAATATCTTTACCATGTCATTCAAAACAACTGCTTACACCACGGAGAGTAAACTCTAAATGAAACGGCATGACCTACTAGCCCTATCAAAAATCTGCTATCTTAGACTGACATTAGTGACAGTCCCCATTTAACTAGGTCAGTTTCTAAGAGGAAAATAAAGTGGAAACAAAAATTGTTCAATCTTTTCATGTCAGTTGAAATGTTGAGTTTGATTGGCAGAAGAAACAAATTCACAGTAGTTCAATAAATGAAATTGTCCAACGTGACCCTGAGAGCTTACCCTAGGTTACTTGAGAAATGAGCTATCCAATACTGGAGGCATCTTCCCACCCTTCTTCCAGAAGGGGGTGTACTTAAGATAATATTCCCATTGGATTTTTGGTTAACCCTAGAGTGGATCTCTAACATCCTATTGTTGCCCCAAATCCTCAGGGACAAAGCAGCTAGCATTCCCAGACAACTCTTACACAATTGACACCCATTCTTAGACTGCTTGGTGTCAAGCAACTCAATGCTTACTCTACTTAGTGAAGCTGCTTTCATGACTGTGCCATAAAGGGGAGCAATATGATGATGGTAGTAGTTCCTGCATAAGAATATAGATACATACTGCAAGTCTACCTTCACCCTGGCTCCAAGAGGTGGGATGATAGGAAAATAGAGGAACCTTTGCCCTAACTCCTCTCATTTTTGACCCTCAGTTTGTGAGTTTACTTTCCTCAGTAAAGCCTGTTACTTAACCCATGGTATGTTGCAACTGAAGTTCATTCCAAACCTCAGTTTATAACAAATGAAGACTCACACAGAAAATGACAAATTCAGATAGCCCATAGCTAACATATCATTAAAAATATATAGTGCTGTGCACCTTGACCTTTTCATTTGGGTTTGAAAATGACAACAGTAAAGAGTAAATTATTCATAATATTGAGTTGGAAAGATTTTTCTATAAACACACATCCACACACATGCACACACACACTCACTCACATGCACACATGCCCACAAGGTAGATGACCATATTTTGATGCATGTGCTAGGTACTTTAAAGTATTTTCTTGAACTCAGCGTAGTATAGAGCCATGATAGAAGTATGCAAGTCACAAGGTTAGGTTATAGACAAACACCTTTAAAAATTAGATTTCCCCCACAGTTACATAGTTCTCTAATTTGCTCTGGCATATTTATTTATTTTTCCTTCTAATTTTCCTCCTTGCTGTTACATGGACAGAAGAGACAACAGGCACAGATATAGGAACCAATAAGTGATGAAAAATAAATAGCTTCACAGAAATACAGAGATGGAAAAATAGAAGTTTGTTATTTTGACCTTTCCAAATACTCTTGATTTAGACTTTAAAGAAGATTAAGAATATGCATCTGTTTTTTTCTCTCTCTCCATCTATTCATCTCCTGTATTATAAATGCATAAACATACATAAACATTCACACATTTATATGAATCAAAACTAACAACCTGCAAATAAAGTAAAAATCAACAGCTTCAGAACCACTGAAGGGAGATGAACAAGTTTGGATCTCCTTCAAAGCTACATTCTCAGAAAAGTATTACTTTTTAAAATATTTTATTTATTTATTTGACAGGGAGAGAGACAGAGAGGACATAAGTAGGGGGAGAGGCAGAGGAAAAAAAAGACTCCCCACTGAACTGGAATCCTGGTGTGGGGCTCGATCCCAGGACCCCTGAGCTGAAGGCAGATGCTTAACCGACTGAGCCTCCCGTGTGCCCCAGAAAATTATTATTTTGTGTGTGTGTGGTGGTTCCCTGGAAGATCCCAATTTCAAATTTGCCTTTATTTGCTCTGATTGGGAAGTCATCCAGGACAAAAGCTATTTTTCCAGAAGCACTTATCCAAACATTGTTACAGGTATTTGTTTAACTTTGCAGCTTCCTAGGATATAGATAACTGTTGGAGCAAATATTAGGCCAACTAAAAAGCTTAAAACCAGGGGTGCCTGGGTGGCTCAGTCGTTAAGCGTCTGCCTTTGGCTCAGGGCGTGATCCCAGCGTTCTGGGATCGAGCCCCCCATGGGCTCTTCTGCTGGGAGCCTGCTTCTTTCTTTCCCTGCTTGTGTTCCCTCTCTCACTGGCGGTCTCTGTCCACCAAGCACTCAAACATACATAGGGTAAAGAGTGTAGACTGCAGAATTAGTTAGTTCAGAAAAATCATTAATCAATCAATATTGTTAATTAAAGGAGACCTAAAAAAATGGAAAAACATTCCATGTTAATGGATTGGAAGATTTAATGCCGTTAAAATGGTGAAATTTCCCTAATTGATCTACAGAGTCGTTGTAATCCATATCAAAATCCCAGATGTCTTTTTTATGGAAATTCACAAACTGATCCTAAAATTCCTATGGAAATGCAAAGGACCCCAAAAGACAAATCAATCTTAAAAAAGAACAAAGATGAGGAACTCAGATTTCCTGATTTCAAAAGTTACTACAAACCTACAATAATCAATACAGTGTAGTTCTGGTATAAGGATAGACGTACAGATTAAAGAAAGAGAAAATACAGTCCAGGATAAACTCTGGATATTTATGAGAAATTGATTTTTAACAGGGATGCTAAAAACAATTCAATAGGGAAAGGAGTTCCTTCAACAAATCATTTGGGACAATTGGATGTCCCCATTGAAAGAATGAAGTGGGACTTCTCTTTCATACTTCATATAAAAATTAACCTCAGAATGCATCGAAGGCCTAAATATAAGTGCTAAAACCAAAAAAAAAAAAAGTCATAGAAGAAAACATAAAGGCCCATATTCATGGCTTTGGATGTACAGTGGTTTCTTAGACATACATAAAGCAGGAGCCGCAAAAGAAAAAATAGATAAACTGAACTTCACCAACATGAAAACTTCATGATTCAAAGGACCCTATGAAGAAAGTGAAAACACAGTCTACATAGTGGGTGAAAATATTTGCAAATCATAAAACTGACAAGAATCTAGTATCCAGAATATTACAATCTAAGAATAAAAAGATGAATAAAATGAAAATGAAATGAAACAAATGAAAGTTTGAGCAAAGGACTTAAACAGACATTTCTCCAAAGAAAATATAAAATGGCCAATAAACACATTAGAAAATACTCAAAACAATTAGCTATTTGGGGAATGCAAATCAAAACCACAGTCAGGTATCACTTCACACCCATTGGGATGGCTACAATAAAACATATGATAAAACGAGTGCTGAGGAGAATGTAGGGAAATGGAAACCTTCTATATATGTTTGGTTGTAATGTAATTGGCACAGTTATTTGGAAAACAGTTTGGCAGTTCTACAGAAAGTTAAAAATAGAGTTACCATATGATCCAGCAATTTTACTGCAAGATATACTGCCCCCTCCAATTTAAAATACATGTCTATGTGAAAACTTGTACTTGAATGTTTATAGCAATATTATTCATAATAGCCAAAAGGTGAAACAACCCAAATCTCCATCAGCTGATGAATACATAAAACGTAATCTATCCATGCAATGAAATATTATTTATCTTTAAAAAGGAATAAAATGTGGGGGCCCCTGGGTGACATAGTTTGTTGGGCATCTGACTTTTGGTTTCAGTTCAGGTCTTAGTCTCGTTGTTTGTGGAATTGAGTCCCACATAGGGCTCCAGGCTCAACAAGAAGTTGGCTGGAGTTTCTCTCTCTCTCTCCCTCTGCCCCTCCCTTCACTCTCTTTCTCTGTAATAAGTAAATAAATCTAGAAGAAAAAAAGGAATAAAATATGAACACATGTTGCAACATAAACGAACCTTGAAA
Source organism: Ailuropoda melanoleuca (assembly GCF_002007445.2). Lineage (NCBI taxonomy): Eukaryota > Metazoa > Chordata > Mammalia > Carnivora > Ursidae > Ailuropoda > Ailuropoda melanoleuca. The sequence continues at coordinate 118,712,069 of NC_048224.1, forward strand.
TACACAAAGTGAAGAAAGCAAGACACAAAAGGGCATATATGGTGTTATTTCATTTATATTAAGTGTCCAGAATCCTTATAGATAGAAAATAGATTTATTTTGCTAGTAACTGAGGGCAATGCAGTGGGCAGTGATTGAAAATGGGTGTGGGGTTTCTTCTGGAGATGATGGAAATATTCTGAAATTAGATGATGATGAAACATCAATTTAAAAAACAGTGAATTTTACACTTCAGTGAATTTTATGGTAAGTTAATTACATCTGAATTTTAAAAATGAATACTGGAGCCAGAAAGACTGGTTCTGATAGTCAACATTCTATGTGATACTAGCAACTATTTATCCTACTTGATCCTAAAGTTCTGCATCTGCAACATATGAAGACATTCCTTGTAATATTATTGTTAGGAATGTATGAGATAATACATGTGCCTCTCACCATACAGTAATTATGAAATTTAATACAATACAATAATTATGATATTTACTGAGCTATTATAATGTATTCCACTCTTTCCATATCTGCATTACAATCATTAACTGTTGTTATACATATAAGTAGTTATGGAGGAAAGTGCTGTTATTAACCTCATTTAATGGATAGTAAAATGAGGGTCAGAGATTTTAAGAAAATAGCCCAAGGTGACTCATGTGAGTGGAAGAGTAAGGCTGTAAGCTCAAGAAGCCAAACACCAGTTCAAGAGCCCTCATTGCCACAATATTTGTCCCATGAAAGGAGAGGGTAGGGGTTTGCATATATGTATCCATGTATATATGTCTGTGTGTCTGTATACCTCTCCCAGAGAGAGGCCAGATCAACAATCTGTATCTCTCTGCTTCCCCTGAGAGAGTTCTGACACACAAAATAACAATAATCAGGCTGATAAGACAGATTAAAAAAAAAAAAAAGGCAGATCCAGAAAAACCACGTCAGCGCCATTTCATGACTTGAAGGATGAAAACATTGGCAGAATTCCAACTTCACAAAAGAATCAACACTTGGACCAGAAGAAACATAGACTAGACTGTTACAACAACTCTCTGATCCATGCATACCTCTCTTTCTGCTACATGAATGTGCAGTGCTTATAAGATCAGATCTGAAGCAATTAGTCCTAGTTTTATTCCTGGCCTTACCTCTCTCTAAGCATTTTGGACAAATTACTTAATACCCTTCTCCTACTCACTTCAATTCTTCATCCTTAAAATTTTGATAATAATAATACCAAAAAAAAGCAATGTAGGTATTAAGTTAATGCATCTAATATTTTAATACTATTTATAGCGTATTATAAGTGCTCCATAAGTATTAAAAATAAGACAAAAGTATTTTAATAAATAAAGACCTCCCTGTTTTGGGGGAGGGATCTATTTTTTCTGTTTAGCTTATGATGAATGAGTCTCCTTGCTTAAAGGTCTAGAAAAATCCAACATTGTGAAATTATATTAGGATATTTTAAAACACAACTCAACCTGTATAATGAATGCTTCTGCATTGTTATGTTGTATGCATGATGGAATGATGTTATTTTCCATTTAAACCTTTTTTGTTAATTCCCCAGTTTATTAGCATCATTGTGTACTAAAGATAATGTGAAGTTCAAAACTTAACCTCTTTTTAACATTTCAAATAATGAAAAGGGAAACTTTTTGGATTTTTAATCCTTTTTTTGGGTTATATTTATGCTTTTCTTGTTCTCTTTATATTTAAAATGTACCGGAAATATTGTTCAATATGGCATTACTTATTCTACAAATTTACCGCATTCTGTCATAGTGTTCTTATCAATAGATTGTCTGCTATTAAAATACATTAGGAGTAAACATTTTTAAATGAGATATTTAATGATATTTTACATTTTCACAGCTCCCTAGGATCATTAAAATATACCTTTATTTAAAGTACTTTAAGCAACATAACGTTTACCTAAAAATGACAAATTTGTGAATGACCGCTATCTGTAAAAATGTGCATATTGATTGATATTATCTTGCATGTGATGTAATCATAACGCCACAGTAATATCAGATTGGAAATATACTGTATTTGATGTTTAATAGCCGATCTATGGGTAAATAAAGATAATTAAAATTAGTATCCCTTTTTACTCTACTTGGTATTTAAAGTTGTACCAATTAAATTATTAAAATAGAAAATCAAGAACAATATAAGAATGAAGCATTTTAAATGGAGAGAAGAAAACCATAAACTTCCAAAATACATTGCAGTTTTCTGAATCATAGACATGGCCAATAAATAAATTGAACTGATGAAAGAAAATTCTTAAGAAATAGAGTACCTTTTTTGCAACTGTGTTTATCACTTTTTTAAAAAGGCCAGTTAAATGTTAACTCTAGAAATGGTAATCTCTACTATTAGAGAAGTTGCGGAAACTAATTAAAATAAGCACAGATGTTCTTGAACTTGAATTTCATTAAGTTGCAGAGCATTATTTCATGTACCGGAGCAACTATCCTCTTTGTTAATTATAGAGCAATGAAATCTAAATCAATTTTAGAAAAAGCTATTTGTAATAAATCAAAGTCAAATAACTAAACTTTTTAAGTCTCAGTTTCCAAATCTTTAAATTAATGATAATACTTCTTTTTCAGAGCTGTGCGAATTCCTAAAAATGAATTCAAAACATACAGCAAATAGTTGGCATGAAATGAGCAATTAAAAATCTATTATAATATCTAGAACAGTTTAAAGCATTTATTTTGCACCTCAATTTTATATAGACATACACAAAATTATATACATATTTCAGATTATATATACAATTTGATAAGATGCCAAATACATACAAATAAAACAAATGTCCTTTTGCTTTTTAAAATTTAAACACCTAAGTGCACATTTCGATTAATTTTAATTTGACTATAATATTTAATTCTATACTGAAAAGATACGGAGTAAAAGAATTGAAAAATTATTTATTATTTTTTTTCGAAACACATATGAGGTACAAAATGTTTGTGTGGATCTAGAAGTAAAGTTAAGTGGGTGAATGTTTTATAATCATCTTTCACATTTAGGTGGAAAAAGCCAGAATGTGTTCAGTAAGGCAAATTGGTTTCTTTTAGATAAAAATATTAATGTTGCAAAATATACTTTCCATGCATTCTCAAATGCAGTACTTTCAGTTCTATTAAATAAATAAATAAAATGGATCAATCAGTCAATCAATCAATACTATTTATGAGCCACAATTTAAGTTAGCCACTACAAAAATTGCATGAAGTGACCTGACAGCAGCCTGCATTTTATGCCTATCTGGGAAATTTGCAAAGTTAATTAGGAGAAAAATTAGGAAAAAAGGGAACAAAACATGAATTCGTGTTGTTGATAATAATACAGGACCAAAAAAACCAATTTGGAACAGTAAAATGCCACTCATTTATGAAGGTTAATGAGGACTAACCACTGAAAAGAACTTAAGAACATAAACATAATTTAATCACAATTCTTATTGAAGTTACCCATGGGAGATCTACCCTACAAACAGGTCACAACAAAGTCATTACATTAAATGACGCTTAAAGAAGCTTAAAGGAGCTTAGATTCATAGCTGTTAATGATCTAGTATATGTCAGTCAAGTATTTAGTGCTTAAATCAGAATGAAACCTAAACAGAAAGAGGGGTCTAGTGGATAATGTCTAAGGCAGTTCAGAAACTTCTCAATATCCTAAGGACAATATAAGACCTTTAAAAATAAAGTACTTTATGTGTCAGTGTAGGTGAGGAAACTAAGCTTTGATCCCTCTGTTACTTTGCTTTAAATTTCCTGGAACCTCAACTATTCATGACTATCCCAGAATGTCAGCCACCATTTGGCAAGATGTTTATGAAAAGAGCACAGTATATTTATAAATCATTTTTCACAAAATATTTGAAAAATGTATATACACATATATTTTTTTAAAGATTTTATTCATTTATTTGACAGAGAGAGAGACAGGCAGAGAGAGAGGGAGCACAAGCAGAGGGAGTGGGAGAGGAAGAAGCAGGCTTCCAGCGGAGCCTGGAGCCTGAGGGGGGGGGCTTGATCCCAGAACCCTGGGATCACGCCCTGAGCTGAAAGCAGATGATTAACTACTGAGCTACCCAGGCACCCCTGAAAAATATTTTTTTTAACTTATCACTTTTTTTTAACTTATCAGAGATAAGATGTGCCTCATGCTATTTTCTATTGAACAAGATCCAATTCTGTATTGTCTACAAAAGACTCATTTTCAATTTAGGATACACATAGGCTGAAAGTGAACAAATGGAATAAAGAGATTTCATGCACATGGAAACCAAAAAAGCAAGGTTAGCTATAAATGTATAGGACAAAAAAAGGTATTTTGTCAAAAACTGTTAATTACAGACAAAGTAGGTCATTATGTAATGATAAAAGGGTCAATATCTCAATAGAATATATCAACTGTAAATATATATATATTTATATATGTTCGTGTGTATGTGTGTATATATATATATATATATACATATATATATATACACACACACAAAGATTTTATTTGAGAGAGAGAGAGAACATGAGTTGGGGGGGTGGAGGGACAGCACAGAGGGAGAGGCAGGGGCCCCGGC
>NC_048224.1:118722956-118794354 GCF_002007445.2 Ailuropoda melanoleuca
AAAAAATAATAAAATAAAATAATATGCAGCTGTAGTAGTATAAAAATGGAAAACAGTAACAGGAGGAAAGCTGGAAAATTCACAATATGTGGAAATTAAACAACATACTTCTGAACAATCATTGGGTCAAAGAGATAAAAATGAAAATCAAAACATACTTGGGGCAAACGAAGTAGAAACAAAAAATATCAAAACTCTTGGGGCACCTGGGTGGTGCTGTCGGTTAAGTGCCTGATTTTTGGTTTCAGCTCAGCTCCTCATCTCAGTGGGTTGAGATCAAGCCCAGCACTGGCTCCATACTCAGCCTGGAGTCTGCTTGAGATTCTCCTTCCCTTTGCTCCTCCTGCTCGTGCTCTTTCCTCTCGCATAAATAAGCCTTAAAAAAAATCAAAGCTTTTATTAAAAAAATGATAATTCTGCAAAATTATACAACCACTTTGGAAAACAAATAAGCTTAAACATAATTTACACTTAACATGTTATCGTATACTTACCATTCAAAAATATATTTAATCATTTACTTACAATACAACCCAGTAATCCCTTTCAAACATATTCATCCAAGTGAAATTAAAAGCATACTGAAATTTTAAATGAATGTTTATTAAAAATTTTATTATCATCATAAACTGAAAATTATCCAAATGTCCTTCAACTAGATGTAGATAGTGTAGTACATATATACAAAATATACTACTCCATAAAAGAAGGAAACAAACTAGGCATACATGCAAAAGCATGAATTCCCGAAGTGCTCAGATGAAAGTGGCCCAGTGATGTATCTATCATTGTGTTACTACTGGATACCAGAGAACTTACCTGAAGCTATTAATAATTTTATTAAAATCTACATATTTTTCTTTAGAAAAAAAAACACAGGGATACATCTTGAAGCATTATGTTACAAAAAAGAAGCTTGATACAAAAGGCTATGTACTGAATTTTCTATTTATTTCATTTGGAAAAAGCAAAGTTATAACTAAAAACTACATCATTCTTCTCTTGTTTGGGGAATGAAGGAAAAATTGGGAGTAATGGATCTATTACATATTTTTATTATTTTGTTGGTAACAAGATTGTTTATGTTTGCCACAACTTAGAGAACTGTACATGTAATAAGGTTGAATTTAAATGAATGTAAATCATTCCCCATTGTGTTTAAGTTAAGTTAAATTATGGAGTTCCTTGAATTTTATATCAATATTTACCCAATTTTATATATCTAACCACATACTGAGGTCCTAGAGAGAAGTGATTTTTCTGACACAGATGATAAAAGCTACATTAAAAGTTTCTGTGTGATTGACAGCAGACTGTGTATAGGTGAATATGATTTACTGGAGCAAAACAGGTACGTGCAAGGTTGACAAAATGAACATTCTCAAGACACACTGAAACTAATAATGTCATGGCCTCACAGGGAGTAAGATCAGCTCTCAATCAAGATTTCATTTTACCTATGGTGGAGAAATGTTTGCTTTATGAACTGTTAAGTTTGTTGATTTTGTGGTATGGGGGTGGGAGGGTAGTACTCTCTTTGGTAACTATGCTTTATTCCCAAATGCTTTAACACAGGAAAATGTAGCATATTAATTCATTTTGTAAATGCATATATGCATAATTGATTTTGCGCTATTTTTATTTTTTTATCTTTCTTTGTAAAATTCACTAGAAAGAAAAACATGATGGGTTTAAAAAAACACTTTCTAAATCATATATGCATTTTCCTTAAAAAAGAGTTTGAATGGTATGCTAAAATAGTATAACTACAGAATGGACATTTTAAGAATTGTTCAATATCCCTATGAAAAAGTTAAAAACAGCATTGGAGGTTGAAGATGAGAGAAAGAAGGTAATTGGGTGAAAACATATTTTATTATTATTAGAATTACTTTTTGTTGTCAGATATTTTAATTTAAGTATTATTATTATTATTATTATTATTATTATTTTGCATTTAGGCCATTCACATTCCTGCTTTCTAGTCTCACCAGTATTGTGGCCATAAATATAAGCTGAGAATGTCCAAATTTTAATAATTTTCTTGTATTATGCTCTTATATCACATGTATTAGACCAGTGTGTCCTTGATATTCTGTATGTTTGTAAAATGTCTAGTGGGAGGAATTCATTTTTTTCTATTTAGTGTCTGGTGACGTTGCCATCAACACATTATCTACCTTTAGTAAACTCTGATGATAAAGAGTAAAAAGTAAGATAATGAATTTGCATTAGTAACAGTAAGAAATAACAAAATCAGAGTTGAAATATTAATGTAACAGTGTTTTGTTGGAGGATCAGGCAGCTAATCTTTAGGATTTTCTATGTATTTGAACTATTAAAAAGCCTTCATGTCTTGGAAAGGTTAAGAATAATTAAACAGGGATACTGAATTTTCCTATCTTTGCCTAGAGCTTAATACCCATGTGTGATAGCACTCAAACACTTTTCATTCATGTACATTTATTCTTTCCAATAAAAGTTTATAATCCCTTTAATCCCTATAAAAAAGAAAATTGGTGCAGGGATATTTTATCAAATGGAGGACAATAATATTTGGGGGGATTCCCTACATGAGTCTTCTGCAATTCCATGAGATGGCTTTTTTTGTTTATCCAGTAAAATAATAAAGAGCAGGATGATAAAGAGGATATGGAAGGAGGGGAGATGCCAGAGTGAGAAGATGTGTGGGATAATTTATGAAGGGAAGACAGGATGTAAGAGGCAATCAGCTTCTTGTACTCATACTCATTAGTTATAGAAAATGGAGTTCAGACTTTGGTTTACATGTCTGCCCTCCACTTCATTTTCTTCAAAAAATTTTTTATTCTTCACTATGGTTTTAGGAATTGTTGGGGCACCTGGGTGGCACGTTTGGTCACCTGTCGATTCCTGGTTCCGGCTCAGGTCATGATCGCAGGGTCATGAGATCAAGCTCCAAGTTGGACATGGAGTCTGGCTTAAGATTCTTTCTCTCCCTCTCCCACTGCCCTTCCCCCCATACTATCTCTCTAAAATAAATAAATCTTTAAAAAAATTGTCTTATTTACATATTATTCTGAATATAATCTGATGTTAACCATATATATTTCTGTGCACTAATTATTTATTTTGGTGAACATGTATTCCCATACATTTAGTATAAATTATCTTTGCCGAATTTCTTGGGTATTAAGTGGTATTTCATTGTTAGTCTAGTTTGCATTTCCAGCATTCATAAATGGGTTGAGAATCTCTTCACTACTTTATTTGCTATTTGTGCTTTTTCTCCAAATTGTGTGTACACATTTGTTTTTAATATGTATTGATTTGTTTACTATAAACTGTTACCTAGTACTAGATAGTGATTCTTTATTTTCTCCATATAAGTGGAAAACAATTTACCTCTTTTATTGTCTTTTTAATTTTCTTTATCTGTATTTTGAGTAAAAGATGTTCTTAATATTAATGGAGTTAAATTTTATGTTTTGTTGTAAATACCATTAGTCTGTTAGAAATTATTTCCTAACATAAAATTAAAACATTTCCTACACTTCCTTTTCAGTTCCCACATTTAGTTTTCTACTGAAGTGTTTAATCAATTTTAAACCCATTCTTGTACGTGGTTAGGTAGCAATTAAGTGATTCTACTTTCCTTCATGAAGATTTTTTTCAAGTAACTTGCTTTTGTGCATGATGTTTGTCTATAGATGCTATTTATATACCCTGGGTACAAGTCTCAGAAAATTGTAAGTTTTGTACTACCGGTATCTTTAGAGGAAAAGGGTTTTTTTAAATGTATTTTTTGAAAATGTAATCTAACAGTATGGTAAACATCACTTACAGGATCTCGTATAAGAAATATTTAAATAGCATCCAGGTTGTAATGAGGTTTTCCTATGTGTTCAACTAGAAGATTTAAAATAAAAAAATTAAACCTTTATGTCGAGGTCTTTAACGCATCTCAAATTTTTCATAAGGCATGAGATGGAGTTAGATTCATTTATTCCATATGAACGTCAAGTTGCACCGCCATTATTTTAACAAAGAATTTCCTTTCCCTAATAATTGTTTGGCACTTTAAAAAACCCATTGACATTTTAAGTATGTTTCTAAATGTAGACTCCACATTTTGATCCATTCGTCAGTTTTTCTTCTTTTATACCAATACTACATTCTTTTGATTTCTGCAACTTTATAGCTAAATTTAATATTAGGGAAATGCAAATTCTCCAAATTTTTTTCCAAGATTGTTTTTGGCATCTTAGATCCTTACATTTCCATGTACATTTTAGATTCAACTTCTCAACATTTATATAACAAATTGCTTACTGGAATTTCAGTGTGCTTTGGATGAAACTACATGTAATTTTGATTAATCATCTAGCCTATAAACATGTTTTAATTATCCTGATTGGGTTTATGATTTTTCTATCTTTGAAAGATTTTAGCAATTATATGATTAATAATTTTTTCTAACAGTCTTTCCCCCACCTTTTTCTCTTCCTCATCTCTTTCTGAGCTTGCAATTACTTGTTATCCTCCTGTATTAGAGTTCTCCAGAGCAATACAAACAATAGAATCTGTATATAAGAGAGAAAAATTATTATAAGAAATTGACTCATACAATTATGGAGGTGGGTAAGCCCAAAATCTGCAGTGTAGTCCCATAGGCTAGAGATCCAGAAAAGCTGATGGTGCAGTTCCAATCCATCTGTACTCTGCTAGAGAGTTCCCTCTTGATTGGAGAAGCCAGACTTTTTGTTCTATTCAGGCCTTCAGCTGATTGGATGAGGCCCACCCACATTGTGGAAGGCAGTCTGCTTGTTTTTTTGTTTTTCAAATTTTTCTGTAAATTCCAGTTAGTTAACATATAGTGTAATATTGGTTTCAGGAGTAGAATTTAGTGATTCATCACTTACATATAACACCCAGTGTTCAACACAACAAGCGGCCTCCTTAATACTGATCACCATCTAGCCCATCCCCTACCCACCTTTCTCCATCAACCCTCAGTTCTCTGTAGTTAAGAGTCTCTTATTATTTGCCTCCCTCTCTTTTTTTTCTCTTCCCCTATGCTCATCTGCTTTGTTTCTTAAATTCCACATATGAATGAGATCAAAAGGTATTTGTCTTTTTCTGACTGACTTTTTTCACTTAGCATAATCTACTGTAGCTTCATCCCTGTCATTGGAAATGGCAAGATTTATCCATCATCAGTCAATGGATATTTGGACCCTTCCCATAATTTGGCTATTATTGATAATGCTGCTGTAAATATGAGGGTGCATGTGCCCCTTCAAATCAGTGTTTTTGTATCCTTTGGGTAAATACCTACTGGTGCAATTGCTAGGTTGTGGAGTAGTTCTATTCTTAACTTACTGAGGCACCTCCACACTGTTTTCCATAGCGGCTGTACCAGTTTGCATTCTGTTTACTTCAAGTTCACTGATTTAAATGTAATCTCATCCAAAAACACCCTCCAGATTGACACATAAATTAACCATCATACCTGCTATGTCATCTGTCACTGATAATTGTGTCTCATTTTTCCCCAATATCTTATACTTTATTTGTTTCAGATAATTTATTTTGCATTATTCAAGTGTACTGACTTTTTATGCTACTGTCTCATATGTGCCATTTAGCTCAACTAGTGAAATCAAATATAATAACATTTTCCATAATCAAATTCCAAAGACTTAACGTTTGATCTTTAAATTCCTGTTCTGTAATTGCTAATCAGTGATGTCTGTGTTTGAGTCTGCCAGCATTAAAGAATTCACCAGTGTTTCTCATAGCTTCATATTGTGGGTACCTTACAGTTAATAGTTGGAGAAAGCAGATGATCCTGATTTCAGGTTTTACTCACTAGAACAAATATTAATGTGTGAAATGTTCTCCTATTAAGTCTTAGTTCAGAATGTCTTAGATAATCTTTCCAGTAAAACATACTTTTTCTCAAGGTATGAACTATTTGGGAGAGTTTGTAGTTCATTGGGTATGTATTTCAAATGGGAGGTTAGACAAACTAAGCAGTAACCAAAATAGCAAACTAACCTCACAATTAATCTTCACTAAAGTTTTATATATCAGTGGATAGCAAAGTAGAAAATGGTAATTTACAAGTGGCACTACTAGTAAAGTTAAAGATTCAAATTTTGTAGCATATGATGTCAGTTTTCTGAGTACTGATAATCCTTGCACTTGTCACATTCCCACCACCAACCAGAATATCCCTTTGTGTCAATAAAATTATACTCACTTTGCTCTTTCACTGTTACTATTTTGCCTTCTCAACTCTTAGTTTGATGATTGCTTCTGGGAGAGTTTTTGTTTTAATTCAATACGAAATTCTCATTTAATTATTGGTTATTCCAAAATCCAGCCTTTGGTATTGGGCCCAACAGAGGAATCTTGCTACAAATAGGATTAATTAGAAAAAAATGAGACTAAGATGCCACTAATTTTACCTCATGTACCTACATAGCCACTGAAAAAATATTTCCAGGTTGATCTTGGAAAGATTTGAATTACAGAGCTCATATAGTCACATTACTACCCAGAAGCAGCTCCTACGAATGCCTTCACATTCTCTTATGTTCACTAAGAAATTGTTCAGCTATATTTCTCAGAATGGTGTGTGTGTGTGTGTATACCATTTTAAATATATAGAGATATATTTAAATCTATGTATCTATATATATTAAAGATTTATTTATTTAGAGAGAGATTGAGCATGAGCAGGAAGGCAGAGGAAGAGGGAGAGAGAATGTCAAGCAGACTCCCCACTGAGCGTGGAGTCCCATGCAGGGCTCAATCTCAGGATACAGAGATCACGACCTGAGCCAAAACCAAGAGCTGGCTGCCCAGCCAAATGCTCAACTCAGGAAACCCAACATATATATTTTTTTAATGAAGATGATTAACATTTTATTAATGTTTACCAAAAGAGGCCTTGGAAATTATTTAATTTTATTTAGTTAAGGTTTTAATGAAAAAATAATTGAAGAAAAATGAGGAATATTTTCTTTTAATTCCATTTGTTTAACGTGGATCCAGGTGATAATGACAAAACTGGTCATTAGGATGGCATGCTTGATATGAGTACAAGGAAGACAATATGAAACTAGAATCTTTTTAGTGGGACATGTTTATTAGAAAAAAAATAGTACAATATTAATAGGGTTTCTTTTTTTTTTTTTAAAGATTTTATTTATTTATGTGACAGAGAGGCAGCCAGCGAGAGAGGGAACACAGCAGGGGAGTGGGAGAGGAAGAAGCAGTCTCCCAGCGGAGGAGCCCGATGTGGGGCTCGATCCCAGAATGCCAGGATCACGCCCTGAGCCGAAGGCAGAGTCAACAACTGCGCTACCCAGGTGCCCCTTAATAGGGTTTCTTAAGTCAGATTATGGGAGGTAATCAGGAACCTAATAATAATACTGAAAAGTATTATCTGATTTCTGCCTTTGTAATAATTAGAAACAGTTCAAAACTATTGAAACTTTATGCCAAACTAAAACAATTCCAACTCTTACCTATGTGAGTCCCTGAGCAATATGTCCTAAAGTTGCTAAGATCTTTATTCCCACCATCTAAAACATGGAAGAAATGTATACATTTACTGATAACTTATGATATGCAAAATGATCATTTTGATAACATGTACCATAAAAATTGTGTCAATACAAAATAACCACTAAGAATAAAAGATGATATTATAATCAGATGTTATGATTTCTTATGTATAGAACATATACTGCATGTATTTTGAAGAACTTACATGGAATGGCATCAACTTAGAAACTATACAGGAGAAACCTGTGTGACTTTGAAGCTTAGGTTTTAAATTGCAAGTAAATTATACCGTGGTTAATGTAACAGAAAGGAAATGATATACTTACTTATATGTAAGATAATTAAAATGTTTTTCAGCCTTCTGCTCTGCCATTTAGGTTTGTTCAAAAGTAATCATTATTATTATTGCATAAAGATGATGCAATTAAGTGATAAAATTTAAGCACTGTAATTTTAAAATTATATTTATCCACAAGAGTTTTAAAATATTCACCATTCCTTTATGACTGTCTTTTCCCAACTCCATATTATAGACTATGTTCATCTATAATATCAAACAATTTAGTTATTGGCTTTGATTCAGAATATCTATATGGCTTTCTCCCAAAAAAGCACTCAATGATTTTTTTTTTTTTTTGCTTTACCCACTGAATTCTGATACATTTGTAAAAAGCTTTGAAAGCTTGTCCTGAGAATTAGAAAGAGACTGTCTATGTTAATTATGTCCTTGAATGACTAATGCATAATATCAAATGGATACAGAAAAAAGGGGGAGCAATAAATAAAGGAGTATTGTGAGTAAAAGGGGACTTCATTAAACTACTAGAAGTAATTTGCCACTTACCATAAAATTGCCCAGTGAACACTTCCAAAATTAATAGTGAGCAAAAATGTTATTGAGAGGTCTTTCTAAGTGTTCGTTACAATGACTACTAGATAATAATAGAATGAAAATTACCCAAAAGACTTATAACCATAAAGCATGAAAGAGTGATTTAATTTGGATTTTTATGAAACAGAATTATGTGGATGATGTTAATTATCATTGAAAACTAATGTGAGAAAAGGATATTTTGTTTGTGAGTCAGAATTATATTTGGTGGTTTATATTTTCTGAGAAAACAGGAATGCATAAAAATCAGATTAAGTCACTGAACAATATGTTAACATGAAAAAGCAGCTCAATACTTATTAACCAAATTATCGATTGAGGGATACAGACAATTTGCCTAGCAGTCTTCCTTATAAGATTTGCTTAGAAATCTCCCTTACAAGGTATGTCATTTTTTAATAAGAAATATATTTTAAAATAATAGTTAATGAGTATGAATTTGCTTTTTAATATCAACCAGTAGTTCAAACCTTATTGACAATTATCATTTTAATCACTGGTGTAAAGTTAAGAAGAAAATGTATATGAAAATCATCTAGAGGCATTTATATTTGCATGTATATATGCATGAGTGTATTTATGCTAACCTAGGATTGCTTGGTATACATTCTTCCCAATGTGGGCAATAGATCACCATTAGAAATGTTGTAAGGCAATACCTGCCTGAAACTGAATAAAAATAAAAATCTTATAACAGTGTAAAATTTGATTTTTATGCATTTCTTTTATTTTATTACTTTTCTTTTAGTGCAAACAATTATTCTACTTCAGTTTGATGCTATATTTTTAATGGAAAAGTTGCATTACTGCTAATTACATGACAGATTTTTTTTAAATTTTCTCTGACCGCACTGCAGAACATTTATTAATCAGAAATACACTACAATTAAAAGTGATTTAATGGTAGGTGATTACACTTTTTACTTTAAATACCTTAGCAAATGATTGCAAGTATATTGTTTATTATAATTTGCATTCTGTTTGGAAGTCACACTACAGAGCACCTTGAAAGAAGTTAGGATTTCATTATTTCACAATGATGTATGAATACTTTTTTTTTTTTTTTTTGGTCTTTTAAGAGAGCTATGTTGTAATTTTAAAATCCATGTCATGCTAAGTTAAGGGCAGTGTATATGGACTGTTAAGTTGCAAAAAAAAAAGAAAAAGGAAAAAAAGAGCTATCTCTAATTGGCATTCATTTTCTAGATACTTTATTAAAGAGAGAGGGTATGGGATGATTTAAAAACTTAGAGCAAAATTGAAATGTTAGAATTACGTTGTATCAACACGGAGATATTTTAAATAACTAGAAATTATCTTGTCAAGCAGGAGATAATCAGAATCTTGACAAATAATCCATGTGACTGATATATTTTAAAATGTAATGTAATTAAATTTAGTGCATTATTTTTCATATGTGAGCAAATGCAAATTATATTCTGGGGCTAAACACAAAATTTGTAGATGATGCTTCAAAACCCAAAACCCTCAGAAATACTTCTAAAATGAACATTTACAAATATAGAATCAATATGTTTGTCTCATTCATTTAAGCATTAAAAAAGTTTATTGAGGCTCTACTTAACATATTCCAGACTTCTTCTTAGTGACTGGACATATGGCAATATATAAGAAAAGAAAGTCTGTTCTCTTATGTAGACTACAATGTGCAGAAATAACAGGATGGTATCCAAATCTTTATTCAATGTAGCATTCGTTATTAATGAATTATATGCACACATATACATAATATATACACACCATATAGTTTTTAAAATTTTATATATATTAATATATATAACATAGACAATATATAATATGTAAGATACTAACATAGAGGATTAGATAATAATGAAATCCACTTTTGAACCATATAAATATCTGTGGAGAGTAGAGACAGGAAATCCAAACAGTCTAAGGTGAGATGCTGTGGAATTCTTGAAGGACAGAGGGAGGTAATGCAGTAAAGCCATTGGAAATTTCTGAGCAGGGAGCTGAATGACTTTATTTGACTTAGAATTTTAAATTCTGATTTGATTGCTGTATGAAGAACAGTCTGTGTGGGGTTGGGCAGGGATGAAGGCAAGACAATCACTTCAGAAGCCATTGCAGTAGTCCAAAATTAGATTTAGAAATCTAATAATGAGAGTAGTGAGTAATAATGAGAATGAAATATATATATATTTTTAATTTTTAAGATTTATTTATTTATTTTGAGAGAGAAAGACAAAGACACAGACAAAGTGAGAGAGAGAGAGAATCCCAAGCAGACTTGGCCCTGATCATGGAGCCAAACATGGGGCTCGATCTCACGACTCTTAGATCCTGACCTGAGCCAAAACCAAGAGTTAGATGCTCAACCGACTGTACCACCCAGGTGCCCTGAAATATATGTTTTACGTAGTTTTAAAATGTTTGTGATGGATTGTGTGAAGAGTATGGGAAAAATGGAGTCAAGAATTATGTTAGTTTAGGGGCGCCTGGGTGGTTCAGTTAGTTAAGCCTCCAACTCTAGATTTCAGGTCATGATCTCAGGATTGTGAGATTAAGCCCCACGTAAGGCTTCACACTGAGTGCAAAGCCTGCTTGAGATTCTCTCTCTTCCTCTGCTCCTCCCCTCCCCACTCAGTTATGCACTCTCTCCTTCTAAAAAAATAAAAAATAATATTGCTTAAAAAAAAGAATACTTCAGTTTATTTAGTTTGAGCAAAACCAGTGTAAATCATGGTAGCAATTCTTGAAAATGGGTGAGAAATATAGATGTAGCATATCACAGGGGGAATTCAGAGGTTCAGTTTTGACATTTTTATTTTGTACTGTATATTCGCAAGGGTAATTAACAAATTGTCAAGAAAGCGTAAATCTCTGGAGATCTGTACCAAGAGAAATCTCAGTACCACAATTCTTTGTTTATTCAAAATTTTCATAGTGGTGACTCCGTGAGGACCTTCAGGGAAAAAAAATATGACCATTTTACACAAAGTATTTTATTTGGTATGATTGTCTTCATCTCACAGACTCTTTATAATTGAATGCTTTTCTCAGGTTTATTTTTTCTTGAAAATATTTGTGTGAAGTTGGCCATGTGAGTACCAGAACTTTCAGCTCAGAAGTATGAAGCAGAAATAATTTTGCATGTAACTTACATAGGCTATCTTAAAAATCAAAAAGATCAAATGTGAATTTTATAGTCTGTTTTTTTGCTATGTTAATCTATTTCATTATCATCATATTATAGAGTTCAGTAGCATAATTAAAACATCAAATGAGGAACCCATAGGCTGAACAATATTTCAACTTAATGTAGAAGACAAGGTTGGATCCCCAGCATCCATATCTACTTCTCTTCTAAGGTATTTGTGGGCTCTGCTCAGAAGGCAGCCAAGGTGAAGAATCGTGATTGATCTAATCCATTTAAATCTGTACTAGTATCTCTTATAACTGAGGGGAGGGAGTAGTGTGGGGATGGGAGATGGGGATTGTTAATAGAACACAATAAAGCTTAAGGAGACTAATTATCAAGGTGGCTGCTTCCTTCTCTATGCTAGGTTTAGATTCCCTAAAGAAGTCTCTCTGGCTCCATTCATTCATAAATTATTCTGAGGGATATATGGCCTCTGGAATAGAGGCAGAGACGCTGGTATGTAACTCTACTTTTAGAGACTTTTAAAATAGTCTCCAGTTTTTTATCTTTATTCCACAGTTGTGTCTTGTGTCATTCATCAACTCTTGGTTTTGAGGGTAGAAATCATCAAGCTTCTCCTTGTCATTACCTTTGGGTCGGAACTTGGTATTCCATATCTCTTGTCAGCTAGTTCTTCAAATACGTTTTATCTTTATGAAATTCGTTACATATCTTGTCCGTAGTTTACTTTCATTCAGTTTTATTTTCCCCATATGATTTTAAAACCACGTGTTTTAGGAACAACCTGGGTGGTGCAGTCAAACGTTTGACTCTTGGTTTTGGCTCAGGGTGATTTCATAGGTCAGAGATTAAGCCCCATGTCAGGCTCTGTGCTCTGTGTGGATTCTGCTTGTGTTTCTCTCTCCCTTTCCCTTTGTCCTTCCTGCTTATGCTCGCTCTCTAAAATAAATAAATAAAACTTAAAAAAAAGCCAAAACCCAAAACAAACAAAAACCCCCATGTATTATATACTCACATTTTGACATGGTTTCAAGAGGCAGAAAAGATTTTAAAAATCCTTGGTTTCAAACCAAATTTTTAATTAGAAGTGCCTATTAAATGCTATTTATGAAGTATCTAGTGGGTTAGCAAAAAACTAACATAAAACACTCTGTAAGTGGAAAGCTCTTTCTTAGAGATTCTCAGAATAGTAATGTTCAGACTATCTTAAAGGTGTAATTTAATCATGTATTACAGGTAAGAAACCATGGAAAATCATGTAATAAATCATTAATGGGATTGTATCTGTTTCACTGATTTCAGTTTTTTTACTTCTAAGGTCTTTACCACTAACAGTCACCAGATATGGGACTAATTCTTCAGATGCTGATAAAGTTGAATAGTTTGCATCCAAATTGTGGGGGAAAAGCCACTTGGTCACCTAAAAAAGTTGAAAAAATATATAATTTGTATCGATTGTTATGGAATATGACTTTGAGGTACCTTGAACACTTTCATAGAAATCCCTGTCTTCATGATTTTAGTCAAATATGTGATCTGCCAATTCTCAATTAATGCTGTGGTGCCTGTATCTGAGTAGAATAATAATAATTTTTTAAAAATCAATGAAAAGAACAAGAAAGTCTGATGTTTGGAGATTTCTAAATGACTACCATGCCAACTTCAATACGTGTCCTAGATACAGACCATGATCTGTGTTTATTTGTTTAATAGTTTTTGTGTCTGCTGATATACTCTAATTCTCAATGATTTTTAATTAATTTTTCTGAATATTTACAGTATCGGCCTTAAATTGATTGTCAATTGAATGTAATATACAGGCTGTCTTGGGGTTGGTTTCTATAAACTGTATTTGAATGGACTATAAGCTACGTTTCTTATTTCTTCACAATTCTGGCATTTTTAATTGCTTACTATTTATTGTATGAAACATTTTATACCTTTTGTTGTTTTTTTTTTGTTTGTTTGTTTTTTTTTAAAGATTTTATTTATTTATTTGACAGAGATAGAGACAGCCAGCGAGAGAGGGAACACAAGCAGGGGGAGTGGGAGAGGAAGAAGCAGGCTCACAGCAGAGGAGCCTGATGTGGGGATCCATCCCACAACGCTGGGATCACGCCCTGAGCCGAAGGCAGACGCTTAACTGCTGTGCCACCCAGGCGCCCCACATTTTATACCTTTTGAATTCTGTGATATTTTTGTGAATTGGGTTGATCTTTTTCCCAGATCAATTGAGGTACAATAGACAAAGTTGTAATGTACTTAAGTGTACCATGTGATGATATGATATAGAGTATACATAATAAAAGGATTCCCACAATCAAGTTAATTAACACATCCATCATCTCAAGTGGTTACCATTTTAATTTTTTTTTTAAATTTTTTTGTGAGAACACTTAAGATCTACTCTCTTGGCAAATTCCAGTTATTTAGTCTAGTATTATCACAGCCACCATACTATACATTAGATCCTCAGGATTTATTCATCTTATGACTGAAAGTTTATAACTTTTTATCAACTTCTTTCCTTCTCCAGCCCCTGGCAACCACAACATGCCAGCTACCATGATACACTCTGTTTCTATAAGTTCGGCTTCCTTTCTTTTTTTTTAGATTGCACATTGAAATGATACCATGCAGTATTTCTCTTTCTCTCTCTGGCTTATTTCTGGCTTATTTTACTTAAATTTATGATGCCCTCTAGTTTTATCTATGTTGTCACAACTGGCAGAATTTCCTTCTTTTTTTTTTAAAGGCTGATTAGCATTTATATACATATATATATAAATCTCACATTTTCTTCATGCATCTGTTGATGGACACTAACATTATGGAAAACAGTATGGCGCTTCCTCTTAAAAATAGAACCACCATATGATCGAGAAACCTCAACTTCTGGATATATCCAAAGGAAGTGAAATCACTATCTTAAAGAGATATTTGTATTCCATGTTCATTGCAACATTATTCACCATAACCAAGATATAGTTTGATGTTTTTGTCATAGATTTCAATTTAGTTACTGGTTATTCATTCTGAGCTTGTGTAGTCTTGAATATATGATGCTTTAAATGAATGGAAAGCGTAATATTTCTCCAAGCAGGTACAGCTTGCTAAGGCCCTACATCTATAGTTTCCTTTCAAATTCCTTTCAAGGCATAATTTCAGACTGTTAGGGTGAAGCTACTATGTAACTTACTCTATGTCATATTCCTTATCCAAAGGTAAGGCCTTTCTTGTGTCTAAACTTGAGACCTTGAACTTTGAAGATGTATAAATGTGGACTCTCATTGCTGGGGCTAGATCTCCAGTTTCCTCCAGAACTGCTCAACCACGGTTTCCCTGTTCTTCTCTCAAATCACCCTTTCTATGACAAGCTTCAGGGATGCTCTGCCTGGGCATAAGCAATTAAGCCTTCTTTTGGGAACTCAGAGGGAACCCCTGGTTTTCCCTCAGCATACTTTCTTATTTGAATGTCAAAGTTCCACATGTGTCAGTTGCTTTACCTCTCCTGAAAACCTTCTTCTGCCCCCTCGGTTTACTTTCCCACAGTAGGGGAAACGTCCCCAATCAGAGTGATAAATCTAGTGTGGGGTTCACCTTGCTGAGTATTCCTGTTCTTAGGTATCAAACATCCAAACAGATTTCCTTATATATTTTGCCCAGTTCTGTATAGAGTCACAACATGAGTGCTCTTTCTATGCAAAATATATGTTATAAGTTGGAGCAGATTTTCTCTCTTGGAAAAAAAAAAATGAGAAACAGTGTGTAAAATATCATAGGTTTTTATTTCCAGAAGGAATTCACTTTCATTTCTGGAAGAGCATATTAAACAATTGAGACTACATCATTTTTTTCCACATGAGTTTCTCCTTTTATGAGACGTATTTTATTTCAGGCACAGCTTTGCTCCTTGTATGCTGATTTACATGGGAACCAAAAGAAGTCTGGGTTGTGTAGCATGTATCTCTAACTTGTCCACTCCTAACCTCTGATTTTTGCCTCCAAATCTTCATAAGAATTTGGGAAATTCTTCTCAAGTCCTTTGATTCTTGACTGCCATATAAGATAGGGCCACATCACAACAATCCAGTTGGAGACTGAGCTGATTCAAAACTGAATTCAGTTTTTGTAAAGGCTAGTGTACTTCTGTTTCACCTTATACCTCACGTGTGTCTGAGCTCTCAGGGATTCAGAGCAAAAACCTTGAGTACTTGGGGCGCCTGGGTGGCAGAGCGGTTAAGCGTCTGCCTTCAGCTCAGGGCGTGATCCCGGCGTTGTGGGATCGAGCCCCACCAGGCTCTTCTGCTATGAGCCTGCTTCTTCCTCTCCCACTCCCCCTGCTTGTGTTCCCTCTCTCGCTGGCTGTCTCTATCTCTGTCAAATAAATAAATAAAATCTTAAAAAAAAAAAAAAAAACACCTTGAGTACTTACGAGTTTACTTCTACCTTACGAGGAACTGAGGTCCATTTTACTTGATTCTAACTTTTGTAAGACTGGGAACATGTTTCCTCGGCATTTCTGTTTTTTCCTGGAGATATTCAAATCAGCAAATGGCTTAAGGATAAATGTAGCACAGATTGTCAGGATCAGGCCTTAAACCAAGATATTGACACTTCAAGTTTTGGTTGCTTTTATAAATCTTCCTAACCTTAAAGCAGATTCTTAATATATGTTCTATCTGATTCCTCATTGTTTTCAGTAGGTTGATTGGTCTGTTTCAAACTAATGTAGCCCCAAGCATATGTTGGGATATCTAACATTTCCTTTTTAAGTATGAAGAATTGAAACTATCCCTTAGCTCGAATAAAAGAAATTCTAGGTAATCAGAATTTAAAAAAATCCTCTTCATTGTTTCAAATACCTTCTAAAATTAAGTCAACATTTTAATTTGAATATTTCTGAACTTGCTAGTGTGTTAATTTTATAGAAAGTACAGAATAGCAAAATATATATATATATATATAGAGAGAGAGAGAGAGAGAGAGAGAGAACCTGGATTGCCTAATATATATAGAACCTGGATTGCCTAGATTAGGTCCTGAAAGACCTCTTTCACCATCTTCTTTGGGTTTTAGGGCATCAGTAAAATTGGCCAGGCATCAGAGATGCAGGTTTTGAGAGGGAAATCTGGCAGCAATGGAAATAAGTCTAAGAGATAATTATGAACAAAATTCATTAGAGGGAAAATAACATCAAAACTAATAATGTGTATACAATGCACAAGTCATCTTCTAGTAAAAATGGAAGAGAAACAAGAGAAATGGGACCTAAATTGTATGATGATCTACATGAACTATGGAATCACACTGGACATTTATTTGAATGTAATGCCATTTTGATTATAATTCATTTCTTTTTTCCGTAGAGATTTTTTCTGAGAAATTTTGGTTATTTCTTATGAATAAAAAGGAAAAAAAAAACTGTACTGTGAACTGGAGATGGTAGACCATTCTCTGTAGTACAGCACTAAGCATGAGCTTCAGTATAGAATTTGTATTTTCTATCACAACCCTAAGAGGAAATGTAGTATTATGTATTAAGAAAGACAGTGCCAACCAATATTAGTTTTAAGTCTGTTCATAGAACTTTCTTGAATGGACAGAATTACTCTAAGTGATTCTTTAAAAACATGAATTTCAAGAACAGTCTTCAGGGTGAATTAATATATCATCATGTCAATCTATATCTATATATGATGAATTATTTTAGATATGTATATTTATTTGAAAATACCATGGATAAACTCACAGTAGTTCTTTCCTTTATGTAACATACATGTTTCATAAAAGGAAAATTTAGAGATACCTAGATTAGGACATGGAAGGGTACAGCCACCATCACAGTAATTAGTTCTAATTTTTTTGGTCCTTTAGCTGTTTTTTAGCTTTAGGAAAAAAATTTTTAAATCTGTTTTTGAAGCCTGATACAGAGAAATGAGGGGAAAATATCTAATTTGAGCTCTTAGGTCTTTTAATGATTACTTGGACTTAAGACCTTTGAAACAGTGAAGGGCTAACAAATGAATGCCAGAAAATAAAATAGTCATTTCAAAAAGACAAGCAGTTTTCAACTCTAAACATTAAATATTGTAGGGGCACCTGGCTGGCTCAGTACATAGAGCATGTGACTCGTTTTCTCAGTGTTGTGAGTTCAAGCTCTATGCTGGGTGTAGAGATTACTTAAAAATAAAAAGATTAAATAAATAAATAAATAAGTCATTGAATATTATATACACCAGAGTGTAGATATCTTCCTGCAGTATGTACCAATAACTTTTTTAAAAAAGATTTATATATTTGTTTGAGAGAGCGGGGGGAGGGTGGGCAGAGGGTGAAGGAGAGAGCGCATCCTCAGGCCAACGACTCCTGGTGCACGGAGCCTGCAACAGGGCTCTATTCCAGGATCCCAAGATCATGACATAAGCAGAAGCCAATTGCTGACTGCCCAACTAACTGAGCCACCCAGCTGCCCCAATAATACTTTTTAATATCAATTTTAAACTGCTATGATTAAGAAAGGAGATTTTGTGGAACCATCACAAATATCAGCTGTGTGACAAAGTAATGCAAAAGATTCTCTAAAATATAGGTAGTGCTAAATTTCCTAAGATAATGTTTTCTAGAAGATTTCTTTTTTTCTATGTATGTCTTTAGTTTGCATTGAGTCTACATTATTTTCTATGGGCATTATGTATTTCCAAATTGTTTAAAATATATGAGAAGCCATGCTTCTAACATTTATAAAAGCCAGGTGGCCATTTTCTCTATCTCATGATAAAAAGAATATAAAGAAGTAGAGAAAAGTCTTGGCTGTCTTAGCCCCATAGAGATAGTATTGTTAATGTCTTACATTAATTATTAATTATATAAAGTTGAATAATTCAGATCTTGGGGAATAAAACTGAATTTGGGCTCTGCTGAGACTATTTTTGGGGCTTTCTGGCAAAACCAACCTGAGTCTCGATGGCAGGGGTAGTGCTCCTGATTATTAAGCATCCTGGCAAAGGGATGATTCTATGAGTGGAAAGAAAAATGGACAAAAATATATTAGGAATGATAAGGAAATTCTTGTATTACAAATTAA
The DNA here is from genome assembly GCF_002007445.2 of Ailuropoda melanoleuca. Lineage (NCBI taxonomy): Eukaryota > Metazoa > Chordata > Mammalia > Carnivora > Ursidae > Ailuropoda > Ailuropoda melanoleuca. Next base: position 118,741,638 of record NC_048224.1, read on the forward strand.
GTCATTCAGATAGCTCTTGTAAAAATTTTTAGAAGAATCTATGAGCCAAAAATGTAAGCTTCTTCCTTCCGACTCCTGATTAGAGATCATAACTTTAGGTGTATTGTTAATGGGATTAATACTACAGAATCTTTGATTAGAACAGACTTATTTACTTAGTCACTTGCACAGCTATTTTACTCTGAGGTCAAATGAATCAGAATGTAACCCTATAATGAGAGGCCAATAAAAAGAAATCAAACCCCAGAAGGACTTCACTTTGGCTTTTCTCTTAATTGTAGCGGCAGAGAGAAGATCAAATTGTTCTGATAATCCCCTACACCCCCAAAAGAAAGGTTATATTTTCTCCACAGCAAAAACATGTGAACAGGGGAACTAGGTGTCTCCTTCCAAAGAAAGTGTCTATGTTAGGTGAGGTGTTTAGGCAAAACCTAAATGATTAGTCATTTCCAGACAATAGTGCTTATTGGGGCTCCATTGACAGCTGAATTTTGGAAACGTTTCATTGTATTTAACTATGGGGCTTAGTTTTCGTTTATTAACTGTTAAGAAGTTGGCTGACTAGCTTATATTTCAGTTCTGAGTTAATAAATTATTGGAGAAGGAAGTATCAGTACATTGGGTGGATGTTTCCAGATTTCCTGTTCCTATTCATCAATACCTAAAAACGTGGTGGTGGGAATGGAATGAATGATGATCATTAACCAAAGAGCATCTATCAAGTTAAAATGTAGATGCTACACTCTTCCAAGATTCTGGCAAGACCATGACAGATTGTTAATCCTGTCATGAATAACTTCCTTTTTAGTTCAACTGTCAAGAAAAGGTATAATTTTCCAAGTCATCATCCATTAGCTGGACTTGCTATCATGTTTTCATTGTTGTCCTCTGGAATTTAAGGGCTGCAAAGAGTAAAGTTTTTATATCCTCAAATCCCCTTTTATAACTCCTTTATTTTTTTATTTTTTTATTTTTTATTTTAAGGTGAAGTCTGGGTTTCTGAAAAGGCCATAGTTCTCTTGAAGTTTCTCAGACAGAGACAATTCTTTTTCTTTTCATACCCATGTATTATGGAGACTGCAGAAAATGCAGTGTTTTCTTTCTTCTTATTGTAATTGTAGATTATTTCCTTTTTTCTTTTGCCTTCTCCCTCTAAAACCAAAACAAAACAAAGAAAAAAAGTTCTTTTGAAACATACAACTTCAAACAATACCTCTTGGTTGCTTTCCCACGTTCCCTGAATATTTTATTAACTGCCTTAATATCTTTAATAGATAACACTGTGATCATAGTAATGTCATTTTTTATACAGATCATCCATACAACATTTTAGCCTTTAAGTTCCTTGATCTTCTCAATTTCTACAAACTGGTCTCTCCACTTGATTTTAGCCACCCAGTTTCGTGGCTGTGCCTTAAATCAGATTTTTCCAATAACTGTACCTTTGTAATCATGATTTCAAAATTTCCAGTTCTGTCCAAAACCACCTATATCTTCATATTAATAATTTCCAATTCAGCAATTATTTCTTCAGTTCAGCAATTATTTAATACATGTGTGTCCTTAACTTGGTGATCTCATTAGTTTTCACTAAGTTTCATTTCCACATATTTCCGTATCCATACATGTTCTACTTAAATTCTAAGTGCTATTGCTAAATTTATTTATCTTCTTATATTCTAAATGTGTTTGTCTTTCTCTATCCACCATATTTGCTGATACCTTGCCTCTTTCCTATATGGTTGGATTAACACATCTTATCAGATGTCTTGTACATATTTTTTTTTACCACAAATCTCAACTGGATGCTCACTAGTACCAGCCTTTTGACTCATGTCCTTAATTGATTTATTTTCCTACCCTCCAATTAAGTTAGCTTCATATGCTCTCCTTTCCTATAAAATTGCATGCCCCACTGTCGTCATTTTATAGATACTATAAAAGCAATCAGATTTTAACTTCCTAACCTATCCATATCACCTGTACCTGCTTCTAATGCACTCTGTCTTCTCTGCTCTTATAGAAGATAGAATTGTTCTGCTCTACGTTTAATCCTTTTGCTATGTCTGGGACCTCAGTCTCTCTATTGTGATAGAGAATAGAAGTGTTACCATATGTCCTATATGTTTGCTTTCTTTCTCAATCATCCTTTAATTTGGAAGAAAACATGTAACTAGGTTGCGAATAAAAGTGATTTGTATCACATGTGGGCCAAGGCAGTTGAAAGTCAGTATGCCTTCTCCATCTCTTTCTTCTCTACTGTAGTGATTTTAGAAGCCATGCTACCTAGATTGTATAGTTGCAAGATCACATAGCCTTTATTAAGTGAGTTCCTGAGTAACTGTTTGGAGCAGAAAGTCTGCCATTGCCTGAGGGAGGAGTCATCATACTAATCTACAGAGATTTTGGAAGGTGACTCTTGTGGCAGCAGGTGTTAATTACTGTGACCAGCGCATGAATGTTGCGGGCATTCTTGCAGTTATTCTTGTGTTTACTCTTCTGTTTCTTTCATCTTCTCTCCTGTACCAACAGTCTTCTCTTTTCTGTGTCACTTTAAAAGTTTAACAGATACATTGTAAAGTAAAATTAAAATTAAAAATAAGATTAATACTCCCATGCTTCTTTCTTGCCATACTAACTTTTGTCAGTCATGCTCTATTTAATTAATTATTTAATTTTTTATAGTACTTATTATCGGGAAAATGTTTGTTTTAGTTTAGCATATTGCCTGCTTCCACAACTGGAATGCAAATACACTGTGAACAGGAATGTGTTTTGTTTACCACTGTGTCCTCACTTCATAGAAGACGGCTTGTCAGATGATTGAAAATTAGTCAATGTTGGGATGCCTGGGTGGCTCAGTCAGTTACCATCCAACTCTTGGTTTCAGCTTAGGTCGTGATCCCAGGGTTGTGAGATTGAGCCCCATGACTGGCTCCACATTCAGCATGGAGTCTGCTTCAGATTCTCTCTTTCCCTCTGCCCCTTCCCGTGCTTGTGCTCTCTCTCTCTCGCAATCAATCTTTAAAATATATTTTAAAAAAAAGAAAATTAGTCAATGTTTATGGAAGGAGAGAAGGCAGGAAGGAACTATATAAGGAAAATAGGGAAAAGGGAGGGAGACACCAGCCTATCTTTCTCTAAACAATATTACAAAGTTTCTATTAGTAGAGTCAGAACTGGTAGGTGAAATCTTCCTAAGTTCATTGTAATATATTTATATAATAAATACTGACTATTGAAAGGGATACACTAGAGGAAAAGAATGTTGAAATGAACTTGTGACAGTTATTTCCTGCTTTTAAACTTCCAAAAGTTGTCAAAATCTCATTTTACGTTATATTTGCTATCTAAGGAAAAATAAACACATTGATAATATCTTCAAGTAAACAGAAATAAGTAAGTTCCATTTCAGTTGAATGTGCTGAATTATTTTTGTGAATATAAAATACTGTTAATGAAAATATTTAAACATCGAGGAGGGTTTGAAAATTGAAAGTATAATAACATGGAGTAAGAGCCTAAATATTGTGCTTTTAACATATGTCACATTCTAGAAGAGGCATCATCCTTTCCATTCTTAGAATGTTTTGTATATATGCTCTCCAATTTATACTGTATGAACTGGAAATCAATAATAAATAATCCCTTTTGAAATTTCACATGTCCAATAGATGTGAATGCTGAAATTTCAATTCATGTTTACCTGTCCCCATATACTAGTGTTTTAGGTTATCACAGAGCCATTGATAAACAATTGCTGCCTAGGGTTTTATTTGTCTCTAATTAACTGAAGAATGTTTAGGGAAGTTAATAGTTAAATTATTATATGCATTAAAATTTATAAAAATATGTCTTCATTCATTCATAAGTATTCTTTGTCCAGTAGTGTGCAGATTATTCATTATAAAGAAATAAGCAGATTAGTTCATTAATACATTTTTAGTATACTTACATTTAGGATTAATACATTTAAGGAAATTGAAATCAAGTGAATCTAGTTATCTGTATCTACCTCTGTCTATCATCTATTGATCTATTTGAAGGTACAGTCTTCAGGAAAACAAAAGCAGAAAAGGCATAGGACCCAAGGTGCCACTTGGGCATTTTTCAGGCACGACATGTAGGGAAGCATGTACAGCAAAATCAACAATGGGAGAATGGATACATGACTATGGAAGATTCTATAAGATGTCATTGTCCACTGTTTGACTTTACCATCTTGCACTTAACATATATCTCTTAAGTTGAGGTCCATCAGTTTGAGGAATGCTGTATGATTAAAAAAATTGTGTAGAGTTTTCTAGGTATCATTCTGATAAAATACAAAAGGTTTTATGCATTTTGAGATAGTCATTGATGGCTTTGTTTCTTTTGAGCCCTTAATAGTTCTGTGTTGAAAGGGAATGGGTATTAATGTTATTTTGCTGAAATAAAATATAGGAAATAGCATTTTTCACCTATTTTACTGTTATATAATTAAATCTAAGTTATTTATTATTTCAAGTTCCTTTTTGATGATCCTAGGTTATTTAAAGTTTTTTCCTGTATTTTAAAATCCCAGTATAAGTGAAATATTTAACTTGTTACCATAATAATTTACCAATTAGCAAGTTTTGTGCCATAACAAATTACTTTCTCTTAAGGAGTCTATAACATTATGAAAAAGATTAGTAGTAACTTAGTGCTTCTTAGAAATTATATGAAGTAATATAGAGCATCTTTTATGTTGTGTAACATTCTGAATATAGGTACTTAATAAAATAAATGAACATCCCTGAAATGTTATTGACTATGATGGGAAAAAGTAGCCAATAAATATAGTATAATGGGACGTTTAAAGAATCACATGAGCACAAGTATATTATTTGCTATGCCAAGTGATCACAAATTCTTTATAATAGTTAATATTGAGTTTAATAATAATAAAATCTCAGTAGTATAGTTTTTCACTAATGGACTTTTAATTTTTGTTTCCTTTAAGAATTTTGTAAATGGGAAAGATTGTCATGAAAAGATTTTAAATGGCAAGATCTTCTATTAAATTAAAACAGTATTCCTCACAGGCTCTACATTCACAATTAATAGATAGTACAGAGTATGGTAATCAGTATTGTTATCAGTTTACAGAGAAGGAAATGTATTAATCCATGAACACAAAATAAGTAGTAACACTTGTTAATATTCTGTGCACTACTATTTGTGTCCTTTTCAATTACCTCTTAAGAATGAATTACACGCATACAAAAGGAGATTTATGCATATTCAGATAGAATTTTAGGATAAATAGAGACTAGGTAATAGTTCATTAAAGACAATGATCATATTGAACTAAAGACTATATTCACATTCTTATCTCTGAAAATAACCCAAATCAAAGAGGGAACATAATAACAAAAAAGAACCGCTTATGAAACCAAAAGTCATCCATATCTCTAAACTTGAATTTTGTGAAATGCTATTTGTGGAATAAACAGTAAAGCAGAGAATAATAAGAAAGTCAGAAATGCTTGTAGGCCAGTCAAGGCAAAGCTCGGTTGTGAAGTGGAAGCCTCAGGTGAAAACGTGAAATTACAAATGAGGTCAGATTCAATGAGGAAATGCATATTTATCTTATAAGCAAACGATACCAAACCAACCAACTAACCAACCCACCAACCAGCTACCAACCAAGCAAACAAGCAAACAGCAATTCACCCAAAAGCATTTTTCTGTCTCTGCAACATACTGGGGAGAAAGCAGTACATGTTAAGTTCTGTAACATATTAGTCTTCTTTCTGACTCACACAAATACCTTACTGAATAGGGAGGAGGTATATTCACAAAACAGAGCATCTGTGGATGATGCTCAGTCTTAACCTAGCCAATTGTAAACAGTTTACACCTTTAGTTCCCTCCATGGGATGGTCTTTTCTATACTTTTACAAATGCATGTCTCAAGATAAATATTACATATTCACAGAAGAATGACACCTATTAAAAATCTCTGTCATTTAAAAAAAAAGGACTATTGTAGGACCTACTCAGTTGCACTAATAAAATGAACAAAGAAGCAAAATGCAGATGGCAAATGAAACAAAATTTATTCTACAAAAAAGTTAAATTTATAAATACTTGTGAGTTTTTTTTGATATCTTAGAAATTAAAGACTGTAGGTTAGCAAAGAAGAGATGCTGAGATAACAGAAGGCTTTGAATATTGTCGGCTATACTCTGGATGTAAACAGATGAGAGAAAGGAAATATTAGAAAAAAAACAAATTATTATAAGCAGACATAAGAACTGGCATCATTTCAAACAATAAACATTTATAAAGATGAAATAAAATCAAGCACAACACAAATAATTAAGTGCACAAATGCATACATATATTTCAGGTGAAGAGATGATAATGAATGGATGAGAAAAAAGGAAGTTTGTAATAGAAGATATAATTTCATTCTTTTTTTTTTAAAGATTTTATTTATTTATTTGACAGAGAGAAAGTCAGAGAGAGAGGGAACACAGCAGGAGGAATGTGAGAGGAAGAAGCATGGTCCCAGCAGAGGAGCCTGATGTGGGGCTCGATCCCAGAACGCTGGGATCACGCCCTGAGCCGAAGGCAGACGCTTAACGACTGCACCACCCAGGCGCCCCGGAAGATATAATTTCTTAAATTAAAAAAATAAGAACGTCTTTTATGTGCACATTATAAAGACTGCCCATCCAAGGGAAAACAAACAACAAAAAATCTTTCTATGGGTAATTGTCAATCTCCTGTTATACCATGATAGTATTATTAGAAGTCAGTGATAAAATCTGTTTTTGTATTTACCTAGAAAAAATACAAGTTATTTAGTTACATATAATATTAAAAAATTAGACTGCCTTCGTAATTTTTTACTATAAAATGTGTCCAGAACATTTTGTTCCCAACCATACTGCCGTTAAAACTTGAAGGAAATAAATGAAAAGGTATTATTATGAACTGTATCTAGAAACATAAACATATGTATTGTATTTTCACCTAATCACAATTCTTAGTAAGTAATAACTGACCAATTTGTTACATATGTTTTTATGAGTAAAGTTCTATGATTAAAAGTTCCAGAAAGGTATTTATACTCCTGCTTGCAATTTGAACTGTCTCAATAAAATGATTCAGACTATTTATATGCTGAAAATATATATGAAAATTATGTTTACATATAATAGTACATATATTATGTACTATGTAGTACTATATGTAGCATATATATATACACACACACAAAATGAATATCCTGTGAATATATGTATACATATGTATACACATACACACACACACACACACACATATATATATATACTGTGAATACACACATACACAAACACATATATGTTCATAGTCTGTTGCTTTTTCCTGGCTTTTTTTTTAAAAGAGAGCACTAAATGATTGCATATATTCATCAAATATATATATTTCTTTTTAAAAAGAAAAAAGTAATTTCTGAACTTGATGAGTTACTATAAAGAGTGACCAGTTAGCACTGCCTATATAGAGTATGAAAAGCATGTGTTATATCTAAGATCAGAATTGATCCTTTTATATTCTGTACATTTTTTCTTTTCATTTTTTTTTAAAGATTTTATTTATTTATTTGACAGAGAGAAAGCAGGTGCATGCTAGCAACAGCACGAGCAGGGAGAGTTGCAGAGGGAGAGGGAGAAGCATGCTCCCTGCTGAGGAAGGAGCCCTATGTGATGCGGGGCTTGATCCCAGGATCCATGACCTGAGCCAAAGGCAGACACCTAAAGGACTGGGCCACCCGGTGCCCCACATTTTTTCTACTTAAAGGAATGTTTAACATAATCTGACCTTCAAGGAAATGCCATGCTCAGTGAAAATTACTCACTTATACAACATTTTAAAAATAAAATTAATGTAAGACCTATCTAAAAGTGATTCATAAAATGAGAGTGACCATTTAATAACTAGATTTTAGAAATACTTTTCATTGTGGACGTATTCCAGAAGTTTTAACAGCATGCTAGTTATACATCTTGTTAATGTTAAATGCATACATGCACAAGGAAAAAAATCATTATGAAAGATAATTAAAAGTACTAAACAAAATCAAGACAATTCTTAAAATGTATTTTAAATCCTTCTCATTAATCAGTTGTTTTTCAAATGTAAATCATCCAGGAAACATTTGATTGGCTGCTGTGTTCAACACTGTTGCCATTATCCTGGTACATTACTTTGGGTTTCCCTGCAAACAGAGCTTGAAGCAAAATCTTAGCGCAGGTAATTGTTTGTGAAGTGATCTCAGGAAGTAGAATATGTGCTTGGCAAGAATGAGAAGGGACAGGATTTAAAGAGAAAACAAGGATGCCCTGTAAAGTTTATTACAGGTTGAGGGAATTCTTTCTTTCCAGAGCTGAGAAAATTTGAGAATGAAATTCACGAGTGTCCATCTGAAATACTGTCAGCTGGAATATTTATGTACTAGCTCCTGCACCCCAATTGAAGGTTACCCCTAGAGTTATTATCTTCTGCAGGGATACTATGTTTAGTGGGCTTTAAGTGTACAGCAGATTTTCTCCAGATATCAGAAAAGGCCCCAGAGAAAGTGCAGAAAGGTAGGAACAGTCACTCCAGGGGAGAGTCTGACAATGCAAAGTAGGTCTGAGGCCACACAAAACTTCAGTATTTCTACCTGAAATCAATTGTATGCAAGAAAATGTAATGCAGACATCAAAAGCATCTGCTACCTTGGAGACATAAAGAGAACTAAAGCTAGATCCCTGCAGGAACCGGTTAGAAGTATAGAGGAAGAAACCAGCCTTGAAGTAAAGAATTACAAAAAGAGTGAATTATGTAAAATAGAGTTATATAATAAATGAAAGAGTACAACAGTGGCATTGTCTTGCTAGGCAGTTATCGGTTAATGGTTGCTGGGTATATTTGCTTCTTACCGCAGCTCTAACAAATTACCACAAATTTAGTAGCTTAAAACAAGGCAAATTTATTATCCTGTAGTTCTGAAGGCCACAAGTCTGAAATCAGTTTCACTGGGCTAAAGTCAGGTTGTCCACAGGGCTGGTTTCTTCTGGAGATTCTGGGTGAGAATGTGATTGCTTCCCTCTCCCAGCTTCTAGATTCCAATTGAGTTCCTTGCTTCATGAATTCCACTATTTCCTCTCACCTCTATCCTGAAAGCCAGCCGGCCTAGCATCTTCTTGCCTCTCTGACCCTAACAACTGCCTCCCTTTTATAAGGACCCTTGTAATCACAAGGTTATGCCCTCCTGGAGATTCCAAGATAATACATTTTAAGATTTTTAACTTAATCATATCTGAAAAGTCTCTTTTTCCACATGAAGTTTGAAGTGGGGCTTGGAGCTGATTGACAGCCAAGAAAGAATTCTTGAGACGTCTTTGATGCAAAAAGGGTGTTTTTATGGGGTAATCAGAAGGGGGAATGAAGCAATGAGAGACTATGGACTCTGAGAAACGAACTGGGGGCTTAAGAGGGGAGGGGGATGGGGGAATGGGATAGGCTGGTGATGAGTAGTAAGGAGGGCACGTATTGCATGGTGCCTTGGGTATTATAAGCAACTAATGAATCATGGAACTTCACATCAAAAACCAGGGATGTATTGTATGGTGACTAACATAATACAATAAAAAATATTATTATAAAAAAAAAGGTGTTTTTATGAAAGCAAGGGGACAGGATGTGTGGGGCAGAAAGAGCTGCACTGGGATTGTGAAGAGTGACTGATTGTAGATTTTCTATCTTATGGAGGGGAAGGTGATGTTAGGGCTCCAGGAAATTGTGTCTGTAAGTTTCTGGGGATTTTCTTGTAAATCATTAAGACAGTTGCAAACTCATAGAGACTCTTGTCCTGCAGGACTCTGATCTCTATCAGGTAGCCACTTGCTTTTCCCTTCCCTTTGTTCTAGGGCAGCCAGGAATGCCTGAGGAATATCACACATACCCCACTTGGGGTTGAGGTGGAGGGGCTTGAGGGATATTAGCTTGTGCTTTGCCCTCAGCTTGCCTTTCACTCCCTCATCAAGAAAACAAATTCACAAGTTCCTGGGATAAGGATGTAGAGATCTTCGGGAGGCCTTATTTGGCCTACAACCCCACATAAATTTTGAAGCAAAAATATAATTTGAGGACTTTACCAGAGAATGAATGCATAAAATCTAGCTACTCCTAGATACTCCAGTGTTTTATGAAACTTACGTGTAGTTCTACCTACTTCTCAAAGTTCTTACTCAAGGCAGACTCCTTTAAGTACAAACATCTTGAACATGCAAATGAGAAACAAAATATGAATGAATATGCTGATCCATCAAATGATTCTGTCTGGGAAAAGTAGTTTATTTGTGTCCTTCAAATCAAAGTTTGGGCATAAGGAGTTACGCTGAATATTCTTTAACAAACTCTCCCTGCAAATCATTCTTTTTTGTGTTTTTACTGAATACCTGTATAATTGAATAACTGAATAACATTTTTCCACCCACTTAGGGTAAAATATTTCATTTTCACTGTAATGAATGCTAATTTTATTTATTTACTACAAGTCTTGCACCCCCCCAAACTCACAGAAAGGGAAAAATGGTTGTTGCCAAATATCCATAAAGTGGATATTTTGGAAAAGCTACCTTTTTTTCAATCAGAGTAAAGCAGCCTCAGATGCCAGGAATATATTTCAGTTCTATGTCTGATTACCATAGTAAATGTCAGGGAAAAGTGGTTTTACTTGTATTTTCATAAAAAGCCTATAGTTGCGGTGGATTTCATTATCTTGACTAAAGGGTGCATTTTGAACTAGAGTTTCAATGACTCAAAGCCAAGCTATCTCTCAGTGATTTATAATTCTGATTATCAGGACGTTCTGCATGATGAACCAGCCATTTCATCAGACAGAAAGTTCTCACTTGTGCAGTTCTCTATCTTGAATAAAATCTGTTTGTGGAAAGAAAGATTTAGGAAAGCATTCCAGATTTTTCAAAAACATAACACTAAATCTATAGGTGCAATCTACGCTTTCAGCAGATTTAAAGGTTACAATTAGAATTTGCTAAATAAGGGGCGCCTGGGTGGCACAGCGGTTAAGCGTCTGCCTTCGGCTCAGGGCGTGATCCAGGCATTCTGGATCGAGCCCCACATCAGGCTCCTCTGTTATGAGCCTGCTTCTTCCTCTCCCACTCCCCCTGCTTGTGTTCCCTCTCTCTCTGGCTGTCTCTATCTCTGTCAAATAAATAAATAAAATCTTAAAAAAAAAAAAGAATTTGCTAAATAAAAGTGTTTATATCCAATCCTTCACTGAACACACACCACACATACACACAAAACAAAAACACAAGTATGACTCCAACCGTTGAATAGGTTTTAAATAAAAAATCACCCTTGAAAAATCCAAAAAGAATTTTGGAAATAAATGATTATTCATACATTTAAATTGTTATTATTAATGCAGAAAAGTACACATGTCAGAGTACATTATTCAGGATTTTTACAACCTGAATATACTACCCAGATCATGCAATAGAACGTTACTGGCAACTTACAAGTCTCTGAGCGCTCCTTTGAGTCACTGTCTCGCAAGGAAAACCACTCCCTCATATCTAACAGGGGTTATTTTACTCTTTTTGTCTTTTATTTAAGTGAAATCCTGTAAGAGGTGCTCTTGGGACTGACTTCATAAGGCTTTGATCATGCTCTGGTGAGTTGGGATATTGTGTCTTCTCTGTTGCTGAGGATGTTATTATCTGTTTGAAGGGTTATTAATTTTGTGGTACAGAAGACAACTGTTGGGAAAAAGAAATGGTTGTCTTTTAATCATTTAATATTACATTTTACTATAATACTAAAAACTCCAAAGTAGGGGTGCCTGGGTGGCACAGCGGTTAAGCGTCTGCCTTCGGCTCAGGGCGTGATCCCGGCGTTATGGGATCGAGCCCCACATCAGACTCCTCCGCTATGAGCCTGCTTCTTCCTCTCCCACTCCCCCTGCTTGTGTTCTCTCTCTCGCTGGCTGTCTCTATCTATGTCAAGTAAATAAATAAAATNTCAAGTAAATAAATAAAATCTTAAAAAAAAAAAAAACTCCAAAGTAATTCAGTGATACATAATTTTATATATGCAAATGGTTTTTAAGATATAATTGGGACCATATACAAAGTTGGGAGCAACACATGGATTTCAAAATTGTAATCTCTAAAAATTCATTTTGTAATCAAAAAGACAAAGTGTGCGCATATGTTTTTAGTGACTTCAGTATATTCAAGACAGCTGGGCTTTTAGAGAACTATTCATTCTACTTTAACATTTTATTTATTTATTTATTTATTTATTTATTTATTTATTTATAAGACATGAGCAGGGAAAGGGACAGAGGGAGAGGGAGAGAGAGAATCTTAAACAGACTCTGTGCCAAAGTGCCAAGCTTGGAGTCCGACGTGGAGCTAGATCCCACATCCCTGAGATCATGACCTCAGCTAAAACCAGGAGTCAGACACTCAACCGACTGAGCCACCTCGGTGCCCCTATTCATTCTACTTTTAAGGAATTTTTATTTTATTTTATTTTATTTTATTATATTATGTTAATCACCATACAGTACATCCCCAGATTCCGATGTAAAGTTTTAAGGAATTTTTTAAGAACGATATTTTTTAAAATCTTCTCCTCCAAAGATACCCAAGTAATCCTGTGCTTGAGATTAATGCCTGTCTGGTGGACCAGTCGTAATTCCAAATTATTTTTTTAAGTATGCCAAATAAGCTAATATTGAAGATACTTTTCACATATTTTAATTAAGTACTATTTTTAGGTAATAACTATTTATTGATGAGGATTTTCTCTCCTGAAATATCATGTCAATATGTAATTTTTCTGTACTTAGTCATTTACTGTTCAAAGCAGTATGCACTGTGTCTAAACTTTGTTTCATGTCAGGACACACATAAAGTATGCGTTACTATACTATGTGAATAAAGCTCTGTGGAGCTGAAAGAAATCAGTCTAGACTCTGGCTGTCTCAACTATCACTAAGACGCTGAACAAATGGAATCAATAGCTTAGGCATACCGGTATCAATGGGGGCCACACTAGTGTGTTCTTGTATATACGCTGGAAAGTTCTGTGCTTAAAGCCAGTAATCTGGCTAAGGGCTAGCTTTGAAATTGCCTGGGAACTTGCTAGAAATTTGGAAACTCAGGTTCTACCACATCCCTGCTCAACCAGGTTGTATTGTTTTTTTCGTTTGTTTTTAAGTAGTCTCTACACCCAAAGTAGGGCTTGAGTTCACTACCCCAGAATCAAGAATCACATGCTGTACTGATTGAGCTAACCAGGCACCCCAACCAGGTTGCATTTTAATAAGATTTTGGATGATCCCATTTGTATATTATCATTTTAGAAGTGTTGCTCTAAAGAAAATAAAAACACTTGTCGTAAGTTTTGGTATGAAATAGGAAAATTAGGATACATATATTTCTTTGGTAGAATAAAATTCAATAAGAGTATGTGGTTATTTTATTTGCATTTTAATACAAATATTTTTAATATGATATAGAATAATATTTATTCAAGCTTACCATTTCTTACAAATGGCTTTGCAGTGGATTGTATGCACTTCTTCCCTTCCCCATTGTGATTTATCCGTGAACTAGTCAAGACAAATTTTATTCATTTAGTCATTGGAAAAGTAATTTATCTATGTTTCTATTTAAAAACATATTTAAAGAGTGAGATGTAGTTTAAAAGTCATATTTTGGTATTCTGTGACTCTGATTTCAAATAAAAATGTTCTATCCTTCTATTTTTAGGTATCTATCTCTTTCCAATTCACTCTCATGTTTCACAGTGTACCAAAAACAAAGAGGAAACTCTATTATCTTTTGTCTTTGGAGAGATTCTTAGGTATAGTTGTGAAAGGAAATGTGTGTTCTGCAAACAAAGTAAGTTTGCCTATTTTATGAAAGTCAATATTTCAGATGTATTTGCCAATACACCCTGGGGCACTGTTAGCAAAGCTGTGGTTTGTCTCAGGGAACTTTTGCTCCCTACTGCTACCAATGAATCAGAAACATCTGATGCTACCTGCTGGTTATCACATTTCCGTATTTGAGATTCTGTTCTGCTGCCCCATGAAAGTGCTCAAATGTTTCCTTTAATGTTTTAGCCAGTCAATTTTTAAAAATATAATTTTAGCCATGTGTTTTACCTAAACTCCTAATGAGTCTGCAAAGAAGAAATTTTTAATAAAAAGACTCACTTTTATGTTATGCCAATCCAGGGCCATTATTTCTAGAGATACAATGTTTATGCTTAACCTAACTTACTCATAGATGTCCAAAAGTAATCTTTTTTTGTTTTGTTTTAAATCCTGGCTACTGACATTATTCTTGAAAGTATATGCATTTCTTTTCAAAATACATATTGTAATGAAAAGTTTCCACAAAATATATGGTTGGGAGAAAAGACAAAAAACAAACAGTGACCTATTCCAGGGGGAAAAAAAGTTTTTTTGTTTTTTTTTTTTTAAGTTAGAAGTAACTATTTGGTGGGATGTCTCCTTCAAAACAAAATACCAAATTATATGATACTTTCTTTGTAGTGTGTGGAGATTTTCATGTTACATTTTCATTTAGGTTTTAGAACTCTTCAACATTGTAATTCATGTATATGAAGAACTATAAATTTTCCATTTATGCAAAGACAAGGCATACGGTAAACCCCAAAATAGGATATGCAGCTAGACAGTGAGCTAAACACAACACACACATATGTACAAATCATATAAGAATGCATGTATGTCATATGTATTTCCATATAAATGCATTCATGCTAAATTTTGTATGAGAGATTAAAGAGGCAGAATCCTATTTGGCAATACATTTTTCTTAGGTTCTCCCATAATTTAGGTGGCCTAAGTTCTTTTTTTTTTTTTTCCACATTGAAGTTTGTTATTCTGTTAGGAATAAGCCCAGTTTGAACATAGTAATTCCTGTGATTTTATGACTTGCTTGGTTATTGGCATACAGGAATTAGGTCTCCAGGACAACGTGATTCAAATATGTCAAACACTCATCAACTTGGATAATGGTTTGCTTGATTTTATGGAGATATCTTCCCATTAACTGAGATGAAAAAAATAAGGATAATTGAGTTGATATTTCTTGTTATCAGATATGGGGCCAAGACGTATATTCTGACTTAAGATATCCCTTAGTACATTTGTTGGCCCAGAGAAAGTATTCACTAATTTATTCAGTATACAAATATCTCATCTTAATGACCATCAATAAGATGTTGAAGAATAATGTATGCAACACTAACATGCTGCTATAAAATATTTTTATTGAGACTCATTATATGCAACTAAAATATTAAACAAATATTTCAAAAAATCAGAAGCATTAACATAAGGACTGATAATGAACACAAGATCCATTTACAGAGAGGAATGATCATATATAGCAGGAAGAATTATGGCCTCAGAACAAAACATAAGTTGTGTATATAAATATATGAACACTAACACACACAAATATACAAAATAACTTCAAAATATTTAAGGTTTTAATTTAAAGTTTTAAAAATTAGCTTTTCCTCCATTTAAAAAAAGTAAAACCAAATCTACAAAAAGATGCCTATATTTATTAATACATAATCCGTAAAAAAAAAAAGACTATAAAATTGTTACCATATTAACGTGTATGTGTGTGTCTGTGTGTGTGTGTGTGTGTGTGTGTGTGTGTCTATCTAGGTCCAGATCTTCATATACTGAATATAAAATGCTATGAATACTAAATGAGGTTGTATGCATTCATACATACAAAGCTTTCAAAACTAAAACTTACTCTAAAAATATACTGTGATATTATTTTATTTTATGTTTTAGATTTAATTGGTATTTTATTAATTATGTATATGTTGAGTTTAAGAAACCTGTTGTGTGATTTTAAAATTCATACATGCTTTTCTATTTTCATAAAAACTAATTAACCCTTCTCCCCCTTTTTAAATTTTATTTGCGTATAACTGACACAATGTTACATCAGTTTCGGGTGTACAAAATAGTGATTCAGCAACACTATATATTATGCTCTGCCCACTAGAAGTGTAGCTGCCATCTGTCACCATACAACACTATTACAATACCATTGAAAATATTCCCTATGCTGTGCTTTTTATTCCTGTGACTTACTCTGTAACTAGAAGCCTGTATCTCCCACTCCACTTCACCCATTTTGCCCATCTTCCCAAATCCCTCCTTTCTGGCAACCATCAGTTCTCTGCATTTATAGGTTTGATTTTGCTTTTGGTTATTTGTTTATTCGTTTATTTGTTTGCTTTTTTTTAGATTCCATATTTAAGTGTGATTGAATAGTATTTGTCCTTCTCTGTTTCATTTATTTGACTTAGCATCGTACCCCCTAGCTCCATCCATGCTGTCACAAATAGCAGGATCTCATCCTTTTTATGGCTAAGTAATATTCCATTTTATATATACCATATCTTCTTTATCCATTCATCTATCAATGGAAACTTGGGGTTGCTTCCATATCTTGGGTATTGTAAATAATGCTGCAATAAACATAGGGATGCATATATCTTTTCAAATTAGTGATTTTGTTTTCTTTGGATAAATACCCAGTAGTGGAATCATTGGATCATATAGTTTTTCTACTTTTAATTTATTTTTAAAGATTTATTTATTTATTTATTTATTTATTTATTTATTTACTTATCAAAGAGAGAGAGAGCTAGCAGGAGCATACAAGCAGGCAGAGGAAGCAAGGAGCCTGATGGGGGACTCCATCCTGGAATCCTAGGATCATGACCTGAGCTGAGGGCAGATGCTTAACCAACCGAGCCACCCAGGCGTCCCTCTATTTTTAATTTTTTAAGGAAGCTCCATAGTGTGTTCCACAGTGGCTGTACCAATTTACATTTCCATCAACAGTTCACAAGGGTTCTTTTTCCTCCAAATCCTCCTCAACATTGTTATTTCTTGTCTTTTTGACTGTAGCCATCCTGACAGGCATAAGGTCGTATCTCATTGTGATTTTGATGCTATCCTTTTAAACTTTTCAAGCATATAATTTGTTGGTGTTCTTTCATCGTTTCTTTTCTTTCTTAGACATATATTGGCCCTTGGGTAGGAACATAGTATATCCACACAGACTTTGTCTTCGTCTGTGTTTTTCTCCCAGATTTCTCTAATGCTCTCTGAGAGCTATACTGTTTGTTAAATTTTGAAAGCTACACATTACATCTATTTATTCTGACATCCAGTTGCCTGTCAGAAATTTATTTGATTATCATACCTAAAATCCCACATATATTTTTATTTTACTTTAATATTATGCCTTCAGCTTTCTACAAAAGTCATTATATAAAAATGTCTTACAAAATATTTTTAAATGCTTAAGTATCTAAATATGTACCTCTTAACTAAATATCCAGTAATAATTTTTCTTTGAAATTCAATGCTAATAAAAAGATTGCTTTTCCTATGAAAATAGCCCTCCTTTCTGTCAAGATAAATATTTTGTTTTTTATAGGTTTTGTAGAAATCTACCTATATGAATAACCTTTTTCTACCTAACCTCTTATTATACTTCTTCCTTTAACCCGAATCTGATTTTCTAATTTTGTATTATATTTATGATTTTATCATGCAAAATAAAGCACTTCATTTAAGATTTTGGAGATGGGTGGAAATTAACCAATCTGTCAACCAGCCAACCAACTAATAAAATAAATCTGTGAAAAACATATTTTGTCTAATAAAGTATAAAAGCAGAACACTGGTATTTCTTTTGAAACAGCTGATTAACACACCTGAGACCTTTCATTTATTTTTATGGGATTGAAGAACATACACTAAAATTTATTTGGCTGGAGTTCTGTCATTTTAAATGGTTATGTCTAATATCACAATATAAGATTGTATTTTAGTGTATTATATAACTCCAATATATAACAGCAAGAATTTAATTCTGATAAAATTTGAGGAAAAGATTGAGTTAAGGAGCAGGATGAAATAAAATTTGTGAATTTTCTTTACAAGGGAATTGTCAAAAGTTAATAAAACAATTAGTTTTGATATTTTTTTGATTCAGTAAATAAACATCTTTACTGAACTTTAATCACTTAAATAGGTTTTTTAAATACCATAGTGATATGCAAAGAAGCTGAAAAAGACCACACTTCCTTTTGTAGGTTGGTGTTTATTTAACCATTCATTAATTCACAAATGTTTAATGTGCACCTACTATGTGCCAAAAACTATTCTAGATGCTGGAAATTCAGCACCCAACTGGAGAAACTACCACCTGATTGGATTGTTTGGGAGTGCTCAGAGGCCATCCCCTTCATTAGGTGATAGGGAATACATTGAGGGATGTGGCACCAATATTTTTGCAAACTCACTGATGTCTTGGATAATCAGGAGAATCTTCCTGGTACTGAACCCCATTATATCATGAGGCTGATGGGATTCCAGAATGGCAGAGCATAACTATGGCATTCAACTAATCAGAGTCAACATGAAGTTAATTTTTTTTTTTAAGATTTTATTTATTTGACAGAGCACAAGTAGACAGAGTGGTAGGGAGAGGGAGAAGCAGGATCCCAGGGAGCCTGATGCAGGGCTTGATCCCAGTACCCTGGGATCATGACCCAAGCCAAAAGTTGATGCTCAACCAACTGAGCCACTGAGGTGCCAGGTCATGAAGTTAAGTAATGTAATGTGCAGCCTTACTGAGGTTGGAATCAGAGTGCCTTAACCCAAAGAAATCTATGGGAATGAATAAAAACTCACTGTATTCCAGGACAAAATAGACATGCAGTTAACTGTTGCTTAATTTCCATATCAAAAAAAGGATTAAAAATTGGCCAGCAGATGGGCTGACCACAATGGAAAAACTAAATTCTTTACTCAGTGAATAAATTTTCCATTTCTGCCATCACAAATCAACACTAATATAACCACTTAAAATAACACCCAGTTATTATCTCACAGCTCTGTACATCAAAATTTAGGTGGACTCAAATAGGTTCTCTGCTTGGGACCTCAGAAGATCAAAGTCAAGGTGTCAGCCAGGTTAGACTCCTATCTCAAAGATCTGGGGAAAAACTCCACTTCCAAACTCATTCAGGTTGTTGGTTCTTCTTCTTCCTTGTGGTTATAGGTCTGTAGTTCTCATTTTCTTACTGGCTGTCATCTAGGGGTTTCTTTATTCTAAAGGCCTCCAAATTCCTGTTCACATGGCTCCTTCTATGTCAAAGCTAGCAATAGCATATTAATTTCTCTCACTTACATTTTCTCTTCCTTTCCCTTCTGCCATGAGCCAGGGAAATCTCTCTGACTTTAAAGTCTCATGTGAGGGGCACCTGGGTGGCTTAGTCAATTAAGCATCTGCCTTTAGGTCATGATTCCAGGTGCTGGGATCAAGCCCCACATCGGGCTCCCCACTCATTGGGGAACCTGCTTCTCTCTCTCCCACTGTCCCTCCACCCCTCTCATGCTCTCTCTCTCGCTCGCTCAAATAAATAAAATATTTAAAAAAAAAAAAGTCTTATGTGATTAGGCCAAGCCCAACTAGGTAACTTCCCTATCTGAAGGTCATCTGTGCCACAAAACATAAAATAATCCCAGAAGTAATGTGTCGTCATATTCACAAATTCTGAGAGTTAGAACAGGACACTGGGGAAGAGACATTTAATGAGCATTATCTATCACATTCAGTTTCTAGATCTCAATTCATTCCCAGACCCAAAGACCTAAAGGTAAGACGGATATAAAGAAGAAAGACTTCATACCATAACTACAAGTATATACAGTGTTTTCCAGTTCTTCACTAAATGGACATGCAGCCTCATTACAGAATATAGTGGACTCTGTTATCCTGCCCTGCTATCACTCTCAGAATCAAACACCTTATTTCCCCAGATGCCAGGAGAGTTAGGTTCTAATGGCTCACAGCTGAGGACCTCCCTGGAACTTGTTCTCATTTGTTTTTGGGAGCTGTATTTCCCAAAGCCATGTGCTTTCTGTGGTTGCAGTTGGTCAGTGTGCTGTAGGCCCATTGCCTATATTTGAATTAGTTCTGAAGGTTCATCTCCACATACAGCTCTCTTAATATCAGCTGAGCTTCTGTGGCAACTGCATCTTAGTTTACCTTATTCATCTACTCAGTCCCATTTCTGTTCCCTCACTTTGTTTTGGATATATGCCTGAAAGTCCTAAACACATCCTGCATGCACATCTCTGCCTCAGAGTCTCAGTCCCAGAAAATTGATTTCAAATGAAGTAAAAAGTGCACTAGGAGAGATAGCATTTAGAATTTTTAAGGACTGCTAGATACAGGGTCTTGGCTAACCTCAATAATAGGTGATCCAAAATGCTGATTGATTTTAATACCACTGAACAGAGTACAATCCTTTCTATCTCTTTGAATGGTTCTCTGAAGCTGGATGTGATTAATGGCAGAGAGGTGAGACAGGTGTTTTTCTGTGGAACACCACTGACCGCTGTAACGTACTTCTCTTAGGCTTCAGCAGCTTTGACAGCAATCTCATACTACTGGCTCATATAAGTTTTCTGTCCACTAATATGTTTCTTTCTTTCTTTTTTCCTTATGAACCATTATTTGTCCAAACATTAAAAACAAAATAAAAACTACACATATTGAAATTAAGAAATGTATTGATGTATTTCATCATACAGATCCATGTGAACTGACATTTTCATCATAAAGATCACATTTAAAAATAAAAATCTTACATCATGTATTAATTTCCTAATACTGTATAGCATATTACTATAAACTCAGCTTTTTAAAAATTTTTTTAAAGATTTTATTTATTATTTGACAGAGAGAGATACAGCCAGTGAGAGAGGGAACACAAGCAGAGGGAGTGGGATAGGAAGAAGCAGGCTCCTAGCGGAGGAGCCTGATGTGGGGCTCAATCCCAGAGCACCGGGATCACGCCCTGAGCCGAAAGCAGCGCCTAACGACTGCGCCACCCAGGTGCCCCTAAACTCAGCTTTAAACAATACCCATTTATCAGCTCATATTTCTGTAGGTCACAACTCCTGGCAGGCTCAACTGGGTTCTCCACATAAGGCTTCAAAAGGGCAAAATCACATGTCAGCCAGAATGGGCTCCTATCTGGGGACTCTGGGGAAGAGACCACTTCTAAGCACATTCAAGTTGTTGGCCAAATTTAGTACCTTGAAGTATAGGACTAAGGGCCCCATTTCTCTGTTACTGTCAACTAGCGATTGCGCCTCATCATCTAGAAGATACCTGTATTCCTTGGCAAGTGGCCGCCTCAGTTTTCAAAGTCGAATGTGTCATATCCATTTCTTCCTATGCTTCAAATCTTTCTGACGTGCTTTTCTGTTACCAGAAATCTCTGCCTTTTAAAGGTTCATGTGATGAGATTAGGCCCACCTAGACCATCTTCCTTTTGCCATTTAGTGTAGAGGAGTCATGAGGTGATACCATACTCACTATCTCTATTCACATTTTTTTTTTTTAAGTAGGCTCCATGCCCAGCATAGAGCCTAGTAAGGGGCTTGAACTCAGGATGCTGAGATCAAGACCTGAGCTGAAATCAAGTCAGCTGCTTAATGGACTGAGCCACCCAGGCACCCCTCTCTATCCATATTTAAAGGGAAGTAGGTTATGCAGGGGTGAATGTTGGGGACCATTCTTAGAAATCTGCCTAGCACACATCCTATGTGTGAAAATATATGTATCTGACCACATGCCCTCAAACAGAGGAAAAAGTATACTTAAAGAGAGTTTTCTGCCAATTTTCATGCCAATAGAATACTACATATTCTATCTGATTGCTCAAAATTGTGGGATGAATATATTTAGGTAATGCCAACAATATCCTTCTTAAGCATAACTTTCTGAAAATACATCACAGTGAACAAATAACTAGATACAGTTCAGTTTTCTTTTTCTTCTTTCCATGATGAAGGCTCCTAAAAGCCATGAATTACCTCCAAAAAGAAGAGAGGGGGAAGAAAATTTCACCTTTGGGTATTTCTTGTAATATTTATTATGTTAATGCTATCTAGTATATAAATAGTATGGACAGGGTACTGCATATTATTCTAATCTAGGAATTTAACAGTCTGGTAAACTATAAGGCACATTATAGTGTAGACCAAGTATATCTTTTTTTGATGCACCATTAGTTCTAATAGATTGAAATTATATATGTGGTTGTGTGTGTGTGTGTATATCTATATATACACACACACACACAACCATACTCTCTAGAAAAATGCCTGATGCTAACTGCCATCTATTACCAGTTTTGCCTTAGGCCATTTACATTTGGTTGACCTTCTACTGGGACACCAGTTTCTGTAGAATGTTTGGCTTCTTCTCCTTTTCAACAGACATACTTTTGAAGTTCCTGCATGTTTGATCATACCTGAGTTTAAGTAATGACTAAGAATCTTCCCTAAACAGTTATGTATGTTGTATTTTATAAATCTTCAGTTCCCGAAAACTGCAAGAATTTTCTGTCCTATGGAATGTAACATTTTATTAGTTACTCTCTGACAGACTGAAAAACAATTCTGGGGTAGTATCAATTTTGGATTTAACTTTATTTTTTAATTATTATAATATAATACATATTTAAAGGTCATTAAATTTTCTAATATTTAGTTTGTCGTAGTATAATGCAAATCCTTTTTATATAGTATATTCTCAATTAACTCCACTGAGTTCATTCTTTAATTATTCATCCACTCATCAACAAAGATTTACTGGATTATTAATAACCCATAAGGACAAATTGTCTTATTCCTTTTAAACATTTTCAACGTAATTTGATATCACCTTAAACATTCTTTAGAAATTAACTACAGGTTATAATAGTTTAGTAATAATAAGCTCTTTTAAACTCCACAGGTCAGAAACTTGTAGTGATAACATCTTTAGTTGAAAATCCTGAGTTCTGGGGGTGCCTGGTGTGACGCAGTCGGTTAAGTGCCCAACTCTTGGATTCGACTCAGGTCATGATTTCAGGGTTGTGAGATCAAGCCTTATGTGGGGTTCACACTCCGCATGGAATCTACTTAAGATTCTCTCTCTCCCCCTCCCTCTGCCCCTCCCCCTGCCTGTGCTCTCTCTTGCTCTCTCAAAGCAAAACAGAAACAAAAAACAAAGCTTCTACTGAAATAATATACCTTGATAATTTTGAGTTTCAAACCATATAGTCATTGAGTACTCAAAAATTCTGGACATCTGAGTTGTTTTTATTTTATCTTGTTCTGCAAACCTATTCATGCGGGAAAAAAATTGGTGGCAATAAGATTCCAAAGCAACCTGTGTACGAATAACTGAAGAAAACCAGTTGTACAACAGATGGTCATAAGAAATCCTTCAATTACATGTTGAAGCACAATTCGAATCGGTATGATAGAGTTGTCAATATCAGTGAAGCCCAGACTTGCGTGCCCATGCAGCAAAGTGTGAAGGGGCGTTTTAGTTAGAACAAAGTAGTCTTAGGAGGAAAGGAGACAGAACTATAAACAACAAATTGCGCAGCCAGTCATTAAGGCTGAGATGGTTTATACATATAATCAATGTTGTGAAAACTTCAGTTTATTCATTAGGTCATTTGACTCACTAGACCATGTTTTTAGATTAGGTACAATATGGTGCCATAAAAGAAAATTTGTATCCTTCATTCACTATTTTATAAAGGACAGATGTTAAAGTAATTGATAAGCACTTGTTATATCACTGAATTCTTTAAGTGCAGAGGAAATATTGTGTCTGTATTGTTTTAATATTCAACATATGTAAAAGTTATTATGTCATATGAATCAAAAGCAATATGAAATATTTCTGCAATTTATTCATTTATTCAACAATATTTTCTAAACAACAACCATGTGCCAGACTATGGAGATAAAAACAACAGATATGGTACTTGCTCTATTATTTTAATAAGGATAGCAGAAAAATAGGCATTTACTCTGATGTGTGACCAATTCTGTGTGACAGAAAGTAAAACACTGTAAAGGAAAAATACTGGGACTATCTGCTGCAGTCTATACAAAATCTGGGGCATTTTCCCAGAAAACTCCTCTCTCCCACCTTAGCTAGACATCTTCCAAATCAGCTTTATCCCTTTAGTTTAGTATTTCTCAAACTGTAGTAATAAGCTTCCTTTAAAAAAACAAAATTATTTCATGGAAACTGAGTATTAAAGTGTTTTTATTATATCATTTAAATATGCCTAATCATAAGCCTTAGAACAAAGTTTTTGAGGTTTTAGTTTTTATTCAACTTTAAAGAATAAAACAAAAATGGCTCTTTACCAAGGATTTACCTTAGCAAAGACAGCATATAGATAATTGAGTCAGAAAGTCAGTGTATGTTCAAGTATAAAAAAAAAAATGAGTAAATTCCTATCTTAAATGAGATACAAGGAATATGAAAAAATGAGTGAAATACACAAAGCAAAAGAAAAATAAGAGTATATTTAGAACTTTAAGACTGTCCTTTTTGGTTTCTCAGAGATACCAATGAAGGATCTGTGTTCATTAAGCATAGATTATTATGCAATGAAAAGTTGTTGGAGATAACTTGAATTTAAAACAATAATTGTTGAAATTAAAAATGAAAATAAAAATGGAAGCTCAGAAAGTAAATTTAATTCAAGACTAAACAAAACTGAAGAGCCGATTGCTAAGGTGGAATGTTGAGCTACACAATTATAAGAGAGAACAGTGAAGATAGATGTGGTACTAGATGTACACTCATATGTGCTCACACCTACAAGTACACAACAGGAGTGTGAAAGTTCTCAAGTAAAACCCCTAAATTCTTAACATTTCTAGGGAGGGGGTGGAATAGGGCACCATCAGCCTTGTGCGCAGTTTTTTTCCATTGTTAAAGAAAATGCATTCCTTTTGTAACTTGTGTTGTTTAAAGGCAATTTTAAAGGACATTAAATAGAGGAACTTAGTTGGAAATAAAGGAGTGAAATGTAATATAAAAGTAACTACATGGCATATATCTTAGTAACCAGTCCACTTAGGTAACCATAGTTGGAAGTCAATTTTAAAAGGAAACATTGATATAGTTGGTTATTCCTGTTAACCAAATAGAGAAAAGTGACAAAAGGAAGAGAGGAGGGAGAATATGAGGAAGAGAAAAAGAGAGGAAGGAGGGAGAGGAAGAAAGAGGGAGGAGAGGAAGTAAAGAATTTTCTACTTAGCCTCTCTAACATGTTTTAAAGCTTCCAAGCTTCCTCAGTACAGAGACTTCCCAAAGTGTCATTGTCTTAGAAATCATTTCAGTAACAAAAAAATAATGTAATGAACCAGTTTCTGAAATACTTAACTTATACCAGTTAAAATACAATTTTCTTCTTGGTAATGATGACAAAACTGTACATTAATTACAAATGTCTACAAGCATCTTAACAAATGCACTTAGAAGCCTTAATGGCATTTATCATATATCCTAAACTCAGTTTTAGAACATAAAAACTGCATGTGCTTTGGTCTCCTTTTGAGTGACTTGACACCTTTAAATGGGTGGATTATGTGGGAAGTGTTATATGATCACAGTGAATCACAATATAATATAGCATATTAATAATATAAAACCTAAAACCTTTAATATTTGTAATCTATGTAGTAATACTTTACTATGTGAAACAAAATATGAAACAAAATAAATCCATATTTTGTTTTGTTTTTCTTTGAAGTCATAATTAAACAGGAAGAAATGCAGTGACATATTGATTGACTTATTCCTGCAAAAGAAATATTCTTTAGTATAAAATAGATTTTTTCCCAAAATAAAACTAGGAAAATAAAGGACTCCTGTATCCAGAAATTTATCTCATTCACTTAGAAAATAATCCAGATTCAAATGCAAGCACTCATTTGATAAGATTATTTTTTAATTTTTCAACTTTCAGATTGGATAATCCTGGTTTGCTTACATTTATAAGTATTGTATAAATATTATGCAAAAGTTATAATATCTTCTAAAAAATCCAATTCTAAAAATACAATTTAAGTTGATACAGAATTATAACTTTTCTATATTGCTTTACTTTTTGAAATCTAATATTCTGTGTTTGTATCATTTTTCCAATTGAAGATGATGAAGAAAAAAATGGAAGAAAAGAAATAGGATAGAAATATCATAAATGAGGTCAGAGGACTTCCAGGGTCAGTAAGAGATATTGAGAATGAAAAAAGGTTTTACTCCCACCCTCATAACAAAAACAAAGCTGAAACATAGCCAATTAGTGATTTATTTGAACTTATCAGGTAACCGAGTAGCAGGGCAAACCACTAACCTGAAATGTGCAGAGAGACAGATGCCTGCCTTGAGAAACAGGACTCCAGATTTAACTAGGACAAAAGTTGCTGTATGCCACTTAAACAGGAAAGAAAATTCAGCTAATTAAAAAAAAAAGGGCGGGGGTGTCTGGTGGCTCAGTCGTTAAGTGTCTGCCTTCAGCTCAGAACATGATCCCAGAATCCTGGGATCGAGCCCTGCATCAGTCTCCTCTGCTGGGAGCCTGCTTCTTCCTCTCCCACTCCCCCTGCTTGTGTTCCCTCTCTTGCTGGCTCTCTCTCTCTGTCAAATAAATAAATAAAATCTTTAAAAAAAATGTTAAAAGCCAAGGATAGGATAGAGTAGTAATGAGAAGCCCTTTCAGGTTGAAGACTGGGAGGAGGGTTTTACCTTACTACAGGTTTTTCTTCCAGATCTTCATGAAGCACTCATAGGGAAGATGTGGGAGACAACCTCTGCAAGTTTTACTGTGGTGCTGGCTGGAGAGGGGGAATAGCAGCCAGTGCAGAAACTCCATTCAGACCTACTTCCTCTCTATCTCCCATAGAACAAAGCTTGCAACTACCAAACATTTTAAGAAGAAATAACACCTATACAAAAATGTCCTCTAGAAAATACAAGAGGAGGGAATTGTGCCCAACTCATTTTATGTGGCCAGCATTACCCTGACATCAAAACCAAACAAAGGCTTATAAGGTATTAGAAGAAAACTACAAACCAAACTTCACAGTGGATAAACCTGTCAGACACCACCTTGACCTGGGGGTCTAGATTCACAGGAACAGGACCTTAATGCTAGGTTGATGTCATGTAATCATTGGTATGAGGCAGTAAGAATACTTCCTAGGAGTTTCTTCCCCCAAATCTATAAGCCTACTAATACTATGAGAAAAAAGTAGAAAAATACCTGAACCAGGTTCATTCTATGAAATTATTGACGTATACTTTCATAAGTGTGGAGGTTATTTTAAAGTGTGAAGGTGGGGCGCCTGGGTGGCGCAGTCCTTAAGCGTCTGCCTTCGGCTCAGGGCGTGATCCCAGCATTCTGGGATCGAGCCCGGCATCAGGCTCCTCCGCTGGAAGCCTGCTTCTTCCTCTCCCACTCCCCCTGCTTGTGTTCCCTCTCTCGCTGGCTGTCTCTGTCAAATAAATAAATAAATAAAATCTTAAAAAAAAAAAAAAGTGTGAGGTTATTTAAAAAAAGCAAAAATTTCAAATCAGTTACAAATTTGAGAAGGCTCAGGCACAAAGATAACTAAGTGCAACTTGGTATCCTAGGTTAATGACGGAATGGAAATTCGTTAGCAGAAAATACATTATCAAAAACTAGTAGCAAACATTTTGAATTTTCTTAAAGATTTATTTATTTATTTGAGAGAGAGAGAGAGAGAAAGACAGCAGGAGGGGCAGAGGGACAGGGAGAGAGAGAATCTCAACCTTACTCCATGCTGAGCTCAGAGCCTATTCTGGGTCTTGATCCCAGAACCCTGAGATCACAACCTGAGCGAAACCAAGGGTCAGGCACTCAACCAACTATGTCACCCAGGTGGCCTCAAATGTTTGAAATTTTAATAAAGTCTGTAATTCATTAGTATCATATCATTGTTTATTTCTTAATTTTGATAAATATGCCATGGTTATATAAAGTGTTAACATTAGAGGAAGTTACTGAAAGGTATGCAGGAACTCTCTGTTACATCCTTGTATCTCTAATTTCAATCTAAAATTACTTATAATAAAAAAATTAAAAATACCAAAAAAGAAAAAAAAACATAAAATGAGTTTATACTTATATTTCCACATGCACCAAGTTTCAAAATAAATAACTGTAAGGATTATATTGTAAGAAGCGTATTGAATTATGACTAAAACAAAAAATTACGACTAGAATTAAACTCTGACATACAGAAGCTGGTGTCAGTTCAGTACCTCTGGTAGCTGGCCCTGAGATAAACTTAGATGTTCAGGAAAGTTATGGTAGTGAATGCTTATAACTGAAAAAGAGAAAGGAAACCAGATTGCCCAAGGGAAAACTTTGGAATGCACTGCACATCTGAAAGCCATTAAACAAAAGATGGGAAGAAATGGGATGGCAGGTAGACTTTAAGACCACTGGGCAAATTTGACAAATTGTTGGTGCCATGATGAGGAGCTCAGAAATAGGTATTCCCCAATAAAGGAGTCCTTCATTGGACTCCCTTGGTAATGAACAACCTTGGTAACCTTGTTAGGTTTAGTCATTGGTTGGGGCCTGTGTGGGAAATGTGTGATCTTACCTTCAAATTCAGAGACAGATCTAAAAGTGCTGCACTTGGGATTTGTCAGCTACCTGCTATCTTTCCAGCTGAATGCAAGATCTTTTATGAAGGATAATCATAGTAGAACTAGGTGATGAAAGTAATAATTATACAGCTTCATATGGATATTGGCATAGAGACCTACAGATTATGAAAACAATTTAATTTCATTTCACTTTAATTTGTGCTTCACATTTGATAATGTTTAACTAATAATTTTCATCCAGATGTCTTTAAATATATGAAGAAAATACTTTAATGTATAAAAGATATAATAATATGCTGTTATAAAATGTGAGCAAGTGGAATTGAAATCCTAGTTCATTGAAATAAGAAAAAAAATGCTAATGTTAAAAAAAAGTTATATACAATATGGATATTATTTGGAATTCACCATATCCATTTAAATTGGTAATATAACTATATAAAAATACCAAGTATACAATATGCTGAAAATTGTATTATTCACAAGTATTTATTTTATACTAACAACTATGATAATTCAAACAGGTACAAAGTATCATTTTGTTCTTCAAAATACATTCAGGATTGCAGAAGCAAAAAAGACTGATGATTTCTGGCAAGCAGTTTAGTAGTTGTAAGTGAAGAAAATACTGGTAATGAATCAAAATGTAGCATCTTTGGAAAAATTAGCTTATTCTATTCCATGAAAATTTTAATATCTTGTCATTACTTGCAAATATGTATGCTTGATTAAAGTATACAGTTCCACGTAAGTAGATAGAAAACATGCATTAAAGTGAATTCTTTCACCTTTACTGATATGCCCACAGATTCTACACATTGTGTTGGGACATTATCTATGCATCTGTATATCTGTCTATCCATCCGTCCGTCCATCCATCCATCCATCCATCTTCACCAGAAGACTGCATATGTTTTTTTCTGATTTGAGAAATCTCTAGTTTTACATGCTGGACTGAATATTGAGGATTAAATTTTATTTTCTAATCAAATTTGCACTAGTGTAAAGAAAATCACTTTATGAGCTTATAAGGAGAGTTATATTCTATTCTTTTCTTCAATTCTCTATAACCTTACCTATATAATTTCATTTAATTGGAAAGATTAAGTTAGTATGGGCACATCTCAAATAACCGAGATTAACTTAGAGTAGGAACCAGTGCTAAATTAACCTGACATAAATTTAATACCAACAGAGTACATACATAAGTTGCATATGGTCAATAAAATTTTTCTGAATGAATGAAAAGTTATTTCGAATGGAAACTACTAGAACTAGTTTTAAATACTTCAAATTTTCAATTTTTAAATATTCTAAATTTCCATTTTTTAAACATTCTTCATACCATAAAAGGAATGAAATATATTTTGTCCTGAATTACCAAGTAATACATGGTATGGAACTTTAAAAATGTGTAAATTACAAAAACTAAAGGAAGAAAATTAGTTTAAAAAATGTTTGTTGCTAAACTGGAAGGAGTTAGGTGATCGGCAACTTAAAAAAAAAAATCACGGAGGCACCTGGGTGGCTCAGTCAGTTAAGTGTCTGACTTGGGCTCAGGTCATGATCTCAGGGTCCTAGGATCAAGCCCTTTGTTAGGCTCTGCACTCACTGGGGGTCTGCTTGTCTCTCTCCCTCTCCCTTGGTCCCTCCCCCTGCTCGTGCATGCTCTCTCTCTCTCTCTCTCTCTCAAATAAATAAATAAATAAAATCTTGAAAAATCATAGCATTACTAACTTTAAGTCAGGTTATAGGGGAAAAGGAAAATTATAACTTTGTATTGTGTGCCAAATTACAGGCAGAATCAATTAATATATGCTTGAGATTTTTCTCTATTGGATTTTCGATGAAAACTTAAAAGTAATTTAGACTACAAAAATTTGCATTAATTATTTAACTGTTAAATTGGCATGCTCTTCTAAGTTTAAAAATAAAGATTTTCTTGAAGAACAGAAATAAAGTACTCTAAATTAATGCTCTCAAATATAGCAGGCTGGTGAGATTCACACAGCAGCAAGTAAAGCTATAAATGATAATAATGATAAAGAAGAGAAAGTATAATTGCATGTCTGAGGCTAACAAAATACGACAAACCATAAAAAATCCTGGCAGCACATAAAAAGAGAAAGAAGTCAAACAAGACTGTCTGATGAAAATAATGTTTATTTCTTGCTCTTATTTGGGACATCGACTATTTCTCAAACTTACTAAATATATCAAGTTTAGGACAGAACTCCAAATTCTGTCTGTGTTCTGTATCATACAAATTTTGGATTGAGTTACATAAAAGGGAAATATGAAATTAAAACAGTATTGATTTATATAGTGACAAACTGAGTAAAACCAATTAGCTAAAATGAGGAAATCTGTTATTTCAAATAATCTGTGTATTGATAAAGATAAATATGCTATTAGAAAATAACTGAATGTATTTGAATACACTAACATTTCTCCTCTGAAACCCTAACATTCTTGTAAAAGTAGCTCATGATTTTATTTTGAATAAACACAAAGCTAAGATTTTTGCCTCTGATTTATTTATGTATCATTTTGTGTTAAGGGAAATGATATGAAATGCATTATAGTCACTTAAGATCATTTAAAGCAATATCATCTGCATACAGAAATGCATATTTTATTTTATTTCTAAGTATCATTGACTACAGACCACATTGCGATTTACCCCACTAAATTTTGGAGTATTTGATGGTATAATATTGTGTTATTAAATTTGTATTATTTTTTTAAAAGATTTATTTATTTTAGAGAGAAAGAAAGTGCAAGCTGTGGGAGGGTCAGAGGGAGAGAATCTCAGGCAGACTCCCCACTGAGCATGGGGACTGATGCGAGGCTCAGTCACACAATCCTGAGATCATGACCTGAGCCAAAATCATGAGTTGGCCACTCAACTGACTGAGCCATTCAGGAGCCTCTGTTTTTGTATTCTTAATTATTAGCCAAGACTCAGGCATATTGTAAAACAGTATTATCTAAGAATAGAATGGTAAATGTAGAGAAATAACTGGGAAATTTTTAGATTTTTCTGACTTAAAGTATTTATTATACTTTATAGGAAGAGCGCAGGATTTGACAAAATAACCATTTAATTCAAACATGAAATGCATTGTTCTCTTTTTTGGGAATGATAGATATTAAAATTAAAGAAAATTATAAATTAGTATAGTCAATGGAGTTTCAGTCTTTATCCTTCATGTGTTGAAACCTATGGTTTAGGGGCACCTGGGAGGCTCAGTCGGTTAAGTGGCTGCCTTCGGCTCAGGTCATGATCCCAGCATCCTGGGATGGAGCCCCGCATCGGGCTCCCTGTTCAGTGGAGAGCCTGCTTCTCCCTCTTCCTCTGCTTGCTGCTCTGCCTACTTGTGCTCTCCCTCTATCTCTCTGTCAAATAAATAAATAAAATCTTTAAAAAAGAGAGAGAGAGAGAGAGAGAAACCTACGGTTTGGAAGTTGAATGATAGGAAGAAACCCTCCTAATAGTTTTGAAGTAGGTCAGAGAGTCATCTTTGACTCCAGTGACCTTCTTCCTATATGGAACTTGAGGAACAAAACACTTTTCAGATTGTCAGGCGTCAGTGTCAGACTGTCATTGTAGAGGATAAAAAAAAAAAAAGGTGTGAAGGTGTACTTAGGTAAAAATAAGCCTTATATTATTACTTCCATAGTCTTATTTGGTTCTTATTGAGCAGAGTCTAGAAAAGGCTGTGATAATAGGCAGATGCAAACAGTTCTAGGAAGAGAACAAAGATGTACAGAATGTAAATTATTTTTTCTAGGGCCATGGAAAAGCAGTAAATGTCACCACACACCAGAAAGATATGTGGGAGAGGTCAAACCAATACATGCTGCTAGTGTGTGGAGTAAAGAGCAATTTGGGTGACGCCTCTCCCTGGAGTCAGCCAAGACAACACCACTGCTCTTCCTCCTGGTGTTACATAATTTTCCTTCTGCTCATGCACCTCCTGGGAAGGCAAAAGGGATGAAAGGGATGACTAACTTTTAAAAGAGATTAATTTTGAACTGACTGAGTTTAAATTCTGAAATAACTGATAAACTATGTAAAAGAGAGTATTTTTAAGTGGAAAATTTATCATAATTTGAGATAGAAAGCTTAAACTACCCTCTCACTCCTCTTTACCAGATATGAATTGAAATATGTTCTTATGAGCTAGTAGGTATCAGTACAGGACTAACAAGGAAAATTATATGTCTAGAATTCTGAATCCTGGGATAAATGTTTTAAAACCTTTAAAAAGGTAGCTAACACTAACTGAGTGCAGGTTCTGTGGCAATCTTTACCTAAAAAAATCTTCCATGTAACAACTCATTTAATCCTTATCAACTCTACAAAGATAAACCATTTTCCACCATTTTATCAATGAACCAAGTAAGGTAAAGCAAACACCCCACAGTTATATAGGTAGTATTAGATAGAAGATTTAAGGTACTAAATTAAGAACGGTTTTATTTATTTATTCATTCATTCATTCATTTTTAAGTTAATTTAAATTCCAATTAGTTAACATATAGTGCAATATTAGTTTCAGTTACAGAATTTAGTGATTTAATACTTACATACAATTCCCAGTACTCATCACAAAAGTGCTCCCAGAATCCCCATCATCACTTTAACCCATCCCCTCCACCACCATTTTTCCAAAGACAAACAGATGGCCAACAGACACATGAAAAGATGCTCAACATCACTCATCATCAGGGAAATGCCAATCAAAACTACAATGAGATATCACCTCACACCATTCAGAATAGGTAAAATTAACAACACAAGAAGCAACAGGTGTTGGCGAGGATGTGGAGAAAGGGGAACTTTCTTACACTGTTGGTGGGAATGCAAACTGGTGCAGTCACTCTGGAAAACAGTATGGAGGTTTCGCAAAAAGTTAAAAATAGAACTACTCAATGATCCAGCATTTGAACTACTAGATATTTACCCAAAGGATTCAAAAATACTAATTCAAAAGGATATATGCACCCTAATGTTTATTGCCACATTATCTACAATAACCAAATTACGGAAACAACTCAAATGTCCATCTGCTGATGAATGGATAAAGAAAGTGGTGTATATATATACAATGTGATATTACTTAGTCATAAAAAAGAATGAAACCTTGCCATTTGAAATGATGTGGATGGATCTAGAGAGTTTTATGCTAAGTGAAATAAGTCAGAAAAAGAGAAATGCTATATGATTTCACTCATGTGGAATTTAAGAAATAAAACAAACATAAGGAGGAAAAAAAAAGAGGCAAACCAAGAAATAGACTCTTAACTATAGAGAACAAACTGATAGAACTGTGCTATTTAAATTATATGGTAAAAGTAGAAGATTTTCAGTACTTATTCACAATAAAATGTAAGTACATTTCCCAAATATTCGTGTATGTTTTTGTGGTATTTATCCAGGTTTTTACTCAGCATCATTTTTTCTTATAATCATTCTTTTCTTTTTTAAATATTTATTTTAATTATTTTATTTATTTTAGAGAGAGAGAGAGAGAGAGAGAGAACGAAAACATGGGTGGGAGGGCCAGAGGGAGATGGAGAGAATCTCGAGCCAACTCCATGCTGAGTGCACAGCATGGCACCGGGCTCAATTACATGACCCTGAGATCATGACCTGAGAGGAAACCAAGAGTCGGATGCTTAACTGACAGCACCACCCAGGTGTACCTCCTGTGATCATTCTGATAAATAAAAATGCACCAAAAATAATGTAAGAATTTTATCCATTATATGGTTGCCAAATAAATTACAGAACTTCTAGTTACATTTGTTAAACAATGATTTTTTTTGCATAAGTATGTTCTAAAAATTGCATATTCTGTACTGATACCAAAAATTTATTAATTGCTTATCTGAAATTCAAATTACCTGAGCGTCTTATATATTATTTGCTGACACCCCTATTCCAATTGGATCTTGAGCAAACAGACCTAAATATTTTATTTATGTAGGTGATGATTATATTTAACATTTTGGAGTGTTATTGTGTACCAGGCACTGTGTTAAGTGCTTTTACATGTTTGAGCTTGTTCCTTCATCACAACAGGCCTGTGGAGTGATTATCGCATTGATCTCCAGTTTTTCCTAGTAAGAAACTGATGCTCATAGAAGTCAAGTTAGTTCCCTAGATTAAGCGAGAATTAAAAGTCTACCAAGTAAATTGATAGGTGTGAATGTGGTCTTAACACTGGGCTGTAGATACTCAAATCTCCCATTAATGGCCACATACTTCTGTAGCCTTATAACGACCCTCTATTCATACTTAATCAAGACACAAGTGTGAATCAAGCTGAGTGTGAAGAATTGCCCTACTTTTTCTTTGTGTCATCTTCAGTTTCTTTCATCTGTGTTTTATAGTTTTCAGAATACAGGTGTTTCACCTCTTTGGTTAAGTTTATTCCTAGGGGGGGCTCCTAGGTGGCTCAGTGGGTTAAGAGTTGGACTTTTGATTTCAGCTCTGGTCATGATCTCAGGTTTATTCCTCAGGTTTAGGGGCACCTGGGAGGCTCAGTCGGTTAAGTGGCTGCCTTTGGCTCAGGTCATGATCCCAGCATCCTGGGATGGAGCACCTCTTACTCTTTTTGGTGCAGTTGTAAATAGGATTGATTCTTTAATTTCTCTTTCTCCTTCATTATTGGTGTATAGAAATGAACAGATTTCAGTACATTGATTTTCTATCCCGTGACTTTACTGGATTTGTTTATTAGTTCTAGGGTTTTTGGTGGTCTTTAAGATTTACTACATATAGCATCATGTTGTCTGCAAATAGTGAAAGTTTTACTTCTTCCTTTATAATTTGGATGCCTCTTATTTCTTTTTGTTGTCTGATTGTTGTGGCTAGACTTCAAGTACTATGTTAACTAAAAGTATTTGCAAGTGGGCATAACTGTCTTGTTCTTGACCATAAAGGAAAAGCTCTCAGTTTTTGCCCATTGAGTATGATGTTAGCCATGGGTTTTTCATATATGGCCTTTATTATGTTGAGGTATTTACTCTCTAAACCTAGTTTGTTCAGAGTTTTTCTCATGAGTGGATATTATACTTTTTCAAATGATTTTTCTGCATCTATTGAAATGATCACATGGCTCTTAGTCTTTCTTTTATT
The DNA here is from genome assembly GCF_002007445.2 of Ailuropoda melanoleuca. Lineage (NCBI taxonomy): Eukaryota > Metazoa > Chordata > Mammalia > Carnivora > Ursidae > Ailuropoda > Ailuropoda melanoleuca. Next base: position 118,777,431 of record NC_048224.1, read on the forward strand.
AATGTGATATGTCATGTAGATTGATTAGCAACTATTGAACCACGCTTGCAACCCAGGAATAAATCCCCCTTGATCATAGTGAATGATTTTTTTAATGTATTGTTGAAATGGAAAGACATTCCATGCTCATGGAGTGGAAGAACAAATATTGTTATAATGTCTATACTACCCAAAGAAATCTAAACATTTAATGCAATCCCTATCAAAATCCCAACAGCATTTTTCACAGAGCTAGAACAAACAATCCTAAAATTTGTATGGAACCACAAAAGACCCGGAATAGCCAAAGCAACCTTGAAAAACAGAAGCAAAATTGGAGGCATCACAATTCCAGACTTTAAGATATACTGCAAAGCTATAGTAATCAAAACAATATGGTACTGGCACAAAGATAGACACATGGATCAATAGAAGAGAGTGGAAAACCCAGAAGGGAGCCTACGACTTAATCTTTGACAAAGCAGGAAATAATATCCAAAGGGAAAAGAATGTCTCTTTGACAAATAGTGTTCAGAAAACTGGACAGCTACATGCAAAAGAATGAAACTGGACCACTTTCTTACACCATACACAAAAATAAATTCAAAATGGATGAAAGACCTAAATGTGAGACCTGAAACCATAAAAATCCTAGAAGAGAGCACAGGCACTAACTTCTTTTACAACAGAAGTAGCAACTTCATTCTAGGTATGTCTCCTGAGGCAAGGGAAACAAAAGCAAAAATGAACTATTGGAATTATATCAAAATAAAAACCTTCAGCACAGGGAAGGAGACAGTCAACAAAACTAGAAGACAACCTACAGAATGGGAGAGATATTTGCAAATGACATATCAGATAAAGGGATAGTTTCCAAAATCAATAAAGAACTTATCAAACTCAACATGCAAAAAATAAATAATCCAATTAAAAATGGGCAGAAGATATGAATAGACATTTTTCCAAAGAAGACATACAGATGGCCAACAGACACATGAAAAAATGTTCAAGGCCACTCACTCATCATCAGGGAAATGCAAATCAAAATACAATGAGATATTACCTCACACCTGTCAGAAAGGCTAAAATTAACAACACAAAAACAACAGGTGTTTGCAAGGATGTTGAGAAAGGGGACCCCTCTTACACTGTTGGTGGGAATGCAAACTGGTGCAGCCACTCTGGAAAACAGTATGGAGCTTCCTCAAAAAGTTAAAAAGAGAACTACCCTATGATCCAGCATTTGAGCTATGAGGCATTTACACGAAGGATATAAAATTACTAATTCAAAGGGATACAAGCACCCCAGTTGTTATAGCAGCTTTATCTACAACAGCCAATTATGGAAACAGCCCAAGTGTCTATTGACTGATGAATGGATAAAGAATAAGTGCTGTATTTATATACAGTGTAGTATTAGTCATGAAAAGGACTGAAATTGTGCCATTTGCAATGATGTGAATGTAGGTAGAGAGTATTATGCAAAGTGAAATATATCAGTCAGAGAAAGATAAATACCACATGATTTAGCTCACATATGTAATTTAAGAAAAAAACCAAATGAACAATGAGAAAAAAGGAGAGGTAAACCAAGAAACAGGCTCTTAACTATAGAGAACAAACTGATGGTTACCAGGGGAGGTGTGTGTGGGAGGATAGGTTAAATAAGTGGTGGGGATTAAGGAGTGCACTTTTTGTGATGAGCACCAGGTGTTGTATGGAAGTGTTGAATCACTACATTGTACACCTGAAACTAACACTCTGCTGTACGTTAACTGACTGGACTTTAAACAAAAAATAAAAAATGATTTCTCTACTAACCCATAGACTTGTCAATGATAATAACTAACTGATATTGCTGTAAGAAGAGATAATTGGCAACTGGCCTGTTGCTAATAGTCAGACCTTGGTTTTCGAGGAGCTGTCTTGGCACCATAAGTAAGCGATCATGTTCACCTGTTGAATAAAAAGTTTCGATGGTCACCAGTATCAGATCGGGCCACTCCTTGACTATGATGAAGTAAACTCAAACAAGATGACTCCATTATCTTTTCCGAAGAGAGACAAAAATAAGGTCACTGCATAAACCATAAGGATTATCAAATGACTATCCTCCCAACTGATGTGACATCTACTTCTTTACCAAATGTTTGTTTAGCCTCATTCCATTTTTTTCTGTCTTCTACATAATATCAACAAAGAAACAGAACCATAAAGTTGCCTCCCACTACCTGGAGCAATACCTAGAAAGCATTCATTTCGGTGTGAAACCTCTTCTTGAATCCTCATGAAAAGTCTATTACTAAGACACCCTATTCAATGTTATGTTATCTGACAAGTTACAAGAAGCCAATAAGCCAAAATCCATAAAACTACAGGTATGTTCCTAATGACCTTAGAAAGACAAGCATCGACACTTGTCATGGTCTGCTTTTTTTCATTTTAGATTTATTGACAAATATGTAGTAATATCTTGGTTTGGTTTGAATTTATATTTTTCCTTGTGATTAGTGAAGGTGAGGATCTGTTCATATATTTATTGGCCATTTTAATGTCTTCTCATTTCTGGAATAATTTTACTTTGGTTATTAAATTATATGCTATTTTTATACATCCAGAATCAATTTAGTAATGTTTATTTTAGAATATTGCATCTACAGATAGGAGACAAGTAGACATAAATTTCTGCTATCCTTGATATACTGTTTTTCAGTCCTAACTGGTGGGTCATATGCTTATCCAATTAGGCGTTAGTTCTGAAGGATGAGAGTGAGTACAGAAAGATTAGAAACACTGTGGCAGACAACCGTTCTCATACAACATATTAAAGTCACCAGTATTTATTGTATTCTAGCCTTGTTTCTAGGTATACCACTGACATTTCTGCTTGCAACCACTGTTCAACATCAGCCTCCAGCAAATCGTCATTGCCTTTCTGTTTTGCAGGTCAGTTAACATCGAGCTCATGATGGCAAACTCATGTTTCATGGTCAACTGATATCTCATGTTAAATTATTTAATATTTATAGGAACCAAGTCCCATGTAAATCACTATTTCTCAAAAGAACAGTGACCTGCTAAATAAGGGTTTACATCAGAAGCAAAGAGACTGCTTCTCTGATTTTGTTCTCAAGGAAAGCTAGTTTCCTTTTATTTCAACCTGCCACAAATACTTCAGGTGTGTTCAATTAAGTGATCCATAGGATTCAAACCAGAATAGTTTACTCTGTCACCAATTAAAGATTTTTCTCTAGCTTTAGAAAACACTAGATTGTGGTAGCTTTTTGATATGGTTGAGAAAATGCACAAACTATTTGGATGTAAGCGTTGACTTCAAAATTAAAAATTACCTTAAAGCCACTATCCCATAATAACTGATTTCATTGTAGTAAATTAGTAAAATCCAACTTTTCCCAAACAAGAGGCTTTTCTGATTATAAAGATAAAACTGATGTTTTGTACTATTTAATCTATTACACAAATTCCTCTTCTGTAAAATAAAGATACTATTTTATCATAGTATTATCATAGTCATAGTTATTATGGAATTAAGTGTATAAAAGAACATGACACCTGCTAATGAAGCTGTAAGTGAATCTTCATAATGATAAAGTGCATATCTAATTTTTGACCTATAGACTTTATGATCAATTAGACCATCTTACCATGAAATCTGTAGAATTCAGAACCTGTAGTAAGGCTTATTTGTAGACACTTTATTGCAGATAATGATACCATCAAGAAAGAATGAGAAGGAAAGAAAGAAATGGTGGTATGTAACCATGCTGGCCACAGCTTCCCAGTAAAACAAAGCCAGTTGCTTAGGCATTCGCTAAATCTTCTGTTTGTATAGAACCACTGTGCCTTTGAACAATCTGATGGCAAGAGGTGGAAAGAAAGAGAAAAGGATGTATTCCCTCGATTCTTTTTCCTATTGTTATTTAACTTTTCTCTCTTTGGTCAGTGTTTGTCTATGATGTATTAACTACTTCACACTTCTAGGTTAGCTTCACTGGGCTTTCTGAGCATCCCTTTCGGTAACCATATTGCTCACCTGAGACGTGACACGTCTTTTGATCCTACTGTTCGTAGGTCCTTGGGCCTACCTGGGTGGAGCACTATGGCTTTTGAATTTCTCACTAGGTTTTGCAAGGTAGAACAAGAGGCCCTCCTTCACTTCGGGATATTCTGAGAGCTGGTGAGGATCAGAAATTCAGTCACGAAGGCAGCAGGGATGATTTTCTTGAACCAGATGAGGAGACTGGAGAGGCCAAATTATTCAGGGGAGAATCATGACTCAGATACAGTATATCTCTGATAACACTCAGATCAATTCACTTTCTTTTCTAGATTTCGAGTGTCTTCGAATAATATGAGAATAACATGCATACACATAGTCCATGACTGAATAAGTGAAAACCCAGTCTTTCAAGGAGGTGGCCAATTACAATATCTTAAAAAGAGTTAAAGTGAGATAGCAACCCAAGCAATGGCCAGTTGCTGAAGGTAATCCTAAACCTGTAGTTGATATTCATCAGTTCTCTACTTGATCATGAATTTAGAGTTTCCTTACACTTAAGTGGCATTACAGATGGTTTTGTTTGCTTGCCTCTAGGCACTGAGCTTTTGAAGCTATACTGTTCTCTGGCAATTAATGCTGTAACTCATTATTCATAATTATGAACTTAACATAAAAACACCAAGACCCACCCCCCTGAATCCCCTTTGGCTTCATATTCCCTCTCTCCCTATCCATTATTTAGTAGTTTTTTTCCAACTTTTCGTGAAAATCAAAGTCAATTTTGTGCCAGCACATTGACATAACCAGTGGCATGAGGAGTCCACAGTTGCCATGTTAGCGTAACAGCTTCACTTTCATATCAGAAAGTCCTGACTCTTTCCATGGACAGAAATTCCCTGCATTTCTCAAAATACCAATAAACAGAACCTGCCAAGGTCTTAGGTTTCTAGGATGGGAAGCAAATTTTCATCACTAGGTCTCTGGCATATCGGTGAAAGGAATAAAAATTTTTTCAACCCCTTGATTTCCGGATGCCATATATCATGGCATGTGAGACTCAACACTCTACTTTGACTGATAGTTTAGGGCATACATTGCAGTTTTTAGGGCATCAGCCAAATCTTTCAAGGTATTTTCTCTTTAATGGGCCATTATACAGGCCTATGTTTTATGGCCAGATGTTTTTCAGTAATGTGATATACGATAAGATCATTGAACCACATAACTGTAATCCCACTTTTGCTTATCCTAAAATGGGTCTCTTGATCTGAATAAGACATTCTGTAAGCTCTCAGATTATGTTGCTTAGGAAGGCTTTCTGAGTTACTTTCCTATAAATAATGTCATATGTAGGATTCATAAATAGCACTGCTGATAGATTTGCCATTGACTAGTGACACAGTTAAGTAATCCTGGGTAAAATGGAGCCCATGTTAAGGCAGTACATTGCCACCACCCCTGCTGTTATGACCAGTCTCTTCATTTGCCTATTTGCAAACATTAGGGATATAGAAGAGAGAGACTGGCTGACTTCACTAGGTCAGTCATGATGTTTACCTGATAGCATTCCCTCCATGATAGTCTCTGTGGATAGTAACATGAAACACGAAGATCACAAGCTTTTCTCTGTTCTTATTGATTCGATTATGTCTTTTCCCAAGTCTCTTTTTTCTATTATTCCAGGGCCATACTATCCACATCCTATGCTATCCAGGCCATTATTTTCTCCTCTAGTGAGATATCAATGTAAAACCTATATTAGGCCACTTCTCCCTACAATTTGAGTGGGACAGTGAAATGTATTGCTTACAGCTCTGCCCACTGAGAAAATTTTTCTTTACCACAGTTCTTTTTTTTTTTTTTTAAAGATTTTTTTTATTTATTTATTCGACAGAGATAGAGACAGAGCGAGAGAGGGAACACAAGCAGGGGGAGTGGGAGAGGAAGAAGCAGGCTCATAGCGGAAGAGCCTGATGTGGGGCTCGATCCCACAATGCCGGGATCACGCCCTGAGCCGAAGGCAGACGCCTAACCACTGTGCCACCCAGGCGCCCCACCACAGTTCTTAAGAGTTTATCCTGAGTGGAATGGAATGCAACTGCAATCCACTTTGGGCTACCACCATTATATTTGATGTTCTGTATGTGAACCAGACCCACATCTTTTCCTCCCCCTCAGTGGATTATAGGAAATATGCCACAAAGCAGTAGATGAGAGTTGAAGGACACATCTTGGTACAAAAATAATAAGTGAGCTGAGACTCTGAGCCTTATTTTTCTACATCTACTTAAGGCCAATCTCAAATGTACCACTTCCACGGTATGGTGGATTTTCACCATGCTTGCCTAAAATTATGACTCAGTGGTTCAATAATAGTGCTACAATGCAAAGCTTTAGTTACTCCGTCAATACGTGTCCAGTGATCAAACACACACTCTCTACCAAGCCCCGATGTCGTAGGAGCTGTTTGTAAAAAGGACATTTGGGGTTTTTTTGCCGCAGAAGGCATGGTCTTGCTAGGGCACATGATGAGCCTGAGAGGCTAGTCTCCTAATAGTTTAAGACAAAGTCCACACAGTGTGAATATCAGCAAAATACATCTATGTCACCTTAGTTCTTTTGGGTCCATGGTCCTAAAGTTTAAGCAGCATGTTCTGTAGCCTACTCTTACTACAGAAAACTCTTTTGCTCTAGATCACATTCTGAACTAGAAGAATTTCTATTCACTTATTTAATGGACCAGGATAATAGACTCATGTAGGGTATATACTGCCTCTAAAATCAGAAGAGGTGTATTAGGTATCTGTTTCACAGTGGTCGAAGTCAGGTTCTTGAGAGTAGAAGCAGCTTTATATTAAAGAAGATGTCCAAGATTATGCGAAATTCTCTACCTACAAAAGTTTCATTGATTTGCAGTCATTTAAAAATTATTAGAGATCATCTTGACTTGATACTCCAGCAAGCATGTTGTTTACTAGAGAATTTAGGGTTCTTTCCACTTCCTATTCACCTGATCAAAAATAACATAATGTCATTAACACAAAGTGTCAGTATGATCAAGGACCATAGAACAGAAGGGCAGAGCCCTGCAGCTAGCCAGGATATAAGTATCTATGCATCTTTAAAATCCTTTTATTTTCCCTGTAAATATTTCTAGAATGTGGTTTTGCTTTGGATAAAATATCTGGGCTAGAGGATTAGTAGTTTTAGGGGCTTTGCTCTAGGGCTTTCTACCACAAATGTCCAATATGAGAACCAATGTGAGGCTTCTCTCATTTGTGAAGTATATCTATTTCAGGTGGACACTCAAGAACTGGAAAATACATTGTACAAGAATGCATTAGACATCCTATGTGATAAACTTAGTCCCAAAACATTTATTACTTAATGTTCATGTATCAGTCAATCCAGAAGATTATTTTAGCATTCATGTAATTAGTTTCCATGTCAGCTCAAAATACACTTGAAAAAAAAAAAGTTCTAGTGATTGTCCTTTTTCTGGTACACAGTTGCACTGGCAAATTAAAAAAGCCCCTTTTGGAGAAAAATTGGAGGCTTATATAGTGGCACTCATAGATCCTTCTGCAAGAGGATCTTTCCCCATTTCAAACAATGAAAAAAGACTTCTGTTTGGAAGCCTTGTGAAGCAGAATTATTTACTACATTATGGCTTCGAGCAGCCTTCTGTTCACCAGTTTTTCTGACCTGCCATCTTACCCTTAGAATACTTCTTCTATTCCCTTCAGAATAAAGCATGTTGAATGCCACTCCTGCCTTGATAGCCATTATGGAAATATTCATCTTCCATTGATATTTATGTGCTGGGATCTGGACTATAACATTCTAGAATCCCACCACTGTCGTTGACATTTGGGACACCATTTCCATACAATATCTCTTAGTGTTATTTGAAATTTATAGCACATAATTAGCATCTAACTTCTCAAAGCTACTGTATTATACCACACTTTACAATGTATTCCTTATTGTTTTAATGACGATAATATCTTTTTTTTCTCCTAGGAAACATAAGTAAATGGTAAGAACCTGGTGTAGGATGAACTGTGTCTCCCTAAAATTCATATATTAGTCTTAATGTCTAGTACCTCAGAATGTGACTTTATTTAGATAAAGGGTCTTTAAAGATATAATTAAGTTAAATGAAGTGATCCGGGTGGATCCCATCCCATATGACTGGTTTCACCATAAAAAGAAGTAATTTGGATATAGACAGTTACAGAGGAAAGACCATGTAAAAATACAGGGAGAAGTTGGCCATACACAAGTCCAGGAAAGAGGCCTCAGAATTCAACCTTGCCAACATCTGATCTCAGACTTCCAGCCTTCAGAGCAGTGAGGTAATAAATTTCTGTTGTTTAGCCACCAGGTTTGTAGTTCTTTGTTATGGCTTCTCTTAAAAACTAATATAGCAGTCACATTTTAATTAGAAATCTTTTTTAAGAGATTCATGTATACCACATCTATATACATTTGAGCAAGATACATTGAGCAATATCTCTTCACTGAATTATCCAAACACAAACTCAGTATTTCCTCATGGAATTCTATATTTTCTTAAATTTAACACATGAAAAACTGAACTCCTTCTGTTTTGTGCAAATGACATCATTGTAGTCTCCCACTCAAAACTATTGATAAATCAGCCCCTTCTAATTGTTCTTGCAAAAAGCTGTCAAACTTGACACTTTGATAAGAGTAAACTGAATGAGGGGGAGTTAAACAGAAGATGAAGTCACTGAAATAGGAAATAGCGTGGAGCCAAATTTGTTGGGTAGTTTGTAAGTTCATTGTAATGACTCCAGCTTGAAATGAGATGGGAAGACAGTACATAATTGCAGGCATGGGAGTGATATGATCTACCTTAAGTTTTAAGAAGATTATACTAGCTACTGCATTAAGAATAGATGAAAGAAGAGCAACCAGAAAAAAGAGATACAGTAAGAGGATTATTTCAAAGTTATGGGATAAAAATGATGATGGGTTGGGGCAGGGTGGTAGTATTGGAGGTGGGAATTGCTCTTTAGATTTTTTTTTTATATTTACTACCTGCTTTTCTTAACTCCTGTATCAATTATAATATATTTGTCAAAATTATTTTGAGAGGGATAATATTTAAATGATTTGGTTATATTTTTGCTTTCTTAAATTCGTCCAGAAATCATTAACAGGTTAAGCACAATTAATACAATTAGTACTTTATTTATTTATAAACATGGAATAAAAAGCTAAAATGATATAAATGATACCATCCTATTTATTTAATATTAATTTATGTGTAATGGGAACCCCACAGATGACATGTCCAGATGCACTTTTTTTACTGTTGTCTTATTAAATGTTATTTTAATTATACTTAATTCCTTTTGAACGCTAATAGTGTGAATTTATCGATGCAAAATAGATGTTTATGTACGTGGATGTACATAATATTTTTATTATCTTCATAGAAGAATATTTTACAGTTATATCATTAATTAAAATTTGTTTAGTTTCTGATAAATAGTTAATTGTTATATAAATTAGTTTACGGTATGATAAATGTGTCAGATACTTGGATTTTAATCAAAGAGCTATCAAACAAATCCATAGTTCCTTTGAGAAAGTACTAGAATGCACATGTAGATTTACTTATTTTTTCATCACATTTGAAATCTCCATGTCAGTTCAATGGTTTTAGATTTTTATTTGTTCTGACCAAGTATATATTATATATGTTAAAATTCATATATAAATATACTTTTGCAAACTCCCCATCTTGGTATTTGCCCCTGCTTGCTACCTTTAGCATACGCTAATCAGGATGAAAGATTTTCATTTAAATGGTCCAGTAGAAAATCTTATATAAACTTTTCAGATCTGCTAAAGAAAGCCTTTGATAGTAGAGGTGATTTAAATTAGTGCTAATTTGGAACCCTTTTGAGAATATTTCCCTGTCAGCTCAGTGCTTAACATGGAGCTAATTAGAGCTATTTCGCCCACAAACGGTGATTGTTAAGTCCAGCAACAACACACACTGAATGATTAAAGTGCCTCAGAAACAGAAATAGAAATGCAATTTTCATTAGAGAGTATTTTCTTTTCCGCTTTTGACCTCATAGATTCAATTTTTGAGAGAATAATACCTCTTATTAAAGATACTGGGCTGGGAAAAATGACTGGCCTGACTTCTTAAAAAAGGATAATAAGTAATTGTGTTATTTCCCTGATGGAAATGATATATTTTGTAAAGCATGTTCATTTAAATGAAACTGTACATGTTAATTTATCATTGCAATTTTAAGGGAAATGAAATGATAACTACTTATTTTTTTTTTAACCAACTTGGATTTTTTTAACTGAGGTGAAATTCACATAACATTTTAAAGTGGACAACTCAGTGGTGTGTCATACATTCACGGCATTATGCAAAAACCATGTCTCTTTACATTTAAAATTTCTTCTTACTCCAGACTCATTAAGTAATCTTCATTGTGACTTTCTACATCTAAGTGAAGTGACTATCTCTTTTGGAAATGTTAATCAGCATCATCATTTGCAAGAATTGGAGAACACATATTTGTCAGGATAGATTCCATTATTTGGTCTAGAATTCAGAACAGATACATTCCTGGAGTCAAAGAAGAGCTTTGACTTCTGACAATGGTGAATCTGAATTTCTTATCTCTCTTGTGCTGCTTCTTTCTCTGTGCAGAAAAATTGCAACCCTTTGGCCTTCAGTAATATGCAGATTTTTGCCGTTGAATTAAACACCCTTGAGGTTTTTGTAATTTTCATACTATCAAGGTTAATTTGGATTAAAGAGGAATTTCCAAACTGTATTAGTTCTATTTAGAGGAATCAGGTTGAGATACAGAGGCATATCTAATAGAAGGTTAACAGCTACCTTCCTCACTACAACTTTTCTGCCAGTTCCAAGAACTTTTTTGACGGGGGCGGGGGGGGGTGTTGGGGGAGTGGGCAACCCTGGATTTAGCTGCTGTGTTTTACTTTATTTACAAATAGCCTTCCTGAAACACATAGCACACTGAAGCTGTCAGTTTGCTTAGAATAGCTTCCCACCTGCTGTGCAGCTTGCTTTCTTCCTTTTGCACTTTTTGACTTTGATTTCCCTTAAGTTTGTTGCTGGAATAAGTGTTCTTAGCTTCAGACTACTCCTTAGTATATAGCTTCTCCATATTCTTACGTGTTACAAGATGGGAGATGATATCTTTCAATAACTGCAAGTTTTCAATCTCAGTTTGACCTAGTTTTGAATAATTGTTAAAGTTTTTGCTTTTCTTTGTTTTATGCAATAAATCTTCCTTATGTGAGGTCATGAAGATATTTAAATAAAGTTGCTTTAAACTTTACATTGCTAGATACATTGTCTCCTAATCTGTCAAGATGGACAATTTTACTTTTATTGGTCACAGTTCACCCACCTGCAAAGCAGATATAACAGTAGAATCAACTAGTGAATTTATTGTGGAGCTCTTGTGGTTTAATGCATACAAAAATGCTTACAACACTGGCAAAATGTGCTATCTTTATTATTACTAGAATAATTCAACTTATTGTCCTAATTGGGATGACTGACTGATTTTAATGGCATTTTTTGTGCATCTATTATATTTAACTAATATCTACCTTTAAATTTTACATATATGTTACCTTACTTATATATCAATGTAGACCTTTCTCTACTAAGATGCAATCTTCCTTATAGTTTTATTCTTATTTTTTATTTTTTTATATTATTTTTTTATAATTTTTTTAAAATTTTATTTATTTATTCGACAGAGATAGAGACAGCCAGCGAGAGAGGGAACAGAAGCAGGGGGAGTGGGAGAGGAAGAAGCAGGCTCATAGCCAGAGGAGCCTGATGTGGGGCTCGATCCCATAACGCCGGGATCACGCCCCGAGCCGAAGGCAGACGCTTAACCGCTCTGCCACCCAGGCGCCCCTATTTTTTTTTTAATTTTTATTTTGTTATATTAGTCAACATACAGTACATCCCCAGTTTTTGATGCAATGTTCCATGATTCATTGTTTGCATATAGCACCCATGCACCATGCAATATATGCCCTCCCTAATACCCATCACCCGCCTATCCCAATCCCCCACCCCCTCCCCTCTGAAACCCTCAGTTTGTTTCCGAGAGTCCACAGTCTCTCATGGTTCATTCCCCCCCTTCATTCTTCCCTTCCTTCTCCTACCGTTCTTCCTATTTCTTATGTTCCGTAATTGAGTGAAACCATATGATAATTGTCTTTCTCTGCTTGACTTATTTCACTTAGCATAATCTCCTCCAGTCCTGTCCATGTTGCTGCAAATGTTGTGTAATCGTTCTTTCTGATGGCTGAGTAATAGTCCATTGTATATATGGACCACATCTTCTTAATCCAGTCATCTGTTGAAGGGCATCTCGGCTCCTTTCACAATTTAGCTATTGTGGACAATGCTGGTATGAACATTGGGTGTATATGGCCCTTCTCTTCACTACGTTTATTCTTATAATGCTCATACTTAATTTGCAAATAAAATTCAGTAGTTTGCTTGATAATTCTGTGCCAAGCTATAGTTAGTTTCATGTTCTTTCTTCTCCCATATTATACATTGTTTTTAGTATAAGAAAGTGATTAATCTCTTAGTAGGTTACAAGATTATATTTTGCAATGATTAGATTAGTAAACTATTCCTAGATTCATTGAGTGAGTGGTTTAAACAGCAGCTTATATCACTTACGAGCTGTGTTCCCCATATCCTAGGAAGACACTTAATTTCTTAAGTTTTGTTATTTTGTTATCCTCATTTGGAAATTAGTAATAATGTTTTGTTTATATGATTCTTTTTTTAACTCACTAGTGTATTATTATTTTTTATTTTAACGCCAGCATAGTTTAACATACAATGTTATATTAGTTTCAGTTATACAATATAGTGATTCAACAATTCTATACGTGACTCAGTGTTTATCATGGTTAGTCTACTCTTAATCCCCTTCACCTATTTCATGTGTCCCCCGACCTACCTCCCCTTTGGTAACCATCAGTTTATTCTCTATAATTAGGAATTTGTTTTTGGTTTGACACTCTTTTCTTTTATTTGTTTTTTAAATTCCATATATGAGTGAAATCATATGGTATTTGTCTTTCTCTGACTGACTTATCTCACTTAGTATTATACCCTCTAGCTCCATGTATGTTGTTGTAAATGGCAAAATTTCATTCTTTTTTATGGCTGAGTGTATACTCACCTCTTCCTTATCCGTTTGGCTTCTAATGGACACTTGGGCTTCCTCCATAGTTTGCCTATTGTAAATAAGGTTGTAATAAACATACTTCTTTTTCAATTACTATTTTCATATTCTTTGGATAAATACCCAGTAGTAGAATTACCGGATCATTTAGTAATTATATTTTTAATTTTTCTGAGGAATCTCCATACTGTTTTGTACAGTGGAGCACCAGTTTGCATTCCTACCACCAGTGCATGAGGGTTCCTTTTTCTCCACATCATTGACAACATTCTTTTCTTGTGTTTTGACTTTAACTATTATGACAGGTGTGAGGTGATGTCTCGTTTGGTTTTGATTTGCCTTTCCTTGATAATGAGTGATGTTGAGCATCTTTTCATGTATCTCTTGGCCCATCCGTATGTTTTCTTTGGAGAAACATCTTCTCATGTCTTCTACCCATTTTTATTTTTTTTAAATTTAAATTTTAATTTTTATTGTTTTTTTAGTTTCATGTTTTTATTTAAATTCCAGTTAACATAGTGTAGTATTGGTTTCAGGTATAGAATTTAGTGATTCATCACTTAAATACAACATCCAATGCTCATCACAAATGACCTCCTCTTAGTACCCGTCACCCATTTAACCCATCCTCTTGCCTACGTCCCCCCCAGCAGCCCTCAGTTTGTTCTCCATTGTTAAGAGTCTGTTTTATGGTTTGCCTCTCTTTTTTCCCCACATGTTCATGTGTTTTGTTTCTTAAATTTCACATATGAGTGAAATCATATGGTATTTGTCTTTCTCTGAGTGACTTCTTTCACTTAGCATAATACTCTCTTGCTCTATCCACATCGTTGCAAATGGAAAGATTTCATTCCTTTTTATGGCTGAGTAATATTCCTGTGTGTGTGTGTGTGTGTGTGTGTGTGTGTACTCACATACACAGACATACATACATACCACATCTTCTTTATCCATTCATCAGTCTATAGACATTTGGGCTCTTTACATAATTTGGAGGTTGTTGATAATGCTACTGTAAACATCAGGTCCATGTATCCCTTCCAATCAGTATTTTTGTATCCTTTGGATAAATACCTGGTAGCTCAAATGCTGGATCATAGGGTAGTTCTATTTTTAACTTTTTTTTTTTTTTAAGATTTTATTTTATTTTTTCGACAGAGATAGAGACAGCCAGCGAGAGAGAGAACACATAGGGGGAATGGGAGAGGAAGAAGCAGGCTCATAGCAGAAGAGCCTGATGTGGGGCTCGAATCCCATAACGCCGGGATCACGCCCTGAGCCGAAGGCAGACGCTTAACCGCTGTGCCACCCAGGCGCCCCTATTTTTAACTTTTTGAGAAACCTCCATACTGCTTTTTTCTGGAGTGGCTGCACCAGTTTACTTTCCCACCAACAGTGCAAGAAGGTTCCCTTTTCTCCACATCAACCCCAACACCTGTTGTTTCTTGTGTTGTTGATTTTAGCCATTCTGACAGGTGTGAGTTGGTATCTCATTGCAGTTTTGATTTGTATTTCCCTGACTATGAGCGGTGTTGAGCATCTTTTCATGTGTCTGTTGGCCATCTGTATGTCTTCTTTGGAAAAATGTCTATTCATGTTGTCTGCCCATTGTTTTAACCAGATTATTTGTTTTTTGGGTGTTGAATTTGATAAGTTCTTTATAGATTTTGGATACTAATCCTTTATCAGATATGTCATTTGCAAATATCTTCTCCCATTTTGAAGGCTGCCCTTTAGTTTTATTGATTGTTTCCTTCACTGTGCAATTTTTTTTTTATCTTGATGAAATTGCAATAGTTCATTTTTGCTTTTGTTTCCCTTGCCTCAGGAGAAAGCTACAAAAATGTACCTACCACCAATGTCAGACAAATTACTGTCTGTGCTCTCATTTAGGATTTTTATGGCTTCGGGTCTCTCATTTAGGTATTTAATCCATTTTGAGTTTATTTTTGTGTATGGTGTGAGGAAGTGGTCCAGTTTCATTCTTTCACATGTAGCTGTCTACTTTTCCCGAAATTGTTGAGGAGACTTTCTTTTTTCCTGTTGAGTGTTCTTGCCTCCTTTGTGATAGATTAATTGACCATACAGTCATGGGCTTATATTCTGTTCCATTGATCTATGTTTCTATTTTTGTGCCAATACCATACTGTTTTTTACTACACACCTTTGTAATATATCTTGAAATCTGAGATTGTGATACCTCCAGTTTTGTTTTTCCTCTTTCAAAATTGCTTTGGCTATTTGGGGTCTTTTACGGCTGCATACAAATTTAAGGATTATTTATTCTAGTTCTCTGAAAACTGTTGGTGGTATTTTAATAGGGATTACATTAAATCTGTAGATTGTTTTGGGTAGTACAGACATTTTAACAATGATTTTTCTTCCAGACCATGAGCATGAAATATCTTGCTATTTGTTTGTGTCATCTTCAGTTTCTTTCATCAGTGCTATATAGTTTTGAGAGTACAGGTGTTTCATCTCCTTGGTTAAGTTCAGTCCTAGGTATTCTGTTATTTTCGTGCAGTTGAAATGAGATTGTTTTCTTAAATTCTCTTTCTGCTACTTCGTTATTAGTGTCTAGAAATCCAACATGTTTCTGTATATTGATTTACTGTCCTGAAAACTTCATGAATTCATTTATTGGTTCTAGTAATTTTTTGGTGGAATCATTCGGGTTTTCTATATATGGTATCATGTCATCTGCAAATAGTGAAAGTTTTACTTTTCCCTTACAAATTTGAATGGCTTTTGTTTCTTTTTCTTATCTGATTACCATGACTAGGACTTCTAGTACTGTGTTGAATAAAAGAGGTAAGATTGGACATCCTTGTCTGGTTTCTCATGTTAGGGGAAAAGCTCTCAGGTTTTCCCCATTGACTATGATGTTCACTGTGGGTTTTTCATAAAATATATGGCCTTTCTTATGTTGAGCTATAGTCCCTCAAAACCTACTGTCTTGAGAGTTTTTATCATGAATGGATATAGTACTTTGTGAAATGGGTTCTTTTTGCATCTATTGAAATGATCATTACATCATCTTGTTGATGTGGTGTATCACATTGATTGATTTGTGAATATTGAACCACATTGCATCCTAGAAATAAATCCCACTTGATCGTAGTGAATGATTTTTTAAATGTATTGCTGCATTTGGTTTGCTAATATTTTATTGAGGATTTTTGCATCTATGTTCATAAGAGATATTGGTCTGTAATTCTCTTTTTTTGTAGTGTCTTTAACTGATTTTGATATGAGGGTAATGCCGGCCCCAGAGTGAATTTGGAAGCTTGCTTTCTTCTATTTTTTGGACTAGTTTGATAAGAACAGGTATTAAAGCTTCTTTGGTGTTTGGGAGAATTCACTCGTGAAGCTTCTGGTCCTGGACTTTTGTTTGTGGGAGTTTTTTTGGTTACTGTTTCAATTTCATTGCTGGGAATTTTTCTGTTCAAATTTTCTATTTCTTTCTGGTTAAGTTTTGGGAAGTCATATGTTTCTAGAAACATCCATTTCTTCTAGGTTGCCCAATTGTTGGCATATAAATTTTTTATAATATTCTCTTATAATCCTTTGTATTTCTGTGGTATTGATTGTTATTTCTCCTCTTTTATTTCTGATTTTGTTTATTTGAGTTCGCTCTCTCTCTCTTTTTTTTTTTTTTTTTTTG
>NC_048224.1:118795874-118805082 GCF_002007445.2 Ailuropoda melanoleuca
GTTGATCTATTTTTATTGATTTTGGGAGGGATCCTCTTTACCTCTTGGACATGAATACTTGTTTCCTTCCCCAGATAGGGAAGTTCTCAGCTATGATTTGCTAAAATATACTTTCTGGCCCTCTCTCTCTCTTTCTCTCTCTCTCCCCCCTTTTCAGGCACACCAGTAATTCTGAGATTTATTCATTTCAGGGCATCATTAAATTCTCAAAACCTTTCTTCATGGACTCTGAGTTGTTTCTCTCTTTCCTCTACCTCCTTCCTTTCCATCAGCCTGTCTTCTACATCACTCACTCTCTCTTCTGCCTCATTCACCCTAGCTGTTGAAGCATCCAATAGACTGCATCTCAGTTATAGAATTGTAGGGAGCTGGGCTCAGTGTAAGCTAGTCCTCTGTGTGGCTTTTGTTCCCTGGAGGCTCTCCGTGCCTCTTTAGAGGATCAGAATAAAGATAAAAGGAGGTCACTTACTATTCGGCTATCTTGCCTCCTTGGGACCATCATATTTTCATTTTCATTTATCTCCATATGTTTTTTGATTTCCTCTTTGATTCCTTGGTTGACCCATTCATCGTATAGTAGCATGTTATTTAACCTCCATATATTTGTGTTTTTTCCAGATTTTTCTCTTGTGATTGATTTCTAGTTTCATAGCATTGCATAGAAAAGATACATGGTCTGACTTCAATCTTTTTGAATTTGTTGAGACTTGTTTTGTGGCATAACATGTGATCTATTCTGGAGAACATTCAATGTGCTCCAGAAAGGAATGTGTATTCTGTTTTAGTATGAATGTTCTGAATGTATCTGTTAAATCCCTCTGGTACACTGTGTCATTCAAAGTCACTGTTTCCTTGTTGATGTTCTGTTTGAATAATCTATCCATTGATTTGAGTGGGATATTAAAGTCCCCTACTGTTATTGCATTACTATGAGCTATTTTGTTTATGTTTGTTATTAGTGGCTTTATGTATTTGGGTGTTTATGTGTTAGCTACATAAATATTTACAATCATTATAATCTTGTTAGATTACTCCCTTTATGATTATATATTGTCCTTGTTTTATCTTTTTACAGTCTTTGTTTTTAAGTCTATTTTGTCCCATGTAAGTATTGCTACCCCAGCTTTCTTTCACTTCCATTTGCATGATAAGTACTTTTACACTTCTTTACTTTCAATCTGTATGTATCTTTCAATCTGCAATGATTCTCTTGTGGCAGCATATAGACCAGTCTTGTTTTTTTATCCATTCGGTCACCCTATGTCTTTTGATTAGAGCATTTGGTGCATTTACAATCAAAGTATTTATTGATAAGTATGTACTTATTGCTATTTTGTTACTTGTTTTATGGTTGGTTTTGTAGTTCTCTGTTTCTTTCTTCTCTTGCTCTCTTCTGTCATGGTTTGCTGGGTTTGTTTAATGAAATACTTGAATTCCTTTCTCTTTATTTCTCGCATATCTATTACCAGTTTTTGGTTTGTAGTTACCATTAGATTTATATGTAACATCTTATGCATATAGCAGTCTATATTAAGTTGATGGTCACTATATTAAGTTAGAATCCATTCTTTACTCTTCTCCCTGACAGATTTTAGGTGTATGATGTCATACTTTACATGCCTTAATTTTATGAGTCCCTTGACTGATTTTTTATAGATATACTTAACTTTACTGCTTTTTGCTTTGTACGTTTCTTACTTCTACTTAATGGTCTTTCCTTTCTACTCAGTGTTCCCTTTAAGATTTCTTGTAGGGCTTTTTTAGTGGTCATGAATTCCCTTAACCTTGTTTGTCTGGGAAACTCTTCATCTCTCCTTCTATTGTGAATGATAGCCCTGCTGGATAGAGTATTCTTAGTTGCAGGGTTTTTGTTTGTTTGTTTTTGCTTTTAGCACTTTGAATATATCATGCTAGCTCTTTCTGGTCTGCAAATTACTGTGGAAAAAATCAGCTGAAAGCCTTATGGGATTTCCCTTGTATATAACTGTTTTCTTTTTGCTTGATACTTTAAAAATTCTTTTTATCACTCCTTTTTGCTATATTAATTACTATGTGTCTTGGTGTGGGCCTCCTTGGGTTAATTTTGTTGGGGGCTGTCCCTGCCTCCTGGAAATGGATTTCTGTTTCCTTCCCCAAATTTTGGAAGTTTGCAGTTATTATTCCTTCAAATAAATTCTCTGCCCCCTTTTCTCTCTCTTCTCTTCTAGGATTCCTGTAATGCAAATATTATTACACTTGGTGGTTTCTCTGAGTTCCTTAATCTATTCTCTTTTTTTATTAGTCTTTTTCTTCCGTTCAGCTTGATTGCCTTCCATATCTGATATATGTGTCTGCTTCCTCTAGGCTATTATTTATCCCATCTAGTGTATCTTTAATTTCAATTATTGAGTTCTTTTTTTTTTAAAGATTTTATTTATTTATTTCACAGAGATAGAGACAGCCAGTGAGAGAGGGAACACAAGCAGGGGGTGTGGGAGAGGAAGAAGCAGGCTCATAGCGGAGGAGCNTGTTTTCTTTTTGCTTGATACTTTAAAAATTCTTTTTATCACTCCTTTTTGCTATATTAATTACTATGTGTCTTGGTGTGGGCCTCCTTGGGTTAATTTTGTTGGGGGCTGTCCCTGCCTCCTGGAAATGGATTTCTGTTTCCTTCCCCAAATTTTGGAAGTTTGCAGTTATTATTCCTTCAAATAAATTCTCTGCCCCCTTTTCTCTCTCTTCTCTTCTAGGATTCCTGTAATGCAAATATTATTACACTTGGTGGTTTCTCTGAGTTCCTTAATCTATTCTCTTTTTTTATTAGTCTTTTTCTTCCGTTCAGCTTGATTGCCTTCCATATCTGATATATGTGTCTGCTTCCTCTAGGCTATTATTTATCCCATCTAGTGTATCTTTAATTTCAATTATTGAGTTCTTTTTTTTTTTTAAAGATTTTATTTATTTATTTCACAGAGATAGAGACAGCCAGTGAGAGAGGGAACACAAGCAGGGGGTGTGGGAGAGGAAGAAGCAGGCTCATAGCGGAGGAGCTGATGTGGGACCTGATTCCATAACCCCGGGATCACGCCCTGAGCCGAAGGCAGACGCTTAACCGCTGTGCCACCCAGGCGCCCCTCAATTATTGAGTTCTTTATCTCTCATAGGTTCTTTGTTATATTTTCTCTTTATGGAAAGTCCCACTGAGCTCCCAACTCTTTTCTCGAATCCACTGAGTATTTTTATGCCTATTACTTTAAATTCTCTTATCAGGCATGTGACATATCTCTATTTCATTTAGCTGTCTTGCTGGTCCACTGCAGGTCCACTACAGGAGGGGACTTGCAGCCACACAGGAAAACTCCTACCAGGCTAGCTGAGTTGTAGGGGGTGGATCCACAGAAGTCCATGGATATAGTGTGCTGTTAGCAAGCTAGGTGGAGAATGTTGCACTGTGCTGATTCCTTTAGGTATCCCATGTATCTGTGTTGGGGGAAAGAGAGTAAGTGGTTCCCACCCTCTCTTTTGTTCTTGGAGAGATCTCCCAAAGATCTCTACCCCTCTAGTCCAGGCTCTGGGATTAATAAATAAATCTCCTTCCTGTATACCCCAGGCATTTTTCAAACTGCTGCTTCTGTGCTATATTTTTGCTGGGCTGATTGTTGTGCTGTTTCTTTAAAGTTTGGAACTCTACCCTCCAGTTCTCACAGAGTCTTGCTCCCTGATTTTTAAATTTGTAGGTGTTAAGCCCCACTCATTGTTAGGCCTCTGTGGTTTTCAAACCCAAATGTTATGGGGATTCATCTCCCTGTGCGGTTCCCTTGTGCCTGGGGTGTCTAGCTTTGGGGTATGCTCCTTTCCCCTCTTCACCTGGTCTAGTTGCCCCCTACCTCAGAAAGTCCTAGGGGTCAGTTTGACTTTGAGCGTGATTCTGNCTAATAACCTAGCAATTAAAGTAATAAATTATTAATAACACCTCATGAAACTTCTTATAATCCGGAACACAGCTATTTGTTCAAATGCTTTATTTCAGTTACTATTAAGCATATGTAATATAACATTAACTGCTGCATATCAGTGTAATGTTTTTGAAAAGTTTTTTTTTGAAAAAAGAAGCATTCTTTCTTGAATATTTTTCTATTTTAGTGTCTTTTATTCTATATTTTTGTTATATTTTGTCATATAATTAAATGAAAAGCTATTGGTTGACTAACAGGAAAAAATGAATTTTTATAGCTGATGATGCTTGGCAGATTTTTTTATTAAAAAAATATCTTTCTATAAGAGGAAGCACTATTAATTTGATATATTAGAAAATTACGTATGCACTAATTTATTTGTCAGGTGGTGGTCATGCACTATACTTTTTAATGAGCTAATACAGCAATGTAAACGGTGCCATTCTTTATCAAATCCAACATCTATTGATTCTTTAAATACTTATTGACTAACATCTATGAATGAAAGTCTATTCTAGATAAAGCCTTACGTATTAGAAAAATAAGCCTTTAATATTTAAAAACCTAAATGCATATTGAAGAATAGTGTGTATGTGGTAGAGTAGTTGGAGAAAGTAGGAAAAGGCAAATTGATATGTGTGTGGTTATAATATATTTTTGAAAGATCATAGCGCTTGTTTAAACCACTTTTTATATTCCTCAGATGCCTTAAACATAAACCAGTCTACAAACCAAGGGGAAGTACAGAGAGGTGCATTGTGTATATGGATGTTTGCATGCATGTGTTGTTATTGTAGTCACTTGTTCTTATGGGTTCCTTTCAGTCATTTGGAAAAACCTCCTGATACACTTGTAACCATTTTATCTTTAAAGAGTACAATTTACAGAGTGTGAGTATAGTTAAGGAAAATGTATTCCTTCATTCTGTGATAGACATTAAGATAGAAACTTTGTTGATGTAGAAAGACAGTTGATTATGATTGGAACAAGGAATTCAGTTTTACTGGAGTCATTGAAACTGCTAACTTATGAATTGCAAATGGATGCAAATTTTATTTCATTCAGTACTTCTGTTTTAAGTACTCCCATACATTTTTATGAGTTATACTTTTATATTGAATTGTTATAATTTTTGTAAATTTTTCTGACTGCTAGTGATATTTATGAAAATATATGATTCTTGCTAAGCCAATTCACAAATAAATTAAGATTAATAGCAAAGGAGAGTGATGACAGTGGATCCTATTTCAAGAAGTATTTTATGTAACATTGTTATTCTTGGCCAGAATCTACATTTAGCATAAACTATAGAGACTATTTTTAGTTCATAGCCTATTTTCATTTTGTCAGGAGATGATCTCAGGCATAGCCAAGAAAATACTTCAAATTCTGATCCCTCTCTCCTCACCTCAAATTCAAAACTGGGAGTTAAACTTCCCTACAAACTTGTGCTTTAGTTTTTGTTTGTTTAATTCTTTTGTTGATTTTATATAGTCAGTCGTTCTTGGGTGTTTTTGAATATTTTAATTGACAAATCTGGTTTATGATGTATAGTGTATCTTATATTCAAGTGTGGCAGTGCATGCGCTGGTGATGAAAAATATATCTATTTTATAACACAATTATTTTCCTAAATACATTTTTGTCTTTTTGCCAAATATTCAAGGTTGGTAGAGAAAATATTGTGTATTTTAATTTTCATATATGCTGTAATTGCCCATCTATAAAAATGCATCTCTTCCTCAGATGATTCACTTCACCATTTCTTAATTTTATTCATGATAGAATGTATATTTGCTAGCTCCTTCACACTCAGTCAGAAATTATGTTGATGGTAGCTACAGTTGTGGTGAGCACAACATAAGATATAAAGAAGTTGAATCCCTGTGTTGTACACCTGAAACTAATGTGACATTGTGGGTCAACTATACTGAAATAAGAACTTTTTAAAAAATTATGTTGATAACTTGTCCAGGCAAGTTTTACACTTTAACCTCTAAAAAACACATAAAAATTGCTTACTTATGATATTACTGTAAAAATAAAATTAGAAATAACAATCATATATAGAAACTTACTGTATCCCTGCCTTTTTTAAAAATACTTTTCAAATGTTAGTTCATTTAATCCTCATAAATACTATGAAGTAAATGATATTGTAATCTCTGTTTTGCATATGGAAAAATTGAGAGATAGAAATTAAGTGTGTTGCCCAAATCACACAATCAGTAACAGAATTAAAAGCGGAATCATGAAAATATGGCACAAGAATTTCTACTAGCACACACTAGTCTATAGAAGTTAGACAGCCTCTGTGATGTGCCCAATAATGATTGCCTTGTAGTGATGCCATTGTGTAGTCTTCTCCTGCACTGCACCAGGGCTGGTTGTCCCTGTGTGACTGATGTAATATGAAGCTAGGCCATTAAAGCATTGCAACTTTCAGTTTGGTTGCTTGAATTTCTTGCTCTGGTGATTCCTTGCTTCCCTGCTGAGATGACCCCAAGGTAGCTCCAAAAAGAGGTTCACATTGAGAAGAAATAAATCTTCTAGCCAACTGCCAGTACCAGCTTGCCAACTAGGTGAAATTACTTCTGGGTGACTTCTGTGGAATTTAACTCTGCAAATGCATATGTGCCCTAAGAAGAATGCAGTCAGCTGATCTCGGCTATAGTCTCATGGAGATCCCTAACCAGAACCTCCTAGTCAACCAGCACTGAAATACTCAACCCATAGAAGCTATCTAAAACAATAAATAATTCTTGCTGTTTTAAACCAGCATGTTTTAAAGAGATTTGTTATGCAGCAATAATGATATATTTATACTCATTTCTTCTGAACCTTTCTTCTAAAACTCATTAAATTTTATAAAATTGTATAATAAATGTGTTTCTATTGATACAATAGGGGATGGAAGCTGGGAGACAAGTCTTCATACAATTTCATCTCCTCTCAGTGGCACATCTTACTCTCATTAGCAATGCATGCACCTCTGAATAATTGGAACTGTACAGATTTCAGTTTCAAAGTCACAGTTCTAACCAACTTACCTGACCAGCTTTAATTAAGTTATAAATTATAACAGGAGTGAAACATGTGCTAGATGAAAAATATTACATTAGCTTCATAGAAATTACACAAAATATAATGGCTATGTGTGATTTTTACGTGTTTTAAAATGTGAATGCAAATTAAAGTGTTGTATGAAAAGTCCAAAATAAAGCAAAATTTATCAGGGAATGGAATCTTACATATACCGTTTTAGCTTCCATGTAAGAGTAAAGGATTTTGCCATAATTGGACCATTTCTGCCAAGTGTTATGTTTTTCTTTACTGTTACATTTATGATAAAAACATTGTGTAACTACATAAATAGAGATAGATAGATGATGATAGATAGATGATAGATATGTGTATATAATGGATAAAATGTTATTGAAGTAGGAGAGAAAAATATATTTTGTGGAGTAATCACTCTGTTCTACATAAAGCATGCTTAATTAGGGAGTCCTCTTAATTGGGACTTTCCCATCTTATCAAATCGAGCCTAATAACACTCAACTGTAAAGACAGGTGCTTAATTGGGATAGTAATTCTAGGTAATTGGGGTGCCTGCGGGTGATCAAGAGTAGCTGACATCAATCTGATTTCAAGATATTATGTCTTTGTAGGTATCTCCTGCTGTGCCTGTTTATTTTCTATCTAAGAATGACCTCTGCAATGTTAAAAGAACAAATGTCTTTTTAGCAGTAACTGCTCCAATTTTGGTTTCTATCTCAGTTTTTAATCACATTATAATTTTAAAATTTTCTTTCCACTATAAAATAACTACATTTTATTTTATATAAGATGACTTTATTATTATTTAGCATATGCAATTGAATATCAAAGCAAATAATTAACTAAGAAAACCCATGAAATCACACATAAATTGTGCTCTAAAACACTGAACTATAAAAAATAATAATTATCACCTCTGTATATCTGAAATGTTATAATTCATCATGTGTAAATAAGTTACTTAGCTTGAAAATCTTTTTAAATTTTTTTCTTAACCATTTAGAGGAAGTTTTTTAAATTTGAAAATATACATTTTTATTATACTTAATTATTTGAACAAGGCAACGTGTAGAATTGCATTTTGTTCAGAAATAGTATAGAAGCCTGCAAACTCATAGGATGAGATAGAATTTTCTATAAGTGAACTTCTACCTAGAGAAAATTTATTCCTTTACATCTTAGATTTTTGGAATATATTTTTTCAGTATGAGTAATGCTGATATCCCTGCTTTTCCTTTTAAGACAAGAGTTATTTTCAACTAAACATTTTTAGGACTGATAGAAAAGATAGACTAATTAATGGTAAACAAAAATTCTGTCCAATTAAAGTTCCTGGAATATTTGTAGATAAATCTTTATTAGACAGTGTTTAAAGTAGAACTTTTAATAAATTCCCAAAGGAAAAACTTATCCCATTTTGCTAAGCAAGAACAACAACAACAATAACAACAAACCACCACTACCAACAACAACAATGAAACCCAAAAAGCAACAACAAAAATGTCCTTCAGCAGCAGGCCATAGAACATGGCATCAAGCCCTTCCATCAGAAGAACCCAGCACCATGTCACCTGCCAGAAGACCCAGGAAATAAATCTGTCCAGAATCTCTAGCCAGATTGACTGGTGAGAAGTTTTCTCTGATGAAGTCAGTCTGTAAAGACTAGAAGAGGTGAATACTTCTTTAAGTCCACAAACAACAATGTGAGACTACAAGGAACATGAAGAGTCAGGGAAACATGAAATCATGGAAGCAAAATTATCTCCAGTAACTATTCATAAAGAAATGGAGATCTATGAACTTCTCAGAAAATAATTCAAGATAATCATATTAAAGAAGTCCAGTGAGATACAAGAGAACACATTTAGGCATCTAAACATAATCAGGAAAACAATACATAGATGAAATGTAAAGTTCAGCAGAAAAAGCTAAGCAAATTCTAGAGCTAAAGAATGCAATGACTGAAATTTTAAAAAATTCTGTAGAAAGTTTCAAAAGCAGACTTAATAAAGCAGAAAGATCAGCAAACTCAAAAAGAGGTTGTCTGAATTACCCAGTTGGAGGAACCAAAAAAGAAAAAAAAAATTGAAAAAGAATGAGGAAAGTACAGAACTTACAGGTAACCATTGAGTGGACCAATACATTCATTATGGGAATCCCAGGAGGAAAACAGAGATAGGGACAGAAAGCTTATTTAAAGGAAAATGACCAAA
>NC_048224.1:118805182-118824186 GCF_002007445.2 Ailuropoda melanoleuca
GTAGAATTACTGGATCATATGATGATCCTATTTTTAATTTTTAGAGGAACTTTCATTCTGTTTTCCACAGTCTGCATAGTTTGCATTCCTACCAATAGTGCATGAAGTTTCCTTTTTCATCCTTGCCAGCATTTGCTGTTTCTTGTATTTTTGATTTTAGCCATTCTGACAGGTGTGAGGTGATATTCTCAATGTGGTTTTGATTTGCATTTCCTTAATGATGAATAATGTTGAGCATCTTTTCATGTGTCTGTTGGCCATTTGTCTTCTTTGGAGAAATGTCTGTTCATGTCTTCTGCCCATTTTTAATTGGATTATTTGTTTTTGTGTGTGTGTGTGTTGAGTTGTGTAAGTTCTTTGTATGTTTTTGATACTAAACCTTTATTGGATATGTCATTTGCAAATATTTTCTCCCATTCAGTAGGTTGTCTTTTAGTTTTGCTGATTGTTTCCTTTGCTGTGTAGGAGATTTTCTTTTTTGATATAGTCCCAATAGTTTGTTTTTGATTTTGTGTGATTACAACACACATCCATAAAAATGTTGCCATGGTCAGTGTCAGAGAAATTTCTGCCTTTTCCATTCTTTTTGGATTTCTCTGGCTTTAGATTTCACAGTTAGGTTTGTTTGTTTGTTTTGTTTGTTTGTTTTTTCACAGTTAAGTCTTTAATCCATTTAGAGTTTGTATATGTGTATGTGTGTGTGTATGGGTGTGAGTGTGTGTATGTGGTGTGAGAAAATGGTGCAGTTTCATTCTTCTGCATGTAGTTGTTCAGTTTTATCCAAAACCATTTGTTGTAGAGACTGCATATCCATGCCTCCTTTGTTGTTGATTAATTGACCATATAATCATTGATTTGTTTCTGGGCTCTCTGTTCTTTTCCATACATCTGTATGTGTTTTTGTGCCAGTACCATGCTGTTTTGATTACTGCAGCTTTGTGGTATATCTTGAAATATGGGATTGTGATACCTCCAGTTTTGTTATTTTCTTTCAAGATTGCTTTGGTTATTTGGGGTCTTTTTTGTTTCCATAGAAATTTTAGGATTATTTATTTAGGTCTGTGAAAACTGCTGTTGGTATTTTAATAGGGATTCCATTAAAGCTGTAGAATGTTTTCCATAGTATGGTCAGTTTAACAATGCTTGTTCTCCCTATCCATAAGCATGGAATATCTTGCTACTTGTTTGTGTCATCTTCAGTTTCTTTCATCAATGTATAATAGTGTTCAGAATACAAGTCTTTTACCTCCTTGGTTAAGTATATTCCTAGGTATTGTATTATTTTGGAGCAATTAAAACAGGATTTTTTAAAAAATTCTCTTTCTCCTACTTAATTATTAATAGAAATGCAACAGATTTCTGTATATTGATTTGGATCCTACAACCTTACTGAATTTGTTTCTGAATTCTAATATATATATATACTTTCTATATATAGTTTCATGTCATCTACAAGTAGTGAAAGTTTTACTTCTTCCTTACCAATGTGTATGACTTTTATTTCTTTTTTCTTTTCTGATTACTGTGGCTAGGACTTTCAGTACTATGTTGAATGAAAGCGGTGAGAGTAGGTATCTTTGTCTTCTTCCTCATCTTAGGGGAAAAGCTCTCAGTTTTTGACCATGGAGTATGATGCTAGCTGTGGGTTTTTTCATATATGGCCTTTATTTTGTTTATATATGTTCCCTTTAAACCTACCTTTTGAAGTTTTCACTATGAATGGATGTTATACTTTGTGAAATGATTTTTCTGCATCTATTAAAATGATCATGTAGTTTTTATCCTTTCCCTTGTTTATGTGATGCATCACATTGATTGATTCATGAATATTTAACCACACTTGCATCCTAGGAATAAATCCTACTTGATCATAATGAATGATTTTTTAAATGATTTTTGGATCTGATTCACTAATATTTTGTTGAGGATTTTTGCATCTCTGTTCATCAGAGATATTGGCCTGTAATTCTCTGTTTTTGTAGTATCTTTATCTGGTTTTGGTGTCTGAGCACTATTGGTCTCATAGAATGAATCTGGAATCTTTCATTCTCTTCTATTTTGTGGAACAGTTTGGAAAGAATCAGTATTAAAGCTTCTTTAAATGTTTAATAGAATTCGCCTGTGAAGCCATTTGATCCTGGGCTTTTGTTTGTTGGGAATTTTTTGATTACTGATTCAGTTTCATTTCTGATAATGTCTGTTCTAATTTTCTACTTCTTCCTCGTTCAGTTTTGGGACCTGATATGTTTTTGGGAATTGATCCATTTCTTCTAGGCTGCCAATTTATTGGCATATAGTTTTTCATAATATTCTCCTATAATTGTTTTATTTCTGTGGTGTTGGTTGTTATATCTCTTCTTTGATCTCTGCTTTTCTTTATGTGGGTCTTTTGTCTCTCTTTCTCTTATGCCCCTCTCCCCCACCCCACCACCACTCTCTCTTGATGAGTGTGGCTATAGGTTTATCAATTTTTCTGATCTTTCAGAGAACTAGCTCTTTGTTTCTTTGATCTGTTCTATGGTGGGGTTTTGTTTTTTTGTTTTTTTGTTTGTTTTTAGTTGCTATTTCATTTATTTCTGCTCTAATCTTCATTATTTCCTTCCTTATACTGGTTTTGAGTTTTGTTTTGTTCTTCTCTTTCTAGCTCTTTTAGGTGTTAAGTTAGGTTGGTGTTTTTTGAGATTTTTCTTGCTTCTTGAGGTAGACCTCTATTGCCATCAACTTCCCTCTTTAAACCACTTTCGCTGCATCCCAAAGATGTTGGACCACCATGTTTTCATTTTAATTTGTCTCCATGTGTTTTTGGATTACCTCCTTGATTTCTCAGTTGGCCCATTCATTACTTAATAGTATTTTATTTAGTCTCCATGTTTTTGTGTTCTTTCTAGATTTTTCCATTATTGTTGATTTCTAGTTTCATGGCATTGTGGTCAGAAAAGATACATAGTATAACTTCGATCATTTTGAATTTGTTAAGACTTCTTTGTGGTCTAACATGTGATCTCTTCTGCAGAATATTCCATGTACTCTTGAAAGGAATGTATGTTCTGCTGTTTTAGGTTGGAACATTCTAAATATATCCGTTAGATCCATCTGGTCCAATGTGTCATTCAAAGCCACTATTTCCTTGTTGATTTTCTGTTTGGATTATCTATCCATTGTGGAAAAGTGGGGTGTTATTACTATTACTAGTAGGTACTCTTACTGCCATTACTCTATTAAAATCAATTATTTCCTTTAGTTTGCTTTTAGCTGCTTAGTATTTGGGCAAATTATGTGCTAAGTGCATAAATATTTATAATTGTTATATCTTCTTGTTGGATTGCTTCCTTTATGATTGTATAGTGTCCTTGTCTCTTGTTACGGTCTTTGTTTTAAAGTTCATTTTGTCCAGTATAAGCATTGGTACCCTAGCTTTCTTTTCACTTTAATTTGCATGAAAATGTCTTTCTATCCCTTCAGTTTCAATCTGAATGTGTCTTAAAATCTGAGATGAGTCTCTTGTAGGCAGCATATAGATGAGTCTTGTTTTTTTATCCATTCTGTCACCCTGTGTCTTTTGAATAGAGCATTTAGTCCATTTACATTCAATGTAATTATTGATAGATGTACTTATTGCCATTTGTTACTTGTTTTGTGGTTGTTTTTGTTCTTTTCTGTTCCTTTTTTCTCTTGATCTCTTCTCTCCCAGTTTGCTGGGCTTTGCATAATGATATATTTGGATTCCTTTCTCTTCATTTTTTGCATATCTATTACTGGTTTTGATTTGTGATAACCATTAAATTTATTTATAACATCTTGTACATATAGGAGTTTATGTCGATCATTGCTTAAGTTTGAATTCATTCAATTTACTGCCCCCCACCTGCCATGTTTTAGATGTATGGTGTCATAATTTACATTCTTTTGTTTTGTGAGTCTCTTGACTGATTTTTATAAATGTTCCTAATTTTACTCCTCCGTGCTTTTTACTTTTCTTACTCTTATGGTCTTTCTACTCAAAGAGTCCCCTTTAACATTTCTTATAGGGCTTTTTTAATGGTCCTAAATAACTTTTGTTTGTCTGGGAAGCCCTTCATCTCTCTTTCTATTGTGAATAATAGCCTTGCTGGACAGAGTATTCTCGGTTGCAGGGCTTTTTTTCTTTGAGCAAATTGAATATATTATGCCACTCTCTGTGGCCTGCAGTTTCTGCTGAAAAATCAGTTGGCAGACTTATGGGTTTCCCCCATATGCGATCATTTTCTTTTCTCCTGCTGCTTTTAAAATTCTCTCTTTATCACTACTTTTTGCCATTTTAATTGTAATATGTCTTGATATGGATCTCCTTGGGTTGATTTTGATGAAGGCTCTCTGCCTCCTGGATCTGGATTTCTGTTTTCTTCCCCAGATTCAGGAAGTTTACAGCTATTATTTCTTCACATACATTTTCTACCCCTCTTACCACATTTCTCTTCTTCTTCTTTTGGGATCACCTTATGTGAATGTTATTATGTTTGATTGTTTTGCTGAGTTCCCTAAATCTATTCTCATTTTTATTAGTCTTTTTTCAGTCTCCTGTTCACCTTGATACCTTTCCATTATTCTGTCCTGCAAGTCATTGATCTGTTTTTTGTTTTGTTTTGTTTTTGCTTCTCTTAGTCTACTATTTATTCCTTCTAGCATATTTTTAATTTTAGTTAATTCATTCTTCATCTCTGATTGATTCTTTTTTTTATGTTTTCTGTCTCTTCAGAGTGCCTCCACTCTTTTCTGCAGTCCATTTAGTACCTTTATGACCATTACTTTAAACTCTTTATCAGGCATATCACTTATCTCCATTTCATTTAGGTCTTCTGCTGTGATTTATCCCGTTCTTTCATTTGGGCAAAATCCTCTGTCTCCTCTTTTTGTCTATCTCTCTGCGTCTGTTTTTATATGTTAGGAAAGTCTGCCATGTCTCCTTTTCTTGGAAGTAGTGGCCTTATATAGAAGATTTGCTGCAGTGCAAAGTCTGGTTACTGTGTGTCTGCTGGTTACTATGTAGGTAGGCAGTGCCTCTGGGGAGGGGAAGGGAGGGGTGCCTGCCAGCTCTGTTGTTCTTGAACAAGTCTCCTCAGAATCCCTCCCTATCTAATATATGTTATGAGATTACTAAATAAATCTTCCTGTATATCCCAGGCACAATTTCAAACTGCTGCTTTTATGTTGTATCTTAGGGGTATCATTTGTTATGTTGGCTCTCTAAGCACAGACACACAATGTCCTATCACCTCCTGCTCTCCCAGAGATGAGCCCACTGATTTTTAAAGTTCCAGTTGTTAAACTGCACTGATTGTAACAACTCATGAAGTTAAACCCCTCTTATTTTCAAAGCCACATTTTATGGGGATTTATCTTCCCAGTGCAGATCTCCCATGCCTTACATGCCTGGTGTGGTTTGTGCTCCTCTTGTTTTTCTGTGCCTACAATGTCCTTTCCTCCCACAGACAGCCTCTTGTGGGTCATTTTGGTACCTGACTACATCTCTGCCCTTTCTACCTTTTTCAATGTGGCCTCTTCTTTTTTACATTTAGCTGTGGAGAGTTTGTTCTGCCAGGCTTTTGGTCATTTTCTCGGTTATTTATACTGATACGGATGTTATCTAGGTGTTAACGAGGTGACTTAAGGATCATCCTACTCTGCCATCTTCCCAGGAAGTCTTGATTAAGATTTTTTTTTTTGAAAAAGACTCTCCTGCATATGTAAGAAGTCCATTTCAGTAAAAACTAAGTCAAAAATTCATTCCTTAATTCAATTAAAAGTTATACAAAATATTAATAGTGTGACTAAATATGAGATAAAAATGGCGAAATGGAACTGAAATAATTCAAGGTAATGAAATTTTGAAGTATGTGACATAACATATGGCATAAGAAAAATTTAAATACCTTTAAAAATCTAATTAAAAATATAAGTAAGGGGGCCGCCTGGGTGGCACAGCGGTTAAGCATCTGCCTTCGGCTCAGGGCGTGATCCTGGCATTATGAGATTGAGCCCCACATCAGGCTCCTCTGCTATGAGCCTGCTTCTTCCTCTCCCACTCCTCCTGCTTGTGGTCCCTCTCTTGCTGGCTGTCTCTATCTCTGTCGAATAAATAAAATCTTTAAAAAAATTTAAAAAAAATATAAGTAAGGAACAATGCTGTGTTCAGTGTACATGGAGAAACATAACTTTTAGAAATGAAGAATATAATGCTTGAAACTAAAAATTCACTGGATATTTTACTGATATGTTTCATAATTGCAGTCACTTAGTAGAGGGAATAAAGTTCTTGGGAAATTGTAATAATATAGAGGTAGGAAAAGAAAAAGAGACCAAGAGACAAAGTGAGACAGAAAGGGAGGGGAATAGAAGGACAGGGAGACAAGAGAGAATGAGAGTGGTTTTGATCAACTTCAGCTGTTCCAGGCAGAATGCCCTATGCACCAGATACGTAAGTGAAAAAGACATCTTGCATGCAGAACTGAATTGTACCTTCAGGTAATTTTTTACTGCAAGTGTGTGAGAGATCCCAAGAGAGAACTGTTTACCTGTGATAGTAAACAATTTAAGGCACTATTTTCTGAAGCAGTTTGGTACACGACATTAGACATCCAGAACAATCTGTGAAGGAATGAATGAGATTAAGAAACTATAATTAATATTGAATCTGTCAGCAAATATTTGTGATTTTCTTTAGTAATAACCAAGAACAAAGAAAGCAAAAGTATGATATACACCTCACATGAGATACACAAAAGAAAAAATACTAAGAAAAATGCTTCAAAGTAAATTTTAAAAATGCTTATATACTAGTTTTTCAGTGAGATTCATTAATATTGTTCTAAAACAAGCAACTGAAAAATACAAACTATTTGAAGTATATAAATAATTATATATTGAAAGTAAAGCCAGGTATTTTTAAAATTATGAAATTCAGATATTCTACTATTTTTCATGTTACATAAATTGCTCAAAGATTTTAAATGTTGCTTATCTGATCAGATAATATATGCATTTTATGGCTAATATCACAAATACTGCAGGCCTTACATATTTTAATACTCAATTTAAAATGGTAATTGGGATTCACAAAATATTTTGCTTATAATTAAATAGTATAACTTCACATGAAACATATGGATATTAGAAATAACACTTTGAAATACCTTTCTACATATTCTTGAATTTGAAAAATTTTACTTAAAATAATAATGTTTTAATACTGATTTCTCTACAATATTTGAGCAATTTTGTAATATTTTTGAAATTACAGTGAAAAGCTTGGTGGAAATAAAATTGTCAACATCATAAGATATTTTAAGTGGATTTTTAATATCGTAAAAGTCTTTTTATTGACAGCTTTCAGGATATTTTAAGTCTTTGAAATCTTGAAAATATATTTGGCACTTCAACATGCATATTCATATCTCTTTTAATAATCTACTAATTTGGGTATTAGTGACTCATTTTCATGCCTTAATCAACCTTATTGGATTGGATCATGTGACCTGCAACATGTCAGATTCTATTCTCACACTTTCTTCAAATAAAAGATGTAGCAGCTGTTAAGGGTGCATTAATAATCTCTTGGGTAGGAGTTTAACAACTGTATATGCAAAATCTGTTTCAATATGTTTGTGCATCTGACGTGAAAAACTACTTGACACTTGAATTTTTCTATTTACACTAAGCTACATGCATATAAAAATGATTACATAAACAGTAGCAGTTTTGATTTAAAAAGTACATCCTAACCAATAGAAAAAATCCTGATGTATCATTTTACAGTCCAGTAAGTATTTCATTCTAAAGCTTTGTATAGAAATTACATTTAATAATGGCAAAGGTATTAAAATGTTGTGAATTAATGAATTAATTCTGAATTAGAAGAATAATTCTGATTTTTTTTCCATCAAATTTCTCATTATTGTGAAAACAGATGATTTGATCTGTATGAAGTTAATTATTAAATAAATGTTAAGGAAATTCTATGTTAATTTATAATTCTTTTTTTTTAACCTCATACCTTTTATTAGCAAAAAACACATTTTACTTTCTTTGCATACAGAGGTGTTTCCCTTATTATATCTAGTAGCTTTAATTACATATATTAATTAGAATTCTTAAACCTTGAAAGTCTTAATTTCTAATGAAAACTAAGTAAGAATTGTGAACTCTTATCCTAGCATTCATTAGATTGGCAAATTTATGAATACATTTCATGATTTCCTAATTCTTAAAATAAAGTTATATGTTACTGATATCACGATAATCCCCACAGACCTTACTTTGCCTCATTTTTGTTTATAGTTTCCCAAAGGAAATTTGGAAACATTGAACTTTCTTTTGTAAGTGATAATTCTGATTAGCCACACTACTTTCTCAATGCTGTTGGAGTCAGAGAATCTGCTGGTTCAAATTAGACCAAAAAATGAAAACTTTTATAAAGCTTTGAGGTATTTTCCTATTAGGATGTCTTCTAATTCTACAAGGCTCCCATTAACTTTAAAATGCACATAAGCAAAAAGCAAGAAGAGGTAGATTCAAATAATTCCTTCTCAGTATTATTCTGAGTTCATTCAAGTTATTTTGAATGTTAAATATAATTCATATTTGGCATCTAGAAGTTCAGGATGCTGAAACATAAATATTATTTCTCAATAGTTCTAGGAATTGGTTTGGAAACTGTAAAAAATAAAACCAGCATTCTTTTTTAGTTTTTAAAATCCACTGTGTTCCTAGCATTGCAGTTTTTAAAAAACATGTAGTAATATTGCTGGCTGACATTGTGTTAAACATGTGCTTTGGATACAAAGACTAAACAATTCTCAAATTAACCCCCCAAGCAACAAAATACAAGAGAAAAAGCCAGCTAGTTTATGAGGTAACAAATATCAATTAATGGCTGTACAAGGGATATTTATACAAGTAGCCAAGTATGTTTTATACAACACTGCATATTATAAAATTTAATTGAAGTAGTTCATAATTATTCATTTGAGGTAGGAAACATATGGATTGAAAATAAGTATAACTTCTTATGTATGACCCAATTCTAATGAGTGGCAAAGTAGGAAATCCTAAGTGAGTTTTATGACNCAAGTAGCCAAGTATGTTTTATACAACACTGCATATTATAAAATTTAATTGAAGTAGTCTTCATAATTATTCATTTGAGGTAGGAAACATATGGATTGAAAACAAGTATAACTTCTTATGTATGACCCAATTCTAATGAGTGGCAAAGTAGGAAATCCTAAGTGAGTTTTATGACATGAACATTCACATATTTCTTTTAACTAAACTTAGGAATAAGTTGTTAAATAATACTGATAATGCCTGTTACATACTGTTAATCACTTCCATTTTGTTAAGTTATAAAGTGTACCAGTATTCCCACCTTAGTCTCGGTTTTACTTTCCACAGTTTCAGTTACCTGTGGTCAACCGCTGCACAGAAGCAAATGATCCTACTTCTGACTTATCAAAAGNCTTCATAATTATTCATTTGAGGTAGGAAACATATGGATTGAAAACAAGTATAACTTCTTATGTATGACCCAATTCTAATGAGTGGCAAAGTAGGAAATCCTAAGTGAGTTTTATGACATGAACATTCACATATTTCTTTTAACTAAACTTAGGAATAAGTTGTTAAATAATACCGATAATGCCTGTTACATACTGTTAATCACTTCCATTTTGTTAAGTTATAAAGTGTACCAGTATTCCCACCTTAGTCTCGGTTTTGCTTTCCACAGTTTCAGTTACCTGTGGTCAACCGCTGCACAGAAGCAAATGATCCTACTTCTGACTTATCAAAAGGTTAACAGTAGCTTAAGGCTTTGTCGCCATGCCTGTGTTACTCACTTCACCTCACTTCATCAGGTAAGCATTTTTCATCTCACATCATTACAAGAAGAAAGGTGAGTACAGTATAATAAAATATTTTCAGAGGGAGAAACTTCTATTACAGTATAGTTAGTTCGATTTTATTTATTGTTGTTAATCTCTTATTCTTACAAATTAATTAATTTATAAATTAAACTTTATCATGGGTATGTATGTATAGAAAAAAACATAGTATATGTAGGGTTTGAGGGATTCTCTGAGGATTTGGAGGGTAACCCCCATGCGTAAGTGGGGACTACTGTATATGGCACAAGGAGATATCTGGAATATGTATTGATTCTAAAGGTGGCTATAAAAGTTATCCAATTAATAGTACATTGAGCACAAGTTATATGATCTGCTTTTGTGAATTTATCAGTAATGAAGACATGAATTGGTTTTAAAATGTTAAATTCCAGAGGCAGAGATAATCTAAGTAATTGTGTTATGTGCAAGTAACAATGCACAAGAACAAGTCTCACTTGAATAAGTGTAATTATGCTATTAGAATGTAAAGAAAAGAGAAATCATAGTCCTTGATTGGGGGAATTAAGAGATGGCTTAATAAACTTTGCTTTATTGGAACTTTGATAGCAGCTTTGCTTTTTTTTTTTTTAATTTGTGCAAGAAGGGTATCCTACAAATGCCTTTGTTATATTATTCCATTTGAATTCTCAACACAATTTACTTATTTTAGTAACTACTATATATGTAAGTCCACAGATGTGTATTGAGATATTACTTTGAATCAGCTATAAGTTATTCATTGGATGTGCATTGAAAAATCAAAGCTTAAAATGTTAAGAACTGGCTTGCAAATATCTACATATTAAATAGTAAGTGAAACATTATATTTTCCTGGTTGAACCCTTGACACTTCTTTTTTCTTTCATTTTTCATGTCAAATCAAAGTCACCACAAATGACCCAAGTGCATGAATCTGTCTTTCAAAATACACATACATACATGCATACCCACACACAAAGCGTATCTGTTAGTGCTATCTTCACATTTTCCTCTGTATTGCACTTATAGGAGTAAAATTTATCACTGCTTAACATAACTTGCAGTGTGTTTCCCCCCAAATAGTTATTTTATCTATGTTTATTTTCAGGCCTCATAGTGATGGCTGTATTCGTTTACTAGGGCTGCCAAAAAAAAAAAAAATTACAACAAACACAACAGAAACTTACTGTGTCACATTTCTAGAGGCTAGATTTCAGAAATCATATTTTCAGCAGTGTCACACTTCCTCTAAGGACTTTAAGGGCAGATCTTTCCTTGCCTCTTCTAGGCCTCTGACGGCTGCTGGCAATCCTTGGTGTTCTTTGGTTTGTAAGAATATCTCAATTCAACTCACTAAAGTTGTCAAAAGTGATATGAACACACATGATTAAATGTTATCATAAATTATTTAAAGTCATGTAAAAGAGGCAAAAATCTCTCTAAAAATTTTACTTTTCAGATTATTACAACATATATGTATTTATATTGATCTAATTGATATCTTTTGTTGAAAATTATTTTCCCATTTAACAAATTTCATGGGAAATATTAAGGTGTGTTCAATTGTATTTCCTTTCTTCAGTTTAATTTTACTTTAAAAATTTTTAAGTCTCTCTGGGGGTGCCTGTTTGGATGCTGTATTTTTGTTGTGTATATTGGGTACTTCAGGATTATTTATTAGAACATTCATATGGAATATATAATCAACTTTTTAAATAAACTGCTTAGAAATTAAATTTTATGCAATTCTTTTAAAATACTCTATATATGATATGAATGCTTGACTCTGCAAAAAAGCCACAATGCGCTGGAACTCAGTGATTATAAAAAGAAAGTAATTCTCTGATTGTCTAAAAAAAAGTAGAGCAACACCATGGCATCTTTTTGGTGTCGTGGTTTATCCCACGTGAAAGCTGTTACCAGAAGCCTAAAGGGAAAGTAAGGAACAATGAGTGCATAAAGTTGTAGTTTTTTAAGGATAGGGATTTAGTGAAGGGAAAATAGATCATCTCTTGACTGAGCATTTGGCTACAAACTGAGGAGTTTACCCAATGAAATGAGTCAGAATTATAATTCAACTGGGTAACTCAACCCTACTCGTGGTTGCATCATTAAGAATGATTCTCTCTTTCCCCCTTGAAATCCTAGAAGTTATTATAAAGTAAAATCATAGATAAGTGGGGTAGTTTTGTTGCCAAGTCTCAATTCTACGAAGAAAAAGGTATAACCTTTTTCTGACACCAGCAGGACATACAAATGTATCAGAGGAAGATTTCAAAACAAAACATTTTCTTTCTGAGTGTATTATAATAACAATGCTTCTCGGTAAAGCAGTTTTTTATTTTCAGTCTATTTTTTGATATGACAGTCACTTTTCCTAGTGGATTTATGAATTGCACACACCCTGTTGCACAGATCACTGCATTCATCTTTAATCTTCACCGCTTTCCTCACAACAACATAAAACCATTTATGCTGTGAAGACACCTAACAGATAATAATTGAAAGTGTCCTAAATGTCTATGTGTACAAACACCAGCGTGCTGAGAATTATATTGTGTAGAGATAGTAATTCTCCTATATTTAAAACTTTTTATTTTGGTAAAAATATATGCTGAGATTATTTTCTACCTTTTATTCTTTGTTGAATGTCCGTTGACTGTTTCTGGCAGTTTTCCTTTTATCTGAGGGCAGAACCTTCATTTCTTTTAAGAACAATGACTCCCCCTTTCCAATCCACCTCCCTATGCCAACCATAAGTTTCTAACAGTGGCTTTACATTATTACTGTGGCTCTCTCCCTATACTTGATCATCCCAGAAATAAATAATAAAGGCTTTTTCTTTAAGAACTTCTCATGGCTTGCTGTGTTCAGACCACATGGAAATAGCTTGTCTGAGAGAAAGAAAGCAAACACAGAAAGAAAAGGTGGAATTGAAAGGTAGATTATTGTCAACATTCAACTACTGGTCCCAATTGTTTCAGAAGTCCAGACACATATCCCGTAGTCATTGTTAAATGAACCTTGTATTTTACTCTTTGCCCAAGTTATTTCGGGATGAATTTTTTGTATTTCTGTCATTTTCTTACTATGTTACCCCCATTTTTCTTATAAGAAAAGCAGAGTAATTTATCAGGAAAATAACAAAAAGCAAACTAAATCATTATTGATAGTATTCCCTATTGGAACAAAGGTTTAAGGCGTTCTTAAAATATTGTTTAGATTAAAATGCATCAGGTGACAAGCATAATGAGAAGGATTTGTGAGTAATTAGTTTTATTGGGAGTAGTTTCCTGACTCTATAACCATTTTTTTTCAAAAGGAAATCAAAGATAAACCAATGCTTCTCATTTCATAGTGCAAACATTATCTTGATGGATTGATGGATTTTAGCATGAATATGAAAATAAATTATGGCTCAAATTATTGGTTATTTATAAACAATGCTTTTCTTAAGTACATATTTTTTTATTTTTTAATGAAAAGATTTGAAGAAAAGAACCCCGGATATAAGAACATTTCATAATTTCCTACATTTTATTTGCTCTATTAATCAATACATAATTATTTAACACTTATTTTGTAAGGAAGCAAGGAAAATCAATGCACTGATCTCTCTCTCCCTCCTCTTTTCTGATGGTCCCCTGCAATTCTCTATTGCTTAACACCAAGTGAAATCAAAAAGCACGGGGACACATCGATATGTTTTATACAAGTCAGTTTTCTGCAGAAGAGAGCATGAATGATGACACAGAAGAGTGGGTATAGCAAAGTCAGATGGAATATCTCTGGCAAAATCACTCCCTTTTCCCTTTATCATCCTCTCTGTTTTTAGTTCAGGTAAATATAATGTGTTCCCAATGATCAGAATTCACAAAGATCCATCATCATCAATCTTCTCACTTCTCATAGCAATCAAGTCTTACTCTAATCTAAAACCTAACATACTAGCCATCACTGTGCTCTTCAAATAGGTTGCAAAAATAAACAAACAAATAAATAGGAGGGTGAAGATACTTAGTAATGGTGTAAAACACAAATATTGCATACTCATCTGAAAACTTGTCACAACTCTGTGTTGGTAATCATAATGAACTTGTTCTATCTCCATTAGATATTCTCCTGCCCTCAGGTAGCAAATTAGTTATAAAGGCAGAAATCCCATCATTTATTGTTGCAATATCTGAAGACTTAGTAATGTTATCTTTATCATATTACCTTAGTTTTCATTGTCCTGAATTACTGTAGTACTTAAGAGAAAAACTAAAGCAAATTTCAGTTTTCAAAATAGTCCTCCCTGTTCCAATTATAGTTCAGCAAAACAACATGATAAAGGGAATTAATTATTCTATCTACACAAGTCACCAGTTTGCTTCTCAGTATCTCAGCTGCATGAGAAACCCAGAAACCTAAGAGCTTCATGGAGTAGTCTTGGCTTCTAGCTAATCAGAACTATAATTATGTTTTTTAGTGGATGCATTTGTCCTAAAATACCCAAATTCATCGAGCCCAAAATATTGGGTATAGAAGGTAAAAAGGTTTTGTATGGGTTATTACTTTGGCAGTCAATAAGGAATTTTGTCAGCCAGGAAACAGATGTGTTGATAGAAACATTAAGCAGAGAAGGCAAATCCAAGAGAATCAACTAGCCGCTAGCAAGGTAACTTACCACCTGGGGGATGGTGTCATGTCAGCAGCACAGGTTTGTCTATGTTGTTGATAGGTTAAGCACATAAGCCATGACAAAAGCCTAATTTTCCTTGCTAAAGGAAAGAGAAGATAAATTCATGCCTTACACTACGGCCATTTTTGGTCTGGACCTGACAATCAAGAATGGAGTTACTAGGGAAAGAATCTCATATTTACCTACAAAGTGGTAAATAATGGTTTATAGTTTTCTAGCTGTGGTAATTGTGTATTTCCATTATATTTTCTTTAAAATAGGGATATTTTACATTAATCTGCACACATTATTCCATATTGTTATTCAGTGTGAATTTAAATAATTTTATAAAGTAATTTTTCATGTGCATTTTCTTTCAGTATACTTACTAAATATTATACTGATAAAAGAATTAATAGATATCGTGACCTTGAACTTCGAATTCAGAAAGTTACCCTTCTGCTTCATAGAATACCATGCTTTTAAAGTATTGTTAGATTTGTTTTGTTTATAGCTATGTTAGTATAAAATATTTTGTACTAGTTTTCTAGATTAGGCAGTTCATTTCTTAAAATATGTAGTATGAAGTTTTTGTCATCTGTTTTGTCATTATCTGTAACTTGATTTTTTTTTGCAATTATGGAATCATCTGATGTTGGCACCTTTATTTCCGGCAATTTTATAAACATACCATTTTTTCTGCATTTATTCTTCCACTCATTTATGTACATATTTCTGTGACTACATTGATAATTTTTCCTCAGTAAATTATCACTTCATAATTTTACTTAATAATTTGCCATGTTATTTTCCTTAATTCTTCCTTGTAAATGTTGGCAATCCCTTTACTATCCATGCTTATATTCTTATTAGAACACTTGACTGAATCTAATGTTCCTAAAATTTTTAAGTCCAATTCAGAAAATATATTTTATTTATTTGAGAGAGAGCAAGAGCTAGAACATGAGCAGGATGTAGGGCAGAGGGAGAAGCCAACTCTCTGCTGAGCAGGGAGCCTGATAGGGGGCTGAATCCTGAGACTCTGAGATCATGACCTGAGCTGCAGGCAGACGCTTAACCCACTGAGCCACCCAGGTGCCCCAGAAAATATGTTTTAATGAAAAATTTTAGGCCATATATTCATGAAAATATATTTCAGAGTATATTTATTTCCTACTTGGAAAACAGAATAAGTGAGGTCATTGGATAAATACTAGAGTTGAGTAAGGAAGTGTTTATTCTGTACTACATTTAGTCCATATCCTTAAGATTTATAATCAGTTCATTTTGTGGGTTATTGTTTATGTTTAGTAATAATATTAAACAGAAGCATAATAAGTATAACCTTTATTTTTAATCCATCTTCCACTTTAAAATTTATAACACAAATATTTGTTTTATGAGTATGAGAGATATCTTTAAGAGACAAAACATTTTAAGATATATTTATACACTGTATTTCTCTATTAGCCCTATGTGTTATATCTTTAAAGATATTTTCCTTTTATGTATATTCATTGACATGCAAAGATCTTATTGAAAATATTTCCAATTTCAATACAGTTATATTTTCAACTTTCCCTATAAAACATATCTAGCAAGTAAATTCATTTTCAACACATGAGAGAGCACAGATTGTGTATATTGCATGTAACGAATCCTCTTTTTGAATGAATATATATATGAATTTGCCACTGTTCAAGATTGAAATTTTTCTTTCAAATTGTTGCTGTAATCTAGCAGACTGTGCAAGAATTAAGAAATAAATGTGTTTTTTTAATTCATCTCTACATAAGCCATATATTAATGCTCTCTTCTCAAGTGTGCTCATTTCCAACTTTATCTCTCGTTTTTCCTTCCATGTATGTTTGTTTGCTTTTAATACAAAGGATAATTATATAGATAATGAGAAAAACTGAGAAATCACATAGGAGTTGTAAAAAAAGTGCTACTGAGAAGAATTACCAATTTTTTCACAATAGAAAAGGTTTAATGTTGTACTAGAAATGAAAATTAGTTCAGAGGTTTTTTTACCTCAGTATTATTAAGCTTTATATTTTAAAGCTATTTCTGGAAGAAAGATAATAATTGTCCACTTTGCATAGATAGGATCTGTAACATTTTATCAATAACCATATAAATCATGTCACCATTTTCCAATTTGCTCGTAGTGGGATATTAGCCCTCTTAAAAAATATCTGTGAGCTAATATTTAAAAAAAATAGAGGGGTGCCTGGGTGGTGCAGTCAGTTTAAGCGTCTGACCCTTGATTTTGGCTGTGATCATCGGGGTCATGAGATCGAGCCTCCACACTCCACACTCAGCCCAGAGTCTACTGAAGCTTCTCTCTCCCTCTCCCTTTGCCACTCCCCCACCCCTTGCACTGTCTCTCTAAAATAAATAAATAAATCTTTAAAAAAATGAAATTCAGTCTGTAATAATTGCTTGCTTGAAATTAACTCTATATATTTATATAATCACCAAGACAGCCTTAATGTTTCCCTCAGGTTGACTATACTTAAGATAGGTTTCTTCCAGACTCTAGGCCCCTGACATCCCTTTTCTTTAGGGCATTTACTTTAGAGATGTTTGGGTTGTAAACATTCTCTTAGCCTCTTGCCAGTTCTACACCACAGGGATGTCATTATCAAGAAGGTGATTAACACAATATAATAAAATAAAATTTAAAAAAAAAAAAGAATCTTGGAGGCATCCCTTTGAAATGCATGCATCCAGAAAGAGAAAGACCCTATCTCCCAGTCTCTGTGAGAGCATAGGAGCCTAAATTGATAGGTGCCAAAAAGCAAAGAGAGAAGGTCTAATCACATTGACCAACCCACTCTGTTCCCAATCTTACGGTCCTCTACTGCTTTGACTGCTTGATCCGATTCAATTTGACTGTTCTTCATGGAGCAGAGAGTATAAGAAAATAATTAATTCAGAACAGCCGTACTAGTCTGCTTGTTCTGGTGATACATAATTAGAATTTTTCATCATAATTATCTGTGGGCAACTATAAAATTATACTGATATTTACCCCATTAATTAAAGATTCTTGATAAGGAATTCTGGAATTGGACTGAGCCAGCCAGGCGCCCCATTACCTAATTTTTGCATAGAGAAATTGAGGCTCACTTCTACCAAAGCACATCAAGTGTTACTCCAGTCCATACCAAGACAGTGTGTAGGTTAGCAGTTGCTTTCAGATGTGTGGGCAGCTAAATACAGTGGCTTACACACCTAATTATTTCTCTCACGTAAGGAATAATCTGGATGTTATAAGCAGTTGCTGTTCTTATTTCAGTGGTACAAGGATTATCACAGGAA
The DNA here is from genome assembly GCF_002007445.2 of Ailuropoda melanoleuca. Taxonomy (NCBI): domain Eukaryota; kingdom Metazoa; phylum Chordata; class Mammalia; order Carnivora; family Ursidae; genus Ailuropoda; species Ailuropoda melanoleuca. Next base: position 118,823,072 of record NC_048224.1, read on the forward strand.
TCAAAATGGAGGCCTCATTCTTTTGAATTAAGTGTAAAGAAAGAGAAATTTTCAAGAAAATGGAAAAGGGAAGCTATGTAACAGTCAAATTCTAACCAAATTAGTGCTGGGTAACTAAGTTAATTCTAGACATAATAGACTTAATAAAACAGATATTAGGAGAGAAAGGGTAGGTTTTTTAGTACTGTTGAAATTTTCAATTCTTAATAGTTCATTTTTTCAGAATAAAATTATGCAATAATTGAATATTGCCACAACTACATAAAGAAATATAAAAATGGCCATGCCTTAAAAGCAGTCATTGTATATTTTAGTACCTCTTTCAGAAAATGACATACCAAACAAAGAAAAACAATAGAAATACATAGAAGATCTGAACAATATAATATATGGGGGATATTAATAATATTTTGAACCCAAAATATCAGGAATCTTTATGAGCACATGTAATTCAATAACAGAAATGGATAAATATGAGGCCATAAATCTAGGAATTCTAAAGAATTGGTGTTCTGTAAATCATATTTCCTTGCTGTACAGAACAAATAATTTAGAAGTAAATAATTATGAAATACTTGCAAGTCGTATTTCTAAGTAAATGAAATATTAAAGACCAAATTGTAGTTGGAAAGCTTAAAAAATAAAAAAAATTATTTTTGTATATCAAATTAAGTTGCAGCTGAAAGGATACCTGAGGGAAAATTAGTAGCTGTATTCATAAAAACGGAAAAATCTAAAAATACACAGACTCACAACTGGGGTTTCTGTCCTGAATGGGCAGACACTGGGGCTTCACCTCCAGGATGATTCCTCAGGGAAGTCATGGCCAAGGGGACCTTTTGTAAGTCCAGAACTAGTGGATTTCTGCAGCGACAAGGCAATGGAGCGGCTGGAAAAAGCCACTGCCTTTACTGCCTTTACTGACATTCTCTATACTGGGTGGAGCCCATGGATTTATTTGGTAGTGGAGGATGCATGTCTATACCTGAGATCCCACAAAGAGGTGGAAGTGCTAAAGAAGTACTACAAAACTCTCCACCGGGGCGTGGACAAGTGTTCAAAGTATACTATGATTTGGGAGCTCTTAATCTAGAACCATCCATCATTGCACAAGT
>NC_048224.1:118824286-118836355 GCF_002007445.2 Ailuropoda melanoleuca
GGTGATGAACCAAAATAGTGGCTTTGTTTGTTTGTTTGTTTGTTTGTTTTTTGAGGGATGGAGAGGCATTCAGAAAACAAAGATAAGAGAGAGCAGATTTAGGGGTAAATGTAACAAAACAAAAATTAAGCATTCTTTTTTCTAATCAGCTTGTCAAAGTTGGTTTTGGCGAAGAATTCCCCAATGATTTTTGTGTTGCTGCCCATTTTAAAAAGTGTGTTTTTAGTTTTTCTATCCCCTTCCCTTATCTGCAGTGTTCCCAAAAGTTCTCTTTAAAGCAGCCTAATTTATAAGCATGGCCTTGAATTATAAGAGAATCTTGGGTTTGAAGCTCTCAAATCACTGTTATAACTTTATTATCCCCAGATAAATTAATCTACTTCTGCTGCATGTGTATGTGTATATTCTGTAACCTCAGGAAGCAGAAAAAGAAGTAAAATAAATCTTTGAAAATGGAGGAAAGGACTAATGTAGTTCAGAACATGCCCTTTTAAAGAAATACTCTTAACCCTTATTATCCTTTGCAAAGGTTGTATAAAGTTGATTCTAGAAACAAACTAGGACAGTATGTACAAGGAAATAAACAATGAAACAGTTGCATTCACAGACGTACAGGTAAAAATCCTAAACATATGGATGGGAGCACCATGTCGGGCTCTGCGCTCACTCAGTGCAGAGTCCGCTTGAGATTCTCTCTCCCTCTCCCTCTGCCCCTTCCACCCATGCTGTCTCTCTCACTTTCTCTCTCTAAAATAAATAAATAAGTCTTTAAAAATAAATAATTAAAATTCATCATGAAAAATCGATTAATTCATTCATATTTTGACTTAAATTTTCTATGAATCTGAATCAACAGTTTAACATATTTACTTTACAAGTACATATTCAGTATTGATTATATTCTAAGTAGTGAAATGAGATGAAGATTAATAGATTAACAGAGAGTAACAGACTACAAAAAAATGATCATCTAAATATAAAAATGATTTAAAAAGACTATTAACACCTGTTCATGAAAAAACTCAGCAAAGAATAGAAAAGAATCATACAATTCATTAAATTGAACTACCAGAATGTATGTCAATAATCATAATAATGGCACAGAGTAATCATATTCATGAAATCTTCACTATATTGAGAAGTTTATAGTAAGAAGTAGTTTCATTAAGTTATTTAAAATCAAACAAAATAAGGAAAATAAATATGTCATGGACATAAATGAGAATAGCAAACAGTGCTTCTATAGAAATGTATATATATATACACAAAACAGTGTCATATAATTGGGACCATGAAAAACCAAATTTTCATAATCTTTTTTTATTTAACAAAGGCTGAAAGAATAAGTTTCAGCTCACAAAGAGTCTTACAGCTTATGGTGAGAATTTCCATTCTTTTTACAAAAAGAAGCAATAGCAGGTTGACTTTTTAAAGGAAAGAGATTTAATTTAATATAGAAAAACCATTCAGGGCACTTGTACCTGTTCTTTAAAGCTGTATATTTTCTGACTATAACATGTTTTATTATTTGTAAATCTTAAAGTTATTATCACATTTGACATATACATTGATTTTGTTGTTATGTTATTTTTCAGTTAATATCATGAGAAATTTTATTTTAAATTTAACATTTTATTCGGAAGTGGATAAGCTACACTGTTCAGTAATGCTAAACTTCCAAGGCAATCAGATAACATAAATCAGTACATTAGAGAGATGATTACCTGTTTTTGTTTGTTAGATCTATGACTCCAGGGATCTAAGCATTACCATTATTTGACATATTAGTCATCTGGAGTTGTTATGAATTCATAAAACAAATATTCCCAAGGTTAATTTTGCAAGCCTCAATCGTTCAGTAAGTCTTATCTTGTCATATTTTGTATGGTTTTAACATTTATCATAGAATATAGTTATAATGGTTTATCCATTTAGGCAAAGTAAAACTCAGAGAAATAAAAGAGTTACAACCTGTGTAAGAAAAGAATAGTATTTTGAATAAATAGATATAAGAATATAATTTGTCTTAATATTCACAGAGAATTCCATAAGCAACAAGTAAGAATATACTAATTTTTCAGTTGCTACCCAGAAAGAACATCAAAGATTACGAATACACAAAAATCTAAAGCAGATGAGTATAATTAAATCTGAATATATCATAATATGCATAATATTAATATATTTCATGTAAAATTTGTAAGAGTTTTAAAAATCCTTATTGAAGGTATGTTTTCTTTTTGTATCTTTACTAAGTAGTGGAAGATAATAAATTCATGTCAGATGCATTTGATTTGCAAAGATAAAGTGGCAAAACATCAAACCCATTTCTCTCCCCTCCCTCCTCCTTCCTTCCCCCTCTCTCAATCTGATAATTGTAATAAGATATCTAGCTGAGATGGAGATTTTGATATTTACAGAAACTAGTGCATTTATTTGAAGGGATGATCTGATAAAAGGATTGTAAAAGAGAGTGAAGATTTTAAAGATATGCTCAAGTCAGCAACAATGATTATTAAGTCATTCTTCTAATGATCTCACAGTGGTAACAAACTAACAAAACAACAGCAACAAACATAAAGACAAACTGGATTTCTTGTAAGAGGGAGGAGGACCAAGGAGAGAAGATTGAATAAAAAGAAAAAAGTGAGAGAACGGGAGCCAGAAACATGGCAGAAACCCCACTTTTGGTAGGCTGTTACCTCTCCTTGTGGCTCTAAAAACTTACCTGAATTTTAGTTATATGTGAATAGTTGTGTAAATCAGTGTGTAATTATGTGTCAATTTGTGAGTATGTACGCTTGGCATTATTTCTGTTTTAAATGTTTGCTGGAACTCAGCAGTAAAGCCGTATTGGCCTGGAGGTTTATTGGAAAAATTGAAATGCGGACTCAACTTCTTGATAAATATATTTTTTTCCTGTCCAAGGAATACTTAAAGTTACTGATTGTGTTGGTGTATCTCTTTAATCTTCTTTAATTAGAAAGGACGCACTGGTATTTTTGTTTGTTTTCATGATAGTGACCTTTTTGTGTTTTTTTTTTTTTTGTAGAATGTCTTACTTTTAAAAATATCTGAATATTTTCCTGTGCTTAGTCTTTTTTATAAATTTGGTGGCAGTAACTAACAAATTTGCTTAATTGTTATTGCATCATACCAGCTGGCGCATGATGCCAGTTTATATTCAAAAGGTGAGGTTAATCTTTCCACTGGATAAAAGTGGTGTCTGATCCTCCTCAGTGTGTGTGTGTAAATTTTCCTTGCTATAAGATAATTTGTGAGATGATACTTATAAACAATGTGAATAATCTATGCCCCAGTATCTTTCTATTTGTGCTATTTGCTTCCCTTTATAATCATTGCACTAGTTATTGCATTAAAATTTGCAAAATAGTGATCCTCAATCTTTCAACCATATGAATGAAATGGCTTCTCCTGTAGATAGTGTTTCCCCTAAATTCTCTTTCCTTCTTCCTTTTGAGTATTTCAGAGTGAGTGAATTGGTTTGTGAAAAATGAGAGGATTCGCTGCTAATTTTAGGAAAATAATAAAATTCTCACTATCTCCACTATTGCAATGAAAACAGTAGGCAACACAAATACAAGACAGAACTCCATAAATAATTCCATTTTATCAAACATTTTTAATAAAATTTTACATATTATTCTTTCACTTTTTTTAAAAGTTTATTTGAGAGAGAGAGAGTGAGAGAAAGAGAGTACACGAGTGGTGTGAGGGACAGAAGGAGAAACAGACAACCTACTGAGCAGGGGGCTCTATCCTGGGACTCCAGGATAATGACCTGAGCCGAATGCAGAAGCTTAACCTTAACTGTTAACCTTAACCAACAGGAGGCACTCAGGTGCCCATATTCTTTCACTTTTAGTCCCATTTTATTTTGATCATATTTCTTAAAAATCACTTCTGTATTATATTTTTGTACCTTTTAAATTACTTACTGCAATTTTCTAAAATACATACAAATTTACTTATTAATTTTATAATTTTCCACTTTTATCATTTATACTATCATATTTTGAAGCATTTCCATTATTGCATTATGAATTAACAAATTGTTTATTGCAAACTCACTGTTGAAAATACAATGGTAACAAAATTAAATATAGAATCTGCCTTCGTGAAATTTCCAATCTATTGGAATAAAATCTAATCAAATAAGTAAATGACTCTAATATATTCTATTTAGAAATAGCATGTAAAGATCTATTTGGAAGTAAAATAGAAGGAATTGACCTAGCGAGGGATTATAAAGCAGTTGTACTTGATATAATTCTCTAAACAAAAAAATCAGAGTTTTGTTTTGTTTTTTAATATTTTACTTATTTATTTGACAGTGAGAGACTCAGCCAGTGAGAGAGGTAACACAATCATGGGGAGTGGGAGAGGAAGAAGCAGACTGTGGGGCTCGATCCCAGGATCACGCCCTGGGCCAAAGGCAGATACTTAACAACTGAGCCACCCAGGCGCCCAAAAATCAGAGTTTTTGAAATAGATGGATGAAGTTGCATAATGATCTTACAAAAGAAAAACAAGTATTTTCTAATAGATACATGAAGACATTTTCATCTCACTAGTATTTTTCCTTACTCTGCTATAATGTTCTTTTAATTTAGTTGTGTAACTTCAAGGACTGAACTTCCATCAAAGTGGAAATCTAGTAGCTGACCCTAATGGGGCTTAAGGGAGAATGACAGAAATCTACCCGTGCTGCTCTTTCTTTTCCAATAGAAGAAGGCACTGATTTAAAGAATAACTATACTAGGGCATTCCAAGTGGCAGACTACTGTGTTTAGTAAAGCCAAAAATAGTAGAAATCAGTAGAAATCACCCATGATTTTATGAGAACTTTCTAATGATTGCTGATGAAAATAAACAGGGTGACCATTCTTGTATCCATCGGTCAGCAGTGCATTCTGCAAACAGGAACGTCAGTGGTGGGCAGGGTGGTATAATGTATCCAGAGTTGTACAAGTTCTTTATTTCAGTCACCAGGAATATTTCTCTCTCTTGCACCTCCCTCTAAGTGTTGCATGCTCCCCCTTTTTTTTTTTTTCCTGTCTGGGATAATTTAAAAGTGGTATTTTTTTTTATTATGTTAATCACCATACAGTACATCCCCAGATTCCGATGTAAAGTTTGATGCTTCATTAGTTGCGTATAACACCCAGTGCACCATGCAATACGTGCCCTCCTTACTACCCATCACCAGTCTATCCCATTCCCCCACCCCCTCCCCTCTGAAGTCTTCAGTTTGTTTCTCATAGTCCATAGTCTCTCATGTTTCATTCCCCCTTCTGATTACCCCCCTTTTCTTTATCCCTTTCTTCCCCTACCGATCCTCCTAGTTCTTATGTTCCATAGATGAGAGAAATCATATGATAATTGTCTTTCTCTGCTTGACTTATTTCACTTAGCATTATCTCCTCCAGTGCCGTCCATGTTGCAGCAAATGTAAAAGTGGTATTTGTTACTCTCAAATCTGTGAAGATTTTATCTCACTTCCTTTCTTACCTCCTCCCTCCCCTCCCTTTGATGGTAATAGAATAATAGCCCCACCAAATACGTCCACATCCTAATTCCCATAACTTGCTGTGTGTTACCTTATATCACAAAAGGGCTTTGTAGATACGTAATTAAGTTAAAGTATATTCCTGGATTATCAGTTTGGGCCCAATCTAAAGAAGTGTCAGAGACATTGTAATGTTGCCTGCTTTGATGATAGAGGAAGGAGACCATAAATCCAAGAATATGAGTGTCTTCTAGAAGCTGGAAAATGCAAATAAAAGGGATTCTCACAGAGTCTCCAGAAGAGAGCGCAGATGTGACAGTAATTTTCATTTTAGCCTAATTAGACTTCTGACACACAGAATTGCAATAGGTGTATTTTAAGTCACTGAGTGATTATTGGTTACATCAGCAAAAATTGACAGACTGACAAATAAATGTGTATATGTACAGAGATATGTATACACAAACACTGAGTCCCTGGGTCAGAGATCAGATTTTTTATTAGTGTTACTTAGAGCAATAAAAGCCGCCATAACAATTTCATAGTGCTAACTTTCCATATCTCAAGACTCTACTGTGCAATATGATGTGAGCCAGATGTCACCTGTGTTGACACACTACAGGAGAGGAATCCTGGAATTATGGAAATAGAGTTTATATGGGCAGATAACGCATTTATACTCCTACTCTGTGAAGAGAGAGACATCTTCACTGTAGAATGTAAACAGATCTATTCAGGAGAGAGGGCAAGGTCTCCAGCTTCCCTATACTACCCTGAAATCTCTGCAAAGATAAATTCTCAAATCTCACCACAGTGTTAGGCAGTTAGTTAGGCCTGAACAAGGGGAGATAAAGTAGATGCTGGCCATACCCTCCGAGCCACCCCCAAAGGTTAACAGCCACAGCTTCCGAGCCACCTCTTAGGGCCAACAGAACAGGAAAGGCCTAGCCACAGAGCAGGTTCAAAAGTCACAAGGGTACTTATAAGAGCTGAAAGGATGCAGCTAAACCTTCTAGGTGCCATTGCCACTCTCGCTCCAGCAATGGCCCACTTTCTCTCCTGAAAGTGTACTGTACTTATCTACTCAGTAAACTATCTTCCCTTTCAGATCTTGGGTCTCCAGTTGTTTGGTACATCTGGGACAGGAACTAAGTGACCCAGTAACAAGAGCAATACAAAATCTGTAATTTCCAAAGTATGTTTGTCGTTCAAATATTCTGTAACCCACATGCTAGTGCTCTTTGAAAAAAAGCTGTTGATACAAAGAAAAAGAAAGAGGGAAAGAAAAAGAATATATATATATATAGCATATATATATATATATATAGCATATATATATATATATATATAGCATCAAATTAGTAATTAGCCTTTTCCTGATTTTTAATTTGCCATCATGCCTCTTATTTTCCAAAAATCTCATATTCACAGAAGGCGTTGTGGATAATAGAATTTATAAATATATTTGGGAATTAGAGGAAGATAATATAACCTATTTTTCAGAACCTTCTCCATTGAGGATTTGATTTTTATATTGCCTTTATGCTTAGGTCTTTTATCCCAGGGTTTATTACTCTCCAGAAGGAAAACTAGAATTTCAATTTCTCCCAATTTACTGTAGAAAAAATTAACTTCTAATTACTATATTCTCAGAATTTTTATTATACTTGTAACACATAATATTTGATACATATGAAAAAATATTTGTGATTTATAAAGAATTATAGTATAATTAGCACACATGACCCAATCACTAACATCGGTTCCTCTCACATTCCATCCACCATCATGAGTGTTCTGCTTACCATCTTCTTTTATCTTACATATTTTAATCTCATATGTGCTTATGCATAAATTAATGTTTCTTATTTTTTTAAGTAATGCTAGTCTCTCGTACTATATGTAGTGTTCAAGGACCTTGTCATTTAAGTATCTAATAAAAATTGGTATTGTGTTGTGAAAGTGCAAATTATTTTCTGTGTATAATACATTTATTTTCTCTGTATAATATCTCATTGAACAAATATACTGTTCTTTATTTAATCATTATCTTGTATATGCATATTTGTTGTGTTTCTTAGTTTTCCCTATTACAGATGTTGCTTTTTATGACTATTCTGGCAGCTTTTGTTAGTGTTCATATGCAAAGTTTCTTTTTAAAATATACCTTAAAGTAGTGTTTTGTGTTTTTTTTGTATGTTAAGATTATATTACAAAATTATGGATTTTGTTTTTAGTAAAGGCTACTATATTAGTTCTTCCAGCAATTAATATCAGTCTCCTTGAACTATATACTCTCAAATGCTTGGTATAGCTAATATTTTTTAACATTCACTGAACTAGTGGATATAAAATGGTAGTCTTATTTTTCATTTTCAGAGCCTAAACATTTCTATTGAAAGAATTTTTGACAAGGATTCTATTTATATTCATCCATATATGAAAACTTAACATATCAATTAGTACATTTACAGAATGTTAAATCTGTCAGCCTCAACTAGGGAATATCCATATAATGTATTCCAAATGGATCGCCAAACAATGAAAAAAGAACTTCTTAAATCCACCACGAATTCTTAAGCATTACAAATTTAATTGTAGATTTTGCTCTTTAGGCACTTTATTAGAATCATGGTGATATATTTCTTGTGGTCATATGGAATGATATTTTATATCTCTTAACTTTTCAGTTGAGTTTAACTTTTTTCTGACATAAAAACTTCAGGGTTTTTTTATTGAAAAGTGAGCTAGAAATGTAGAATTCCAAAAAGCTCTATCCTTTTCTGTTCAGTCTGTTGGTGTATGTGGGATGAGTGATATGGCATGAGTGAGGAGAGTGACAACGTGGCGAGATTATAGGGCATCAATTAGTTTTTATAGCTCTCTCAAAGATATTATTGTACACATTTCTCTGGCATAATATGAACAGATATTTGATGCTATTCATAGTTGTTAGAATACATCGGTCTACCTTTCTGGCAACAGACCTGTAACTACCAGGAAAAATAACATAGAAGGGAAAATTCCATACATATATTTCATAATTCAGGGATTTTTTTTTTTTTTTGGAGAAGCCATAATGGATGTCCCTATATGTATTTTGGAAAGGCTGAGAGTGTAATGAAAGATGCTGCAGGATCAATTTACAGCAAAATGTTACTGTTAGAAACTCAGTAGAGCATGGACCCCAAATTCTTGCTATTCATGTATGTTAGGATTAAAAGAAAGGTATACTCTCTACTTAGTATTATTGGTTCGTTTCAGACACTAGTTTGCTTGCTTCATGCTTTACAACCCATGTTACCAGTGACAAATATCTTAATTATTGTATTATTATGTCCTTGATCAAAAATGTTGTAAGAATCTAAAACAATATGCTGCCTATGCAATAGATGGGTTTTTCTAATATGTCACAAAATAGCATTCTATTATATTTAATTTAATTCGGGCAAAGATTCTAGATGCATTGCTGCAGCACTTTTTCTTACTATGATGAACTCAGTGTCAAAGGCACGTTTACTGTGTAACTTGTGTTCTGTATGTGTGGAAATAAGACTCTATTTTAAAATGTCAATGATAAAGTGTAAAGGTCATAATTTATTCTGTAAATTACAGTGTACCATCTTCTCAGCATTAGTAAATTAGTACCTTAATAATAACCTGCCAATAGTGATTGTTTATATTTGGATATAATTAAGTAAATCTTTAGTAATAAAAGACAAAACATCTTTTTATTTCTAAGTAGAAAGAAATATTTCATTATCATTTAAAAAGGAATTAAATAGTTTGCCTGAGTAAATAATCATGTATACCTTAACTAAAATGAAAACCGGCAAAATAAAACTCATTTATTTGAGGCAAGACTGCTAATTTTATTCAGCCCTTTATAATGTATATTTTATACTTGAAAAGAAAGTCTAGTACTTACTTTCTTAGTTTCAATATTGAGACGGGATTGAGCCCCACATCAGGCTCCTCCGCTATGAGCCTGCTTCTTCCTCTCCCACTCCCCCTGCTTGTGTTCCCTCTCTCGCTGGCTATCTCTGTCGAATAAATAAATAAAATCTTAAAAAAAAAAAGTAAAATAAAGTCCCTCAGAGTCTTGAGAGTATTTTAACCTTACTTAACCTTCAATTCACCATATGAACATCTGAATGATGGTCTAGAACAGAAAATTGTTAAATGAGGTACCCATTGACTAGACCCTGAAAAGAGCAGTTTCTTCCTTTTTTGTTTATTCAAAATGCTGAAATATTGGTTAGTTAATTATACACTGTTACATCACAACATCCTAAATTCTCTTGTGTCAGATTTTACAAAGAGCTAACTATATGCATGTTCATGCACCTCTTTTCTTGGAATAAAATATGTCGTATTTACTAAACAGATTCAGAAGTCAGATGATGTTTCAACAATAGAAACTTCCTCAACAGTGTTAAATGAATGACATAATAGTCCATGGCTTGGGATACTCAATTTAGAAGAGTAATAGGGTTTTAAATTGTCCAGTGTAGAAATTACATGTAGTCTCAATGAATTTTATTCTGTCCTTCTGATTTAAGTGCTTATAAGTGAAAATGACTCTTGAGATGCTCAAGAATCAAGGAGTTCAAAGGCAGTGCAATGTCATGGTTGAGAGATTGAGCACTGGAGACTGGTTTTATTTACCTCTACTTTTTACAAGCTATTTTATTGTGGGAAAGTAAAACTGGGTCTTATTTTTCTCATCTTTATAATAAAGTAAGTTATAAATAACTTAGAGTTTTGTAGAGGGTGAAATTAAAAACAAAAAAAACCTTTTAGAATGAGATCTTGCCCTTGTGACAACATGGATGGACCTAGAAGGTATTATGTTAAGTGAAATAAGCCAGACTGAGAAAGCAAATACCATATAATTTTACTTACATGTGGAATCTAAAAGTATTTTTTTTTAAGATTTTATTTATTTATTTGACAGAGATAGAGACAGCCAGAGAGAGAGGGAACACAAGCNTCATCTTTATAATAAAGTAAGTTATAAATAACTTAGAGTTTTGTAGAGGGTGAAATTAAAAACAAAAAAACCTTTTAGAATGAGATCTTGCTCTTGTGACAACATGGACAGACCTAGAAGGTATTATGTTAAGTGAAATAAGCCAGACTGAGAAAGCAAATACCATATAATTTTACTTACACGTGGAATCTAAAAAACAAAACAAATTAATAAACAAAACAAACAGTAACCAGAAGCAGACCTGTAAATACAGAGACCAAGCTGATGGTTGNAGACCAAACTGATGGTTGCCAGAGGGGAGAGTGATGTGGGGGGATGTGCAGAATGGGTGGAGGGGAGTGGGGATTACAGGTTTCCAGTTATGGAATGAATATGTCATGGGGATAAAAACACAGCATTAGGAATATAGTCAATGGTATTGTAATAGTGTCATATGGTGGCAGATGGTAACTACGCTTGTGGCGGGCATAAAATAGCATATGGAGTTGTTGAATCACTATGTTGCACACCTGAAACTAATGCAACATTGTGTGTCAACTATACTCAAACTTTAAAAATAATAAGTAAGCCCTTTAAAAAATTATTGGATTCTCTGAATTCCACTTTAATGTCCTATATATAAAGAGCTCGGAAGTTTTACATCCAGTCTCTCAAGAAAAAGCTGAATAAGCTGAAAATCAATGAATTTCTCAGGGTCGTGATAGAATTGAGGTAACAAGGAAAACTACCATCCCCAAATCTGTAGAAAAAGGTATCTAGAAAGTCACAGCTTAGAACTGATTACCTGGAGAAGAATCCTTTGGAACCTAGACTGGGAAGAACATTTACATGGTGATTTTGACAAAATGCCAGAAAATAATTGTGGAATAAGCTGAGGTTGAAAAATTTTGGAGACAGTCTTAAAGTAACACGCTCAGATTTCTGTGGGTTTTACCTTCTGGTACCTTACCAGGTTCTCACAGTGAAAAGCCAATAAAAATCTCATCATGGCCCTAGTAGGGGAAGAGGAAGAGTAATTACTGTGAAATACTACCAGAGAATTCTCCATAAAATGACAGACTCTCCAGGGAAAAAGACTTTATCAGTGCATTACAGGACTTGAAAGTCAGCTATTCTCCCACCCTAGTGCTTTCAAGCTTTTTATGTATCACCTAAAAAGGAAAAAAAAAAAAATGTTAAAAAACACTGAAGGTCACAGCTTATAAACTAAAGCTCAGTGGATATGGAAATTTTATCTATAAAAGTATGGAATATTTTCCCTCCTCTCCCCTTACCACCTCATCAACAGAAATCTAGAATCGATGAATTAATGGAGGTGAAAGAATGGCCAAATGCAGATGCAGGGGTACCTAAGAAAGCCCTAAGTCAACAGAGGAGAGAATAACAGAAAGGAGAGGAGTTCGAGGCCTCTGGTGTCTATATCTACAGCAAACATTAAACATAGGCCAACTCTTCGCCAAATAAACATAAAAACTTTGACTAAAAGTATATTTATCTTATTTCTTGTTATCTAGTATATCATGTTTGGCTTGCAACAAAAAAAAAA
>NC_048224.1:118836455-118943691 GCF_002007445.2 Ailuropoda melanoleuca
CCCCCTCTTGTTGAATGTAATATCTCAAATGCTTTAAATGCCCACATCAAATTATGCTGTTAAATAAATAAGCAGGCTCCATTTCTGTAATATATTTCTGTGCAGCCAATATATGTCTTTGATAACAGGTTAATATAGCAAATAATTTTCAGTGAAATCTCAGAAGTAATAGTAATTTTTGTTTTACTTTCTCTCTTTCCACTACCTACACTAGAGCAATACAAAAAGTGTGAAAACGACAGAGGAGAAAATATTGAGTATTTAGAATTACAAATTGTAATAATTGCCGGATCTTGATGTGTAAATAAGCAAAGATTGAGAAGTGCTCAGAATACTAAATGAAGATGGTAAATACCTCTACCAGCTGTCTTCTAAACTAAAATAATTGTAATGTGAAACAGCACATAAGTTAACCAGTCCATCAATCTAGGAATATAACCATTTAAACAAGAGTGCCAGAGAGGCTAAAATGTTAGGAATTCATAAAAGGTATTTTAAAATCAGACCAAATTTACATAAAACAGAACAGGAAGGATTTGAGAGAATAATAATGTTTCAGAAGAGTTATAAGTAGGAGTGCAGATTAAGTCACTTCAAGATCTATGTATATAAGGGTGATTTGTGTCAGAGCATCTATTTGGACATACAACTCATGTTGTGCTTTCTAGAATGGTATGGATAGTAGTTCAGATTTTTCCAAGTCGGTGAATAATTTTTGAAGATGTGATCTAGTTATCNGATTTTTCCAAGTCGGTGAATAATTTTTGAAGATGTGATCTAGTTATCAATGGAAAGCTACAGAGCAATGAATGTGAATAAACAACTTTTAAAAAATAAAAGGCTGCATCTCCACACACACAAGAAAAAAAAAAAACATGTAGTAAAGATTACTTACCATATAATTTCATCTTTAAGAAACAGAAATGCTTGCATTTTTGCAAGAAAAATATATGCAGAATTTTCATAGCAGCAATAGTCCTAGTAACTTGGGGTGCTGAATCCCAAATGGATTTTTGGATTAAATGTCAACCAAACCAGTTTCTCAGGAGAAATTTTTGTGGAAAACAGGAAGGCTAATATAGTATTTATAAGAAAATGTAAAAAACACAATCAGAAATATTGTCAAGGTGAAGAAAGGTTTAGAGTGTTTTATAGCAACATAATTTAAGGGAAAAAAGCCCTTAATTATGACAATACAGAAATTAAGACATTATTTTGTGCAGTAATTGGCAAATTAACCAATGGAAATGACACACTCATAAAAGAACTCTGTTTTTGACAATTGGCACTGGAAAACAGTAGGGAAATGAAAAGCTATCAAATTAATTGTGTTGGATTGAGTGGGTTATCAATATTAGGGAAGAGGGTAACATAATCATATTGTCCATAAACAAAATCAGTTCCAGGTAAATTGTAGATCAAAAGGTGAAAGGTTAAATTAAATACTCTGGAAGTTAATGTAGGAAAATATCTTCTTTATTTTACCATTTTGTTATATTGCCTAAATAGGTCATATAAAAATAATAGACATAAGAAATAAAGAATACCTGTTCATTACAATAAAAAGAACAACATATAAACAATTTTTATAATATAGAATTGTATACCCCAAGTATCAAACCCTTGAGGAAGAAAAATAAGTACATATTCATACATTTTATTTTATTTTATTTTTTTAAAGATTTTATTTATTCGACAGAGATAGAGACAGCCAGTGAGAGAGGGAACACAAGCAGGGGGAGTGGGAGAGGAAGAAGCAGGCTCATAGCAGCGGAGCCTGATGTGGGGCTCGATCCCATAACGCCGGGATCACGCCCTGAGCCGAAGGCAGACGCTTAACCGCTGTGCCACCCAGGCGCCCCTATTCATACATTTTAAAAAACCACATTGACTTCAAATTTATTCTTTTTGGGAAAGAACTCATTTTAAGACACCCTCTAGCAAAATGAAAATAGAACCTAAATAAGAGTTAGTCATGGTTTCAAGGAGAGTGTAATTACATAAAGAGGGCAGTGACAGTCATCCCAGAATAAGCGTCCTCTCTGCTGAAAAATAAATCAGAATATATATAATTTCACATATAGTAGTACTAAAGGTTGGAACTTATAAATGATATGTTCATGCAGAATAAAAGATGGTGATCTAATCTTGGTTAAGGGAACTATATTAGAAACTAATGGCTCAAAGATGAACCAAACTAACTTACAGAATATTTCTGAGAATTTTTTGATGTGTAAGAGAAGAGAAAGTTTTTGATATGTATGCTTTGGTTTTCTCCTCTGAAAGTCATTTTTCATGATATCACTTTATTTATGGATCCAGTAAAACCATAGTAGTAGTTGATATTTTCATAAACTGATGCATGTAATTGTTATTAATGTTTGTAATTGACATAAAGGTGAAGCACTGAAGAATTAATCAATTTGAGAAGAATGTAAATATAATAAAAATTAATAAGGGAAATTAATATTATAGCTAATAATTTGGAAATGGGGCGATACAAAAAGAAATTAAGGGGGAGATGAGGAGCAAAACTTTTCTGGTATATATCAGAATACTTAAACGTTATGGTTCACAAATGCAATTTTAAAAGGTAATATGGAAGTTGAGATATACATTTCTAGTCCCAAAATAAAAAAATTACATATATGTATATATATTATGTGTGTGTGATTTATGATAGCATGTAACTATCTCTTCACAATAATTGATCTTTTATGCTATTATATTCTGAGTTCTCATTTCCAAGTCCAAGACTTTAAAGACATCAGCATATTTTCTACATGAAAAAATCTGAGTATTTTCTCTTGTACTGTTTTTCCTTAACAGTTTAGCTCCATAGCAATTTATCCAAATTAAAAGTTAGCCAGAATGCTTCACAGAGTGAGGGTGACTTTGGGGTTATATTTCTTTCACTGTGGCATTCTGTTTCTGAAACCTCATAATAATATTTACCTGAGGTTATTTCATTTAATGTGATACTTTTCTCTAACTTAATTCTTATTTTCAGACTTCCACTGAGTTTAAATACATTGCTCTTTTTAATCCTCACTTTACTTTCCACTCTTCTCCCCAAGTTTGAGATGAGAAGAATGCATTTTAGTGGTGTTAGTCCCTAAATATATCAATGTCATAATCATTCATGTCATTGTCCATCATCATTATTATATTCATCATCCATCATTACCCATAGGAATATATTCTATGTTTGCATAAAATGAACAAAAGCACAAAATATAATCTTCGAACTTTTTCAAAAACAACATGTCTTTTTAATGAAATGGGGTTATATTTTCCAGGCTAAGCAATTTTCAATCCAAAAAAAAAAAAAAGTCAAATTTCTTAATTTGAAGCACTGGCTGTATTTATTCTAGGCATTGGTGGTAATTCAGTATAATCTAAGATTGTCAAATTGTTTTTGAGATGGAAGTAGATATTATACTTTCAGTTTACATGCAAGATTCTGAGAATCCAAACCCAGAAATCAAGTTTTTTCATTAGTAGGTACCATTTCAGCAGGTGGTATGGGATTCTCTCAGAGTCATTTGCTTGAGAAGCACATGTTATTATACTAACAGCCATCATCAAGACATGAAACGTAATTGTTCTTAGAGTCTCTTTCTATTAACATAAAGTAAATGGCTCCAGTTTTATTTAAAACAAACAAAAATGTGACAGAAAAACAAAATGTTGCCACCACACTGTATGCTTTTGTTTCATCATGTTTATTTCTTACTTTGATGCNTGGGATTCTCTCAGAGTCATTTGCTTGAGAAGCACATGTTATTATACTAACAGCCATCATCAAGACATGAAATGTAATTGTTTTTTCTTAGAGTCTCTTTCTATTAACATAAAGTAAATGGCTCCAGTTTTATTTAAAACAAACAAAAATGTGACAGAAAAACAAAATGTTGCCACCACACTGTATGCTTTTGTTTCATCATGTTTATTTCTTACTTTGATGCCTAGTTTGAACAGTTTCCCAATATGACTAGTTGGTTCATATTTATCCATAAAGGGGAGAAAAGAGCTCCCTCTGTGTGGGTCCACACAGGAAAATTCCCCTAGAGTGCTCTGAGTCTTGAAGCCCAGGACTGAATAAAGCCCAGAGTGAGCCATGTACAGAGATGGAGGAAATTGAAATGCACACTGGATGTTTTTTCATTTACAATTTGTGCGTTGCCAGTTCTGAATATGGTGTGCATATGGTGTGTTTCTACCTCCAAACAATGTGTGTAGTCATACCTCTGTAACTGGCTACTGATTCTCTCTGCCTAAGGGATTATGCTCAGTTACAATCTAAAAAGCTGTGTAATTTAGGAAAAATTTGTCTTATTAAACTAGAAGTTTCTTTTTTGTAAATATCTCAGTTTGTTATAGGAATTATATAATATGTACAAAGTATGTTTATATATAATAGTTAATTAATACAATTTTATTACAGAATATTGGAAGTTACAAAATGCAAAACATGATCTGTAATCAGAAAGTGATATATTTCCGTATGTTCATAGGAAGAATGTGTTAATAAATAAAATATTAAATATCTAATGGGCAATTATAGTGGGTAATTTAAAATTACTAGTATTACTTTATTCTAGTCTTGTAGTATAAAGAAACAATTTCCACTCACTCAAAGCAACACTTCTCCCATCCATCTTCATCTTCATCCTCCCCAAATGACAGCAATAAGCTTATTACATTTCCTCCTATGGATGCTTCCCTGGACTACAAGTCTTATCTTTCATTCTCCTGGTGGATTCTTTCTTCTAGGGTCATTGCTTTACCTTATAATTATGACTACATATCTCAAAACCATTTACAAGCATCTACAATACGGAAAGTCTAGTTGTTACTCTACCCACATAGTGGAATCCTAGGCTCAAACTCAGTCTACTTACCTTATTATGTCGATTTGAATTCAAAGGAAAAATAGAGGAAAGAAAGTGTGTATTTGTGTGCCACATATGGGTTGTAGGTGGACCTGTAATTTTCTTGTATAATTAAAAAGCAGTATGGTAAAGATTCTACAATTAGTAGTTATAATTTATAGATTCATATTTCTAATAGAAAGGATTGTTATGTTTGTAATTAATATCAATTGTGAAAAATTCTTTCTGCCTTATTGTATATTTTTTCTTTTAATAACATTTAATCTAATATCCCCCCAAATTAATTAGCAATATTGCAAAATCAGAACATATTCAAGGAGTTTATTCTCATATGATGAGAAATACAGAAGACAATCTGGTGCCACTTAGGACTGTGTTTCATTTGGTTGATTGGACTATGGCTGTCATTCCTAACCATTCTAGATGGAAAATCCATTTTAGTGTAAAGTATATTATTAGTTTTATAAAAGTAAAAAAGAAAAGTAAGCTCACTCACATTTATCATCATTTATGTATATTTTAATATGCACTATGTTGAGTTTCAAAAATGTTTTAAGAGTATTAACAAATAGACATAAGTCAAATAAGTGAAGTTCTCTAAGGTTTAAAATTGTATTATTCAGAAGACTACTTCATTTATTCTCCATCAAGTTTAGTGACAAATTATGTGAAGAAAGTAGACTTTAACCATTTTATTCTTCTGTAATTTTGGATGTCTGTGTGTAAGTTTACTCTGTATTCATATAAGCATTCAATCACCAGCTCAACTAAGTCTGTTGAAAAATTCTCTGGTAATCATTGCTTAGAAAGTGGTACAAGAAAAGTTTCTAAGTTCATGGAGCATGCCAGCCCCCCCCCAAAAAAAGAATATTAATAAAAATTTCATTAAAAGATTTTAGTACCTTGTCAGGCTGATTTTGTTTTTAAATCATCGAAAATGAACTTAGTTGAAAGTTGCTATTTTTTTATTTTCTGAATTTATGCTTACAATCTTTTAGTCAGTTATTTCTTAAGTATCTACATTTTACCATTCTCTACACAACCAAGCATAGGTGATGATGAATAAAAGGAGATAACTTATGAATTCATCACCTATTGAGGAGATAAAATCAATAGAATTTGGTTGAGTATTAATTTTGGAATGAGCATGAAGGATGATTTCTGTGATTTTTTGTTTGTCAAAATGGATAGGGGTGCCAGTCAGTCAATGGTGTTGAGTGGGCTTATGGAGGAAGAACTGAACTTGTAGGAATGGCAGTGGACTAAAGGAAAGAACTGGAATCAGAAACTGCAGCATTGTAACCAAGAGTCTTGTAGTGCGCATTTCAGGCATCAAAATCAGCATGTGTTTTCCAGTTACTGTTTGAGCACCCACAGACATAAACCAGATAACTTCTCTTACCAGGGGTTCAACTACAAGGGGAGTGGATGCAGTAGTAAAAATGGAGCAGGTTTTGTCAACCAAAGTGAGAAGTAGTTATTTTTTGCACTTGCTGGACTCCAATGGAAGAGGGATAAGTAAGGGCCTCAGAAAATGAGAATGGTTGTGACTGGAGGGCCATAGTTACCCACAAAACAGAGTATTCTGAGGGTTTTGTGAGAATCGAAGAATACACAAAGTGAGACAGTGAGTAAATATTGTTTATTTCACAGTTCTTATCTTGTAGTGTTTCACATTTTTCTCTCATTTAGTATACCTGAATTTTACTGTTGTTGTTTTCAACCATTGTCTATACCATCCTAGGTTAATGAATTTTTATTTCCCTATTTCCTAAATTTTGTATTATTTGTTGAAGGTCCCCTACCTTTCACCCACCCTGCATTGTTCTATTCCTAGTTGAACAGACATTGTTCTGTTGATATTCCTATATGGAAAATCTAATATAGAAAGTATGCCTCCCAATCAAAACATTATGATCTATCCCCTGCTCGTAATTAAGGCGAAATATGTAGAATATGTTTTTTTCCTGGCCAACACAACTCCCATCTATTTGTTTATCCTAAGCACAGGTAGAAATAATTGAAAATGCTATTATGATTTCCCTTATGAGAACTGTTTGTACTTGAGGAATTTTTTTAGCACTTATGTTATAGTGCACACACTCATTCTTTAAATTTTTGTTCATTTTTAGATTTAGGCCATAATATTAGAAATACTAATCCTGGGGGCACCTGGGTGGCTCAGTCGTTAAGCCTCTGCCTTCGGCCTGGGCGTGATCCGGGCGTTCTGGGATCAAGCCCCTCATCGGGCTCCTCTGCTAGGAGTTTGCTTCCTCCTCTCCCACTCCCCCTGCTTGTGTTCCCTCTTGCACTGTCAAATGTCTCTCTCTCTCTGTCAAGTGAATAAATAAAAAATCTAAAAAAAAAAAGGAAAAAGAAAAGAAAAAAATACTAATCCTCTTTTTATGTATTTTGTCTTCACTTAACTTCTTTTTCTGATTTGAACTCCATTTGATTATAGTGTATCAAGTAATTATGTAGCTTAGCTGTCTGATGTTTGCATGTAACAGAAGTTTCTTACCTCTGCTCTGGCAGATGAACACCACTTTGGCTGAATATATTTCTTGATAATATTTCTTTTATTTCAAAAATCCATAATGTTTTCATATTTCATCCTAGCCTCTCTCCCTTCCTCCCTCCTTCCCTTCCCTCCATGCTTGCTTTTCTTTTTTCTCTTTTTCTGTAAAGATTAGTGGGACAATTACAAAACTTGATTGGGGTTTTAGATAAGAATGTATCTTGGATCAGGGCGCCTGGGTGGCACAGCAGTGGCGTCTGCCTTCGGCTCATGGCGTGATCCCGGAGNTCCTCTTTTTATGTATTTTGTCTTCACTTAACTTCTTTTTCTGATTTGAACTCCATTTGATTATAGTGTATCAAGTAATTATGTAGCTTAGCTGTCTGATGTTTGCATGTAACAGAAGTTTCTTACCTCTGCTCTGGCAGATGAACACCACTTTGGCTGAATATATTTCTTGATAATATTTCTTTTATTTCAAAAATCCATAATGTTTTCATATTTCATCCTAGCCTCTCTCCCTTCCTCCCTCCTTCCCTTCCCTCCATGCTTGCTTTTCTTTTTTCTCTTTTTCTGTAAAGATTAGTGGGACAATTACAAAACTTGATTGGGGTTTTAGATAAGAATGTATCTTGGATCAGGGCGCCTGGGTGGCACAGCAGTTGGGTGTCTGCCTTCGGCTCAGGGCGTGATCCCGGAGTTATGGGATCGAGCCCCACATCGGGCTCCTCCGCTATGAGCCTGCTTCTTCCCCTCCCACTCCCCCTGCTTGTGTTCCCTCTCTCGCTGGCTGTCTCTATCTCTGTCGAATAAATAAATAAAATCTTTAAAAAAAAAAAAAAGAATGTATCTTGGATCAAATCTAATTTCCTCATTTTTATGTATTCTGATTACGTAAAATCTTCCTTGTTTATTGAAAATGCACACTGAAGAGTTAGGAAATGGTAGGGCTTAATGTCAGTGACTTATATTTATTTATTTTTTNTCCCCCTGCTTGTGTTCCCTCTCTCGCTGGCTGTCTCTATCTCTGTCGAATAAATAAATAAAATCTTTAAAAAAAAAAAGGATGTATCTTGGATCAAATCTAATTTCCTCATTTTTATGTATTCTGATTATGTAAAACCCTCCTTGTTTATTGAAAATGCACACTGAAGAGTTGGGAAATGGTAGGGCTTAATGTCAGTGACTTATATTTATATTTATATTGCTCAAGCATGTGCAAGGTCCTTTGTACAAATATTGCAACAATTTTATACATTGGCGATTATTTTGAAATAAAAACAAAATATTGTGCCATTAAGTTCTTAGCTTTTGTTTTTTAAAGATATAACTCTACATGAGTTTGATTGCCTTTTTTGTAAGCACCACTATCTATGGACACATGCTGTAAGAATTCCTTTTTATACATGGAATTCAGAAATGCCATCCAAATAATTCTAGAACTTTGTCTTCTTTCAATAGTTTTGTCTGGGTCTCTGTGCAGCATTGTTGAAAAAGAAAACTCAAGCCTTTATGTAAGATTTCTGGTATTTTCTCTTTTCTTTTTTCTCATGGAAATCATAACGTGTGTCTCTTACAATCCTGTATCTGCTTTCCACATCTCTGCTAATACTAGTGGTTATGATTTTTCTTCAGTCTGTCTCTGTACATACACTACTCTATAATTTAAGGACTAATACAAGTTCATTATATACAACATCAAATGTATATAGCAGTATTTCTAAAAGAATGATACATTCTGTTTGAGAGGATACTATTTTGCAGACATTTAGCTCTGTCTTACTGTCACATATATGTATCTCTTATAAAGGCCTCTGGTTAGGACGTGAAACATGAATAAAATGAAAACTATAATTTTTTCAGCACAAAATATTTAAAAAATATAGCTGAAATTTCCTTTTAATTATTACTCTCTTTTCACATTTACAGAGCTTTGAAATATTATCTCTCTCATTAGCCTTCAGGGATGACAGGAGCCATATACTGATTTACTCTTTAAAAGGTTTGCAGATTATCAACAACACAGTAATTCAAAATGCTGTTACAATGCACTATGTATCATGAAAAGATTATGTAAACTTTCAAAATATAGTAACTGTCTACTCTTCCATATAATCAGGTTAGTGATTTGACCTTTTATTGAATGTATATGGCTTTTGTTCAGAGTAAAAATTTAATACACCCAGTGTTTAAAAAAATCAATTATTTAATCAGAGGTTTTTTTAATGTAACTGTTCTTCTTCTTTACTTTTTTTTTCCTTTTTCATGATTTTCTTTCTAAAACCCTACTCCCAGGAATCTTTGGCTTACTGTTATATATTAAAGGCAGTTACAGAAGTAGAACTGTTATTAAATGAGGAACAGATAACAGTGTTAATGCTAATAGTAAAAGTCCAGGAAACAAGATGATGATTTTATGTGCTTTCATTCACTTAATTGTTCAGTGAGTGTTTGTTACAGGCACTGTTGTAAATGGTGATGACATTGCAGGGCCTAAAACAAAACCCAGTCCTACTTTCCTTAACTTACATAATAATAATAAACAAATTATGACATTAAAAATAAAGGCAGCTTTAAATTGTTGCTATTCATTCAGTAATAATGAGAAAAGTATTGAAATAAAGTATGGAAGCTTAAAATATAATTTAAATGCTGAGCCAGACCGTAATAAATTTCTTACTTTTATAAATTAACTCAAATTAAAGTATGATTTATAAACTTTCATTTAAAATGCATTATATATTTAATTTCATATAAGTATTATTTCACATAAGTATTATTTCATATAATATAGTTATAATATTCCTTCTTTTTTAAATGTAGCATTGAGGACTTATTTAGGTCAATACGTGACCCAAAATACATACACTTTCCTTCACCCCAGTTATTTTCCTTGTCCCTTTCCTTCAATCCCTTGCTTCCAAGCAGGCCATTAGACCTTAATGAGGTCAGGGAAGACCTTTGGAAACGTTCTTGTTACATTATAAAAGGGATGGACTAGAATAGAAAATTGTTCTTACTGCAAGCAATCACCTTTTTCTTCCTGTCTTTAAGATGAATGAGACACAACACAGGAAGATATGTTAAGACCATAAATTTACATGAAAAAATATAGTCAATATTTGAAAGACGAAAAAAGGGAAAGATCCCAAAATATTTTTAGAGAAACAACAAATGTTCTTTAAAAAAATCACTATTAAAAACAATAACTATCAGACTTTTCTGAGATATATTAGAAAACTATATATAACTAATATATAATATAAATAATCCATCATATAATTAATCATTAAGTATAATATATTATTAATATATAATCAGAGTTAACATGTAATTATAACTAAAAATCATTTGCACAAAGTTTAAATATACTTGATCAAATTTATTCCTTGGAAAGAACAAATAAGAAATTAGGTCAAATTTGATTTTCAAGGTGAATTATGTTTATTTTAGCAAAATTTACAGTTACTTATATATTCATGTGTTTACAATAGTGGAACAAATCCCCAAAGTATTTAAAATAAACATTGGACTGTATCTAATTTATGTTTTCCTTCCGAGTTGTGTGTCAACATATCATCATTTCTCTGCACAGTTATTTGATCGCTAGATTTATTTTATTTCATAAAAATAGCATTATTTTAATTTTCAGCTGATCAAAATGAGGAAACATGCAACAATAGCATAAAGTGGAAGTTACTAAACAGTTAAGTAAAGTAATACAATTTGGCTACAGGTCCTCTCATGAGAGCCTTGAATAAAGTATCAAAAAAGAGGTATTTTTTTCCCACCAGAATTTGTATTATATTAACAGGCATTTTTAAATAATTGTTACTATATAAATATAATTATGGTCATTTTCCACCATGCAAATTTAACATACACTATTTGGGGCCTGGATATAATTCCATTGTATCATATTTAATTAATTGTATGTATTTTTAGGTACCAAATTTGTATCCAATTTTGATGTTGCAAAAATTAAAATAACATTATTGCATGATAGTTTCCCAAAACATGTAGCAGCTACACAGTTAAGAATGAAATTGTTTTACCTATCTCAGGAGAAACATTCAGGGTTGCATTAGTAGTAGATAAGATATCCAAAATATAAGTAAAAATAGCAAATCAGAAATAATAATAATATTAGCACAACAGGCATTTCTGTTGTAGATGTGAGTTTTCTCCAAGGGCATGTGAGTTTTTACAGGAATGGCAAATATAATCACAAATTAATGGGGTAACATATAGGATCACATAGGGTTTCATAAATAAGTTGAGTAGCAGTTTTTCTCAGAAATATCTTCTGCAGGTTCTGAGAGTGATTATAGGACGTTCGAGGACCAACTAAGTTCTTATAGGGGTCCAAGATTCTTGTGGATGCTCAGGGAAAAAAGCAACACGAAGTCATTGCTCATAATATTGATCTATTTTAAAATGATTCAGTGCAGCAAAACCTAGAATTGGTTTTCAAATCTTTTTTTTAATAATTTTTATTTTGTTATATTAATCACCATGCAGTACATCCCCAGTTTTTGATGCAATGTTCCATGATTCATTGTTTGTGTCTAACACCAATTCTTAACATGTTTTCTAAAGAAAGCAATATGAACAAAATTCTACTAATAACAAGTTATTTCATTCATTTCACCCAGGTGAGAATCAAGTGACCAGAGAATATCAAATATGGCACAGCTCATGAGAAGAGCTCATTTTTCATGTTATTTCATGCTAAGTTCCATTATGAGAAATGGAAAGATTTTTGAAAGTCTGCTTTTAAAGCAAAATGTTTTAAGTTGTAGGAAACAGAGTGTCTTCAAATAACCCCTTCATTCCCAAAGGGAATTCCATCCTGAGAGAGAGAAAAGGACTCTATTAAACATGCTGGTAACCTTCTGCTTGGAATAGAAAGACTGTGACACTCTATGTGACTTCCAGGCCCACGCATACAGATAAGTTTATTGAATGAACTGAACTACAGAGGGGGCCCACATAAAGCAACTTTATGCTTTTTTTAAAAATCAGCTTGCCATTTACTTTCCCAAGTTGTTTTTCTCACCTAGGACGTAGTATCTGTTTCGTCAGTCAGGAGAAGACAATAGATAGTGTATAGTTCAAATAATAAATAAAACATAGTCTAGGAAAATATGAAAATTACACACTTGTTTAATTTAAGTGAAGTTCAGGGCTGTCCTCAGCCAGAAAAGTCACAGTGCGGGGAAGAACATGTTTGGATTTTTTTCTTCACTTAAGTTCATTTTCTGATCTAGCTGCTGTGGGGTTCAGCACGTTTGGAACAAGAGGCAGACAGAGGTAGGAGATATAACTGACAGAGATACTTGACTCTTCACTGGTGGTTTCTAGTTATGGCATATTTGAAATAATGATGTGTGTGTATGTGTGTGTGAGTGGGTGTGTGTGTAGTATTTTCCAGGGGTTCTTCAGAGAGCCCACACCCGTGAGAACTCTCATTTATTGTCTCCTTGATGTATGAAGTGACTCTCAAAAATGGGATGATTCTTATTTAAGAGGCATGTACTCCAGCTTTCTACTTCAGTTCAAGTGGTTCACAGGAAATACATCTTTGTTCTGTTGCAATCTAGAAGAAACTGCCTTTCTCAAGACAGCCCCTTGTCCTATCTAGGCTGACTAGGAGGCCAATAATCCACTTTTATTTCAGTATTCTGTGTTTCTCCTCCGTAACTATATTACACAAAACAAAACAAATTAAACAACAGATGCATTGATGTGCTTTTGCTAATTATGTCTATTCAACAAATATATCACAGATAAAGTAAAAAAATGTGTTGAGAGGCGATAATTGCAACTCATATAAACACAAAGCATAGGTATCCAGAATCTCTCTTCTCACTCCCTCTTTATCTCCCTCTCCATCTGTCCATCTCTCTATCAATAAAGTGGGGTAACTCATTATAAAGAATGAAAGAATGAATAGAAGTTATAAATTGATAATGTGTAGAAGAGAAAATAACAACGAATATAATCTACCTCACTTCATTTGAGAGAAATGAAAATTCTACTAGCATATAATTTCAAACACACAAAACATTAAAGTAAATGGTAAATTTAAATGATGACCTATTGGAAAAATCAGAATTGTCATACTTGTTGGTAGGTGTGTCAATAATAAAAATTGGAAAACGATATGCCAACATCTCATAAATGTGAAGACATGCATTATCACTTGATCCACAGTTGTACTCCTTTATTTATACATAGGGATGCCCTTCCATATGTGCCAAAATAGGGGAAAGCCAAGTATGTGAATGTTTATTGCAGCATTGTTTTCAATAGCCAAAAAATACTGAGACAATAGAAATGTCCATCAGTATAAGATGGTATAGCTATAATATTAACCATGGATCAGCATAAATGTAAGTATATCTGCTAATGTTTATGGTATCAAATGATACAGTGACAGGTAAGAGAGAAAGGTTTGCTACATATTTAGTTAAATGTTAAAATACACATTAGGATAATAAACACCATATTCAAAATGCAATGCAGGGAAATATAGGAGGGAAATTAGTTTGATGACTTCAAATATATCTGGAAAACCTTCTTACTTAAATTATAATAAAGGAAATATTACAATAGTTAAGATATGGCAAAACAAGATGGTAAGTACATATTCTTACATTATTTGGTAATGTACAGTATGCTTAAAAATATATCAAGGTAAAGTAAAAAGTGCACATAAAATGCTTAATGAAAATTCCCATTTATATATTTTAAGTACTTTTCTTGTCTGATTTGTCTTTCTTCCTAAGAGCACATATTTATTTTATAAATGAGATATTTTCTTAAATATATCAAAGAATATTAGCATGTTTTCTTATTAAATGTCTTGTACAGATTACCACATTTTATTTTGTTATGAGTATATGCATTAATTATTTATTGTTACCATAAAAAATTACCTGACAAGAGTACCAGAATATTTTTTGATTAAACATCTTATACAACTTATCACATTTGATTTTCTCTGTGGATATATGTGTTAGTTTTCTATGGCTATTTACTATCTCACCATTCTCTAGGTTTTTCCAGATGTTCTGACCAGGGTCTCACTGGGCTAAAATCAATTTGGTGGCATGTCTCCTTTCAGGAGTTTCTAAATAATCCATTCCCTTGCTCCTTAAGGTTGTTGGCTGACTTTAGTTCCTCGTGATTGCAAGACAAAGATCCCCATTTCCTTCTGGCTATTGGCTGAGGACTGTTCCCAGCTTCTAGAGACCAGATCATTTCTTGTCCCCATGGCCCCCCATTCACTTTGTATAAACCCCACAACAGAGATAGAGTCTTTTTCATTCCCCTGTTTTTGAATCTAGAAAAACTTTACTTATCAGATCATCCATCCAAAGATCTATGGTGTGTTGCACACTATTCTACTTTTTTTGTGGACTGAATGTTTGTGCCTCTTATTAATATGTTGAAGCCCTAATTTCCAGTGTGATGATGCTTGGAGGTGGGGCCTTTGGGAACTAAATAGATTTACATGGGATTATGGGAATATTGTCCTCATCATGGGATTAGCATCCTTATAAGAAGAGGAAGGGAGACCAGAGTTCTCTCTTTCCCTCTTGTCTCTTTTTCTCTGTCTCTCTGTCTCTCTTTTTCTCTCTGCCACAGAGGGCACAATGAGAAGGGGGCTATTCAAAAGCCAGGAAGAGTGTTCTTACCAAGAACCAAATCGGCCTGCACCTTGATCTTGGAGTTCCCAGCTATCAGAACTGTGAGAGATAAATGTCTGTTGTGTAAGCCATTTGGTTTATGGTATTTTGTTACAGCAGCTTGAGCTAAGAATTTTCATTTCTATTCTATCCCCCAATCCCTTATTTTGAAGAGGGAGTTCAGTTTGCTGAAGATGTCTGATCTTTCAGTTGCATCTTTTTAATGAAACTGTACTAGGTATTGCAATTGTCCTATTTTCTGTTGGTGTTGACACTCGGATTTTTACTGAATTTACTAAAGCTGAATTCTATCTCATACTTTGGAGACTTTCTAAAGGTTCTCATGTATAATTCAAAAGAAGACCTCTTATGCCTTAAACCTCATCCTTTCTTTAAAATACAGTGGATAAACTGAGGCTGACATTTTATAGTTATATTGTAGACTATTATCAATATAATATGAAACATTTATATTCTCATTTTTGAAGTACTCAATATTTTGAATTTAAAATTATGTCCGATACACTTAATCTAAATATATAGTTTTGTTCTTTCTTCTCTTATGCTACATGAAATTTTATAAATAAATAAGTATTCAATTAATGATAAACTCAGAATTAAAATCACACAGGATATTTGATATTTAACTTGAAATTGATAACCTCAAGAAAAAATTTGTACCCCTAACATAGATCCTCCACTTTTATTTTATTTTTTAAGATTTTATTTTATTTATTTGACAGAGAGAGACAGCCAGTGAGAGAGGGAACACAAGCAGGGGGAGTGGGAGAGCTAGAAGCAGGCTCCTAGAGGAGAAGCCTGATGTGGGACTCGATCCCAGAACGCTGAGATCACGCCCTGAGCCCAAGGCAGACGCTTAACTACTGCGCCACCCAGGCGCCCCTAGATCTTCCACTTTTAAAATAAACTGTATTTTGGAAGAAAATCATTAGGTCATTTTATAACCAACACATTATGAATGAATGAAGTTATTGCAAGGACAAAAAATATATAATTGGTGAATAATTACATGGCATTTTAGTTATTTCCTAAGAAATGCTGATTATATTGGGTTTTCTTAGTCTTGCATTTTATTTTTTTCAATTTTGTAATCTTTTTCCCTCTCTTTTCTAAAATGGAGAACATTTGAGTGGCAGCTCAATTGAATCCTCTGCCAGATAATCAAATAATACATATCACATGATGACTGAGAAGAAATTGCACGCATGACATGGGAAATCAGACTTGGGGTTATGGAAGTACAGGGAAATAATTGTATGAGATGGGGTCGATGGTACTGTAATAGTTATTTTGTGAACAGAAACTTCAATAGATCAAGGTACCTTATTCATTCATTATAAAACATACTGCTCCTTGACTTATCTAAGAACTATTTAATTTTAATTATATGGCTAATTTTAAGTAAGCTATTTCGGTAGTATAATTTTGAGAACTTATTTGTACAAGTAGAATCCATTAATATATAAACTTTATAAATATCTTTTAAGTAAAACATTTCTTTCCAAAGTTCTGATATTTTCTTGATAAAAAAATAGCTTTTTTTCTAAGAACCAAATGAATGCACAATCATATAGGTACCTACTTGAGAAAAGTTACTGAATAAAAATAAGTAATAAATATAAACATATAAATTCCAGCTTCTATTATTGTCCACATAGAAATCTGATTGTATTTACCTATTGAGCCATTCTTTATAGTCAAAACTTGTAGCAATTTTCTACTTTGTTTCACTCTTACACAATTAATATTATGTGTCTTACTAAGTTTAGTTATTCAAGTTTTGAACTAAACTGACATATGGGAAATAGGAACATTTAGTGTTCTATTTGATTTTGTTATACGTTGGAGAACTAATCTGTATTAACAAATAATTAAAAGGATCTAGGAGCACCTGGGTGGCTCGGTCATTATGCGTCTGCCTTCAGCCCAGAGTGTGATCCCAGGGTCCTGGGATTGAGCCCGCATCCTGCTCCCTGCTCCGCTGCAAGCCTGTTTCTTCCTCTCCCACTCCCCCTGCTTATGTTCCTTCTCACTGGCTGTCTCTCTCTCTCTGTGTCAAATAAATAAATAAAATCTTTAAAAAAAAACCAAATAATTACAAGGATCTAAACTATCCTTTTAGTTCCATATTCATTTGGAATACATTTTATATGAAATTTTCCAAAATTTGAATATTTTAAAAATTGTACCGTGTCATTATTATTATTATTATTATTATTATTTACAATTTGACAATGAGGAATCATTTTACTTTTTGGTAAGGAATATAGTCATCATTTAAAAAATAAATTAGGGAGAAATAAATATTATGTGTTAGCTCTAACTAGGATATAACTCAACCTCTCTCATAAGTACAGATTTAAATCTCTTATCTTCACCAAGACTTAAATTCTCATTTAAGAATTAAAGAATGCAGTAGGATAGTAGGGATTTACTGTGGATTATGTGTTTTTCCAATTGCATTTTTAGTGATTGATCAATAATTCCATGACTCTCATGCCTTTGCAAATAGATTTATAAAAAGGTTCTATAAGTATCACAAAGTAAATAATTACAGTACAGCTATCAGTGTCTCATGAAAAAGGATAAATATTCAATTCTTTTTTAGAAATAAGCAATAAACAATAACTAACTTAGGTAATACACTTTTAAAAAGAAAATTAATAATCTATAATGTTGCATGGAGCTTAGAATTTGCATTTACTTCTAGATACCACAGAACATATCCATATTTTGAGTTACTTAGTATAAAAATGTTCATGGCATATTATTTCTCCCTACAAAGTATGAAAATGTATTTTAATAGGAAGGAACATTATTAAATGAATTATTTTCATAATATTATTAATAGAATTGTACATATTAAATTTCATATTATATTTTTTCATAAATTATAAATGCATCAAAGCTTAATTTTTGGAGACTATGATGTAATGTTTGGTTTTAAACACAAAAAGAAAACACAGAAGCAAAAATCAAAGTACACTTAGATTTGAAGGTGAAAATTTCTTACAATTAGAGTATATAATAATATTTTTAGATACTCAATTAAAAGATGAAGTAATTCAGTAATTCTTCCAAATATAATGACAAAGATTTGTACAACTTGGTTTTGAATAATCTTTATTGTTTCTGTTTTGAGACCTATATTTTTTTATAGTTTATAAATTAATTTGGGCAGTTTTTAAAATATCTTACAAACCAAATAAGAATTTATCTTTGAGGCAATGTAAAGAGAGATTTTTCTTTTTATATGTCAATGAAGGAAACTCCTAACTGACCTAATCTCCTGATAGGAGTAGGTAGACCATGTGCTATGGCCAAATCCAATATGCCCCCTGTTTTGTGACGAAAGAATGTTTTGTTTTATTTTAACATTTTAAAATGTCTCATTTTAAATGGCTATGTAAGCACTTATATAATACTCTCAATTTTGCCTGTTGGTCTATAAGCCTAATTTTTTTTTTTATAAGTCTGATGTATTTAGTATCTGGCTCTTTATAGAAAATGTTTGTTAATCCCTGGAACGCTAAGCATGAAGTGATGCCCCATATAGAGATTGAAATCCGTATGTTGACATATTGACAATACAACTTTCCTAGATATTTTTTAGTTCCTATAAAAAAACTGCAAACCAGTATTTGCACCTTTCGTTTATGTTGCTTTTTACTATTATCATTATGTGAAAGTAATTATTATAAAATATATGAAAGCGATCTATATTATAATATTACCTGTTGTAAAACTGCTAGCAGAGTAACATGATAAAATATCATTTATAAAAGTAATTAAATTATACAACTATATGGAAAGTTTAGATTTATGTATTTCTTTTTAAGGAATAATAGCTTTTTAGTGACATCTAGAGATAAAAGAATACTTAAGCCATGAAAATGTATCATGCAATGAAAAAAAAACACATAGTAAAATGATGTAATGATAAAGTCAGTGATGATGTATCATACACAAATTCAAGGAAGAGTAGGCTATATTATCACAATACATACCTGAAGTCCTTTGGAAAAGTTATACGCTGTATTAAGTTGTGTTATTTTATAATAATCCTTAAAAATGAGATATTAGCCTTCTTTGTATTTTCATAACTCTATATAGCATATAAAATATTTTTACTTGAAAGTAGCTTCAAGAATATGAATAATATCTTTTTACACACATTATAACATATGATACACACATTATAACATATGTTATATTGGAATAATATGTTATATTTTCATGTTTTTATGGAAAATTTTGATGCAAATTAAAATATTTTGTTATCTTAAGCTCTAGTGTATAATTTACTTCTTTTTATTCTAGAAGATGTGTTAATCCCCTTTTTGGTGCCTCTATACCATTTTCAGCATCGATATGCTTGTATGCAATTTTAGTTACTGGCTTCACAAAGGAGTGAAAAGATGGTCTTTTGAGACTGTATTCAAATCCAGAATCCAAAATTTCTTACTTATATAACCTTGGAGAAATTATTTAGCCTCTCCGTGCCTCAGTTTCTCATCTGTAAAATAGGATTATTTACTAATATATACCTGAAACAGTTGGTACATAGGTTGAAGAATTGATACACATTAATCACTTACAACATGACCCTACCCAGAATAATAGTCAAAAATCACAAATTGAATTTCAACAGGTGTGTATGTGTAATTATTGTAAAATGGTAGTATATCACATGGAATTCCTCTTATATAGTAGCATCCATGCTAATAATACAGCCATTTCACTTATGATTATCTTAATGGAAAGAAAACTCTCTTGAAAATCAATGATAATGATTAATTAAGTGTTATATACAAATGTTGATTCAGCAAACAAATGTTTAGCAATGGGAGAGCTTTTAAAAATTAATTCAAAGTCGCATTTCATTTTTTTTTTTTAAGATTTTATTTATTTGACAGAGACAGCCAGTGAGAGACGGAACACAAGCAGGGGGTGTGGGAAAGGAAGAAGCAGGCTTCTAGCAGAGGAGCCTGGTGTGGGGCTTGATCCCAGAACGCTGGGATCATGCCCTGAGCCGAAGGCAGACGCTTAACGACTGCGCCACCAGGCGCCCCGTATTTCACTTTTAATTTATCGTTTTTATATGAAATTTGAGCCTCCAGCAAAACAGCTGCTTCCAGGAATAGACCAAACCTGTAAATGTTAATCTTTTTCCCCACTAATGCTATATCTTTAGGTCAAAAACATCAGTAGGAAAATTTAAATATCAAAGTATCAGACACTTATTTTTTTAATTATCTGATATATTTTATTGCTAAAAATAATAATTTTATGCCCATAAAATTACTATTTTTCCACAGTACATTTCAATTATCCCAATGAAGTTAAAATGATTACTTTCTTTGTAAATATGGATTCAATGGTAAAGTCTAAAACAAATTATTGGATATATCCAGACATCTGCTTTCTTAAAGGCAATATACTTTCAGTACTTGGGGCAACATGATTTATTAGAGTATTGAGAGTTAGTAAGTTAGAATCATGGTTGTACTTTCGTTTTTATCTTTTATATTGATGCTCCTGTACCTATGCAATTTGGGCTGCAGTATTTGTTAAAGAGAAGACTGAATGAATGAAATAATTAATTATACTGTTTGGAATCCAGTTTTCTGTGTTCTTAAAGTAAAATACAAAATGGAAACCAAATTTGAAAATTCCCTAAACAGGTAAAACCATGTAAGACACATAAGCCAAACATAATGTGGCTTAGTCTGCAAAACAAGTGAAACTTAGGCTGCGTCTTATAAATGCCTCTGAGAATCATTAACAAAAATTAATCTGTTCATCAAAATTGACATGAGGTAACCACTTTTAACCAATTCCCAATCATTATGAAAATTGTAATGCTATACCCAATGATTGCAAAGAAAGAACAAGCTCTGCGTTCGCACTGTATAAACTGCCTTATAACAATATACCTCTGAGCCTCATTCTGTTGTCAGTTTGAGAGCTCTCTGTTTGCCAGACAGCTCTGTTTGTTCTTATATGCACAACAAACTCTCACTAAACACTACTTTAATACTACTACCTAAATACTTACTAATACTCGTACTAAAACTACTTTAATATCTGGTGGTTTTACTGTTGCTATTTCTAGACAGTGTTAAATTATTTTATGTCATAGTTTCTGTTTTAAAGTAGTTCTGTTTATTAAAGAAGTATTTAGTAAGAGTTTGTTGTGCATAATACCTTCTTCCTAACTCAATACAGGTATTGAGTTATGAGTGGTTTTCTTCCTCTCCTTGTAGATTTTGAAGTATTCAGATTAGGCAGCTACTGCTATCCTATGGAGTTGATAGATTAGCTCTTGATAGTTCCACCAAGACTGTCCACAGTGTAAAATAGATAACTAATGAAGATCAACTTATGTTGTCTGAAAATACATAATTAACCAGCACATATATTACTTTACCATCAACAGTTGTTGACTAAAATATAGATATAAACCTATTACTTAAACTGGGGACTCTGTCATTTGACTGCCATTATTCCTTACTGTCTAACACACTTCACTGACTTCTTTGGAATGCAAGTTTCTATCTCATGAACACTCTCTACTGTTAGTAGGATACTGGCCAATAGTAATGAATCACTGGCTCAACCAATGGCCATCCTTATGAAGCTGAAGCTATTTTACTAGTCATTTGCTTTTTGTCAGGGAATTTTGATTCTTCCCTCAGGCCTCTGTGAAAGTGGTTTCAGTATATCACATGGAGAAGCCATTAAATATCATTCTTTTAGTGTAAAAATTTAGAAAATCATAGTCATGAATCACTTATTATACTGTTTAATATAAATAAATCTGAAAGTTGGAATGAAGTAATTCCCTAACTGCCACTCAGCATTTTAAAGGTGAGTGCTAATTCTCATTTATCTGTTTTACTAAAAATCCACAAAATTCACTTTAAGGATATTTGTTAAATTTAGAGTAAACTTAAGTGTGAATGGCTGTTCTGCTCTTCATGCAGTATGAAACAGAATGGAGCCCAGCTAAGCTCTGTGTGTGTTGGTTGAAGCATTTCCCTGAGAAGGTGATAGCGTAAATCAGTTCTTCCACTTTGGCATTTTTGTTGTTGTTTAAACTCTCCTATTTTACCTGTACTGTGTATTATATCTCATTTTTTGGAATCTGATCCAAGTGGGCAATATGTCTCAACATTAATAGGGTGATTTCCTGTAACTTGCTGTTTGTCTTTTCTAATGATTTCATGCTACTATCCACTTTACTTATGAAAATAAAAGGTATAAATTCAAAGAAGACATACAGAATTAGCCTTGAAGAGCATGCAGGAAAAGGAGAGAAAAACCACAGGGTAAAAATTGTGAATATCGAAAGAATAGGCCATAAAAAAGAAGGTACATGTAGAAGACATCTCTCTGTCTGGCTGGAGAGCAAGGTTCAGGAGGGGAACAATGGATCAGAGTTGACCAAGCATTTGGGGGATTTTATGTGTGTCAGAGGACAATCGAGTAACAGAATAAGCAGCATCTATTAATTTTGAATACAGATGTGTTCCCTCAGTACATGAACCAGATTTTAGAAACTGTATAAGGAATCTAGACGGCTTTAAGGTATTTGCTTCATATTTGTAGAAAGCAATGAATTAATAAATGGCAAATTGAAAGTAAGATTTACAAGATTTAGGACTATTCTTACAAAAAATTGAAGCTTCTCTCTGTCTTTGTCTCTGTCCCTGTATGTCTGTATATTTTTTTCTGGTTTTAGTTTCACTTTAATTTTGTTTCCTTCTATGAATCTGTTGTTTTCTCTTCTTTATAGACAGGATGTTTTCTCCTTGCTTGCATTGCCAATACAGGTTTAAAATCATTCAACTCCTTGGAATATCAGTGAGCCTCAAAGATGGAAAGCTTTGAGTTAGGGAGAAAGGTAAAATTGTTGTTTTTGAAAATTTTAAAAGCTAAATCTGAAGCAGCAAATTGCAGAGTTATAAAGAAGTATCATAATCATCATAATACTTAGTAGCATTTATTTGCGTTACAGCACTAATGAACTTGGGTAACTTATATTAATTTCTCTTAGATGATTAACAAATGAGAAGATACTCATTCACTCACTTTTCAACACACAAATATATATTTTTTTCACATAAACCCTGTCTTCCCTAAATTCACAGTACAAAAAATAGTAATATTTAATCAACCTAGTTTACAGGAATATTGTGAATTTTTAATGAAATAATATATAGAAAAAGTGCTTTAAAACTCACAAAGGGTACAATACAATGTTATAGATTCTTATATTTTAAAAATTATCTTTTCTTGAGAGTAACTGTACTACTAGTAATGTGTAGGACTCAGTGGAAAATGAAAGTGTGGGGGACATTACGTTTTTCTTTCTTCAGTCTCTCTCTTCATTTGTCGTTTTGATTTTTTAATTTATTACTAAGAGTCATGCAGCCTTGCATACGAGGACCCTCACTCAGGGTGAACGTAGACCCTGCACAGACAGACTTTAATCCCGCCCTATAATTCCACCTGTGACCGCATGGGGAGCGTTAGTCACTGGAGCTAATACTTCATGGACCCACGATCCTAAAGAGTTTGTAGCCTCCCTGCTGAGCTACACGCAGTACCTGAGTCGGAGGTGGGTGAGAGGCTTACCTCACCTAATTGTTTGCTGAAAGCCTTTGGCATTGCCAGACAGGGTTAGGACAGCCCCTGGAATGCCCCACTCAAGGTATTCTTGGCCCTTTCCAACCCTTCCTGGACCCATACGCACGCCCAAGGGATGGCAGAACGTGAGCTACCCTCTTCCTCCTTCAACCTCTTCCTCCTGTGTCTCTTCATTCATCAACTCAGTGTTCGCCCAGGTGCAGGGCAGCAGAGGTGATGGGCAGGAGGGAGGGATGAGGAAAGGGTTGGGGGGTCTGGGTGAGTCCAGTTGCACCAAGATACCAAGAACAGTCCCAACCCTTTCAGGGAGACAAGGACCAGTAGGAAGTGGGACATGCAGCAGGAAAGCCACCTGTGCATGCAACATCTTCCCTTCAGACTTCACTTAACTCACTTTTTTTAAAACTTTATTATGATATATTGTTATTTCTTGTATATGTATTCAAAAATGGATAACCAGTATGTGGCATAAAATAACTACAAAAACTAGAATATATCAGGTAAATATTTTATATGTGCCTAATTTGAAGAGAGTTTTGAAATATATCTAACAAATGAATTTAATAAGTTATCAAAATCTATGTGTCACAGCGACTAGAATGTAAAAGGCATTCCAGAAATACTTGATGAAAAAAAAATGAGCAGGAAAATGCAAATCTGAAGAGTAATTAACTCCAGGAAGATAGCAAAATATATACTTGAGATCACTATACACTAAAAAGACGTGGATTTTCTTTGCAAAATGTATAGAGAAAAAAAATTCAGTAGTAACGTTAGCTACAAGAATATTTTCTATTAAGAAATTTAAAATCTATCCAAATCTCAAAAAAAGAGCTTAGAAATAAGTTATTGTTGTTATTATTACTATTAACAGTATTTTATTATGAAATATAAGTGAGTAGTGGAAAGAATGTAAGATTCAAAACCTGAGAATTAGTTCTGAATTCTTATTCTCTCATACATTTTTCTTCTATGATATTAAACAAGCTGCATGTTTTCTCTGAGATTTAAATACTTCATCAGTCAAAAAGTATTAAATGATACAACTTTCAAGGTTGCTATGAAAGTAGAATGAGATATGTTTTTTTAGATTTTCGGATATACATCGTTGAATTATTACGCAGTTTTTCCCAATTAGAAGGAGTGCCCTAAACATGGTACTTATTCATAAGAATAAAAATCAGTAGTTGTATAAGCTTAGGAGAAAATAATCTTGAAAACCTTCCTTTTTCACCTAACCTTTCTCCCACAAAGCCATTTTGACAGATATCTTAAAGATGAACATCTTATTATAAGTACATATTTTCATGGGACATAAAAAGGATAGTCAACAAATGATTGAGTATATTTTCTTCACACAGAATCATGGCCTATGATACAAGGAAAGCTTGGATAGAAACTACTAAATCACACCTTGACTTTGTCCTTGTACACACCTCATAATAAAAAAGCATTTACTGTTTGACATTCATTCTCAAAACGGACATTCTGCAGTTTTCAGAATTTCAGTAGTCAGCCCTAGTAAGCAAGGAAATTAATAGTTGATAAATGAAAATCCAGCATGATCCTTACTATTTGCTGTTCATTGCTATAAGCATTCTCTAACATTCCTTAACTTATCAACAGAAATAAACTAAGTAGTTATTTGTCCTAAGTCAATTAAGATGTGTTTAAATTATTAAATAGTTTTATATATGTTTAAACATTTCTTTGCAATTCAGTATTTGCTACAGGGATAGATTTTCCATCACTGCCGATTTTCCTTAACTTTTTGATTTCAAGATCAATCTTCTAACATGTCCAAAACAAAGCATTTATTTTCCTCCAAATTTGTTTTACTTCCGTTGTTCCTAACCTAGTAAAAACAAAACAAAAACAAATTCTCCATACACTCAGTTGATTAGGCCATTATATCAGAAGTTATTCTTGTTTTGTCCCTTACTTTCAAATGCCCCAAAATTAAGAATATAAGCTCTGACTCAAAATATATTGCTTGATTCAGCCAATCACCTCCCATTTCTTTTGCCTCCTACTTCATCCTAAGAAACTAGCATGTCTTCTAAAGTACTGCAAAATAAACTTGGTTGCCATCCTACTTCCAAT
The DNA here is from genome assembly GCF_002007445.2 of Ailuropoda melanoleuca. NCBI lineage: Eukaryota > Metazoa > Chordata > Mammalia > Carnivora > Ursidae > Ailuropoda > Ailuropoda melanoleuca. The sequence goes on from NC_048224.1 coordinate 118,862,339, forward strand.
TTTGCCTTTTAGCCACTATAATACACTTTCCACAAACAGTTGCAGTAACTTTGTAAGATGGCAAATATACATATGTAATTTTACTGCTTAAAAGCCATCTGTAGAGGGCACCTGCGTGACTCAGTCCGTTAAGCATCTGCCTTCGGCTCAGGTCATGATCTCAGGGTCTTGGGATCAAGTCCCACATCGGGCTTCCTGCTCAGTGGGGAGCCTGCTTCTCCCTCTCCTCCCCCCTCTTGCTCTCTTTCACTATCTCTGCTCTCTCTCTCAAATAAATAAATAAATAAATAATCTGAAAAAAAGAAAGAAAGCCATCCGTAGATTTCCACTGTCCTTGGAATACTTCCCAAATATTTTGATCCTTAAAGTCAAGAGCATCTGCACCCTGACTACTGCCATTCCAACCTTCCTCTTGCCTGGTTCTCACTTGATCAATAGCTTCCAGTATTGCGAGCCTTCTTTTATTTCATTCAATAAACCACTTTCCCTTCTGCTGCTGCTGCCCCTTCTCCTCTTCCTTCTTCTTTCTCTTCTTCTTCCTCCTCCTCCTCCTTCTGCAGGCACACAGCCAGTGCACTGCAGTCTCTGAAGGGAACTAAAGCCAAGCACTCAGGCCTCTCAGGCAGGTCATGCTCTTTTACACGTTTGCATTTCTGGCCCATGCACCTTCATTCCTAGGTCTCTTGATCTGGGTGTTAGCCAGAAGTCTTCTTCAGGCACCTCAACTGAAGTATCCTAATGGAGGGATGGGGGGGGCATGAAGACATATTTCCCTACTCTGACTTAGCAGACAGTATTTTTCCACTCCTACCCCTTTCTCTCTACCCACCCTGCAACTCCAGGGTCCATAAAACTGCCAGAGCCTATAGTCCTGGGCTCCGTTAAAGGGAGAAAGCTCCCGGTTTTCATGGACCAACTGACCCTCAACCTATGCATCAGCCCATGGAGGAAAACGGGACAAGGTGGCTCAGTGAACCCTCTGGGTTTTAGCTTCTTGCTTACACCATCAGAGTAGGAGTCAGAAAGACAGCAGCTTCTCTTTGGTCTTTAATTGGCTGCTCTCTCACCCAGCCACTCAGTGCTCTCTTTGGTGAAATGTCTGCTCCTTACTTTCCCAATTTCTAATTGAATTGTTTATAGTTTTTTTTTTTTCTTTACTGGTGAATATGAAGAACTCTTTATATATTTATTGAAGTCTTTTTCAGATATGTGATTTGTAAGTATTTTCCCCAGTCAGTAGCCATCCTTTTCATCCTCATAAAAGGTTCTTTAACAGACATTATTTTTATAAGTTCCAACTTATCAAAATTTCCTTTTATAAATGGTACTTTGAGGGTCAGTTTGGAGAATTCTTTGCCTAGACTTATATCCAATTTTTTCTCCTAATTACAAAAAAATAGTTTTAAGTTTTAATTTATGTGTATAATCCATTTTAAATTATTTTACGTATAACATGTGAGACTTAGATTGAGATTTGTTGGATTTTTTGTTTTGTTATGTTTTTCCTGTGAATGTCCTATTGCTCCAGAATCATTTGTTCGAAAGTTTATCTTTCCTCTGTTGAATTGCTTCGAAAAAATAGATCTAAAGTTAGGAAGAGATAAATCTTTCTCTCCAAAATTTGGGGGAGAATAGAAGGAAAATATCTGTGTACTTCACCTATTGGTCTCTGCAGAATTGAACCGTTATTTGAACACTTGATTGTCCATAAGTCTACTCTGTGCTGTAGGGTGAAGATCAGCCCCTCGTAGTAATACATAGACAGACTGCTTATGGGGGGTGATTACGTACCTGGTAATGGACAAACGCATGGGGAGAAGCTCACTCTAGGTGCTAAATTAGAAAATAGGCAGCGAGAAACAACTAAGTGGAGCAAAACTGCATAAAAGAGTAAGCACCCCAAATCCCTCCTTCACCCAGAGTGGCCAGTTGTCCTACTACTTGGATTACAATTTTAGTGATTATATTTTCACAGCAAAGTTATAGCACAAATGCATCGATGTGTGAGTGTGTAGGTGTGTGTTTCTTTTTTAGGACAGATAAGTATACACAAGGTCTATAGCAGCATAGTCAAACCCCCTGTCGCAACACTATATACCTTATGAGAATAGGAACAGAGACTGATTTTCATTGGGTCCCTAATACCTACCTCAGTGGCATATATTCAGTGTTTAATGAAGATATATCATTGAAAGAATGAGAGTAAATTATACATTTAGGAAGAAAAGTACTCCTTCTGCCCCTCTTTTTTTTAAAATTTTTTATTTGAGTATAGTTAACACAGAATGTTACATTAGTTTCAGGTATACAACATAGGTGTTCAGCTTCTCCATGCAATGCTCACAAGTGTAACTACCATCTATCACCACACAACACTATTACAATATCATTGCCTGTTTTCTTTGTGTTGTACCTTTTATTCCCATGACTTATTTATTCCATAACTGGAAGCCTGTATCTCCCTCTCCCCTTCATCCACTTTGCCCATCCCTCAAACCTCTTCTTAGAACATTCTTTGTAACAATGGAAATAAAACCTTTTGTTTGTTACACAAAGATGCATTTTCTTAAAGACATTATAGAGTCCTACTTTGAATTTTTCTGTTTCATTATATTTTGACATAGTCCATATTGCACAAACTCTCAAGAATTATATAGTGTTTTTTTTAATTTCAATATTGAATGCATAAGCTTTAAACTATTATCATAAAGCTCTGTTTTACATGACCATAATTAACCATAAGCAATAGAAGAAAAGTTAGCTTTCTTTCTAGATTTCGAAGCATCCTCAAGGATGTTAGGACTTTCAGAATTATCATTTCTTGAATATTTGCTGCCTAGGTACAGAGGACATTTTGTGAGTTAATTTTTCCTTCTTTTTTCTTCTCTTCTTTTTCTTTCTTATTTCTTTTGCTTATAGAAGCAAATGCAATACCTAACACCCTCAAATACATTCCAATATTTCGGGTCACAAAATGTGTGCTTGTATTTTTCTTAATGGTAGTCCAATAAATGATATCTGATCATCTTTTTGCTGAACACACTTTTTTTTTTTTTAATTACCGGGCAAGGTGAAGATACTCCCTAATAGCAATGAGTGTAACTACAAATATTTATGAGTGTGTGTATATGCACGCTCATATGAATGAATATGTATGTATGTGTAATTGCACAGAGAGAGAGTTACCAGGCAAACACGAGCACGAGAATGAAATAAGAAAAGTTTGGCTTTGCCAGTTTATACTACAGGCTAATTGAATGAATCTTCTCGTCTTACATCTTCCATCAAAGGGCTCATTAGATTTTAAGATTTTAAGATTTTAGAAGATAATTTCAAGTAATGATAGATATGATTTAAGATGCAGTGAACAGAATTTACAATATAAGGTCATTGCTTCTAAATTTTTTCACCGTTGGCACCAAAAAACAGTCCACTTTATTTTTAGTTATATTGTGTTTAGTTTGTATTTAGTTATATTGTGTAGAATAATATTTTCAACAGAATAATATTTTAACAGATATTTGGTTGGTCTCAAATGATAGAATTTCAGCAAGGGTAAATTAATTAGGATTGAAAATTAAAAATTTCAAATATAGTATGTAAGCTTTAATACAGGTAAAAACATTGAGCAATTTTGAATGTGTTTACTGAGCAAGTGAAGTGGCAAATCAAGGGAGTTATCTGGGAAATACAGGCTTTAAAATGTTTTATAACTTTTAGTTTAAAATATCTAGGGCTACTAGAATGTTTGTCAGCTACCCCAATATTTCTCAAATGCATGTATATGTGTGTGTGTATGTATATATATAGATATAGATATATCCCCAAAACACAGGAAATGCGTGGATCTGAATCTTCATTATTAAAAATACGCAATATTTTCCCCTGAAGGGATACAGACCCACATGGACAGGTAAATAGATAGATATATAAATGTGGTGGAAAACAATTAAATCTTGATAATAATTATGATAAGACTATTGTTATCACTAGAGTCCTACTCACTTAACAGGATCCACACTTTATCATCTGCTGGTATTTAGTTTCAGAGTTGTCTAAGCCTTCTCCTTCGCTTTCCCATGAAATGAGAGTGTGTTGATAGGAGATTGGGATCTCAAAACTATAAAGAGTACCATGCTGCAGTTTGCCTCTGCCTTCTGAGCTTCTGCACACTCTAATCAAAACCCAGCACCCAGCCTTCATCTGACTAATTCAAAATTCTTGTGACTGTAGGAAATATTTTCTCATTACATTTTCTATCAATTATTACTGGCATAAAACAACAGTGGCTACTTCTGTTGTATTTATCATTTATCTTGCCAGTTTCCCAGGCATTATAACTAGCTTAATTATTGTTTTAGTTTATCTTCCTAGATGTTTGAGATAGAAAAATGATAAACACTGTGAGATTGTGAGTTTTCATAGTAGTATATTTACAGATTTTTTGTGATCTTATTACAATGCATATGACCTACAAGGGAAGCTGAATATTAGTTGTGATTGTAAGCATTCTTGTCTTTTTTTCTGACTCTAGTGATATTGGTAAATTCTAATCTCTGATACATATCCGTAGTAGAAACCTGGTGTATGCATTTTTGACAAATGTGGAATTTACTCTTAATTTTTACATATTGGTTGGATGAAGTGCTTCTTTTCCTTTATTGGATGAATAAAGTACTTGTTTTTCCTTTATCTGCTTAATTTAAGGAAATAAAACATTATAATTTATACACTAGTCCACCCTTGCATTTCTGGAAAACAATCTACTTATGAACTTATTAATCAGAAATCTTAATAACAGGCAACTCTGCCAGTTAATTTGAGCACTAAAGAGCGTAATGTACTGTATTATGCAGTTGTCGAAATTTCAGTGAGAGCAAGAAAACCAAGCTGCGTGCTTCTTATCCAGTAACCATGCAGCAAGAGGAGAAACATTTAACCAGCCCACTGTCCTCTTTAGTAGAAAGGCATTCCTACTGTTAATCTCTTTCTTTCCTACATGATACTAGAGACTGAATAGTAGTCCCTTTACCATAGGTGGCCCAAGATCACCAAATACTATTTTTGCAAGAAACAATCTCCCCATATGTGGCCACCAATCCATATTGCTCAATCGTATCTTTTTAATCTTTCTCTTGTATTTCTGCTTGGCAAAACCTAGATCATGTGAATTCAAACTACAAGGGATTTATTGAATGTAGTTCGTTGGAATCAATACCAAGTGAGTCGATCTGCAGTTATCAACAATAAAGGCAAACGTTTGCCTTTGAAAACTCCATAGATAGATTCCCTCCTACTTAGGGTTTCTCACCACAGATGTAGAAACAACAGCATGCTCCCACAGGTGTAACATCTCATGACTTCCAGTGATTAGAAGCATATTAGCTCCTTAAGAGTGAAAATCCAGGTATTATCAGTCACCACACTCATCTTTAGGCAGTGTCCATACCTTCGCTGTTCAAGATCACATTCTAACCTGGTGGAATCTATGAACCAAATTACAGTCTTTACCAACAAGCTTCATGTTAGAGTAAGTGAAATGGAGCAGGAGTCACAAAATTGAATGCAGTTTTGTTGCCAAAAAAGCTCAAAGACCATCAAGCTCTTTTTTACTCTTGGGGATACAAGGTGTATTTAGTTGACTTTTTTTCTTTCAGAAGGCATCCTGATGTACTCTAAACAGCTAGACCCTCCGCAGAGGTAGGTCATGGAGGTGGCAAGACCCTAAATTTAATGGGGTATATATCCCACCCTCCAAGACAAAACTGTTTTACAGAGGCACCCTGTGTAGGGTATACTTTCTGCCTATCAAGTTCTGCAAACGTCAATTCATCACTTAGTAGACCAGCATGATTTCTCAAAATCCCTGTGAATAAATTATAGCACATACTGGAGCTGTTGTGGCACTAAGACAAAACAATTAAAGTATACTTCCTGCACTGTTAGGTAAAATTAACCTTATTTTACTTTTCACTGAAAAAGCATTTGGCACTCATAACTGCAAAGCAGAGTCCAGGGAACTGTTTCGATGTTCTCCAGCAAAGAGAACATAACTAATTATGGGAACTACTACAGTTGGATACACCATCTGATTATGATTATAATAATTCATTGCCAGAATCTGAGGGCCATCTGATATCAGAACAGTCCAAACTGGGGCAAAGTAACGGGGTAAGAGATAGAAACTGCCACTTCTGAATCCTTCATATTTTTAATAGTGAGGCTTACATTGGGAGTTTCTTCAGGGATATGGTATTGCTTCCATGGTAGCAAAGATTTGGATGTAATTTGGCTCAAGCTAACATCTTTAAAACAGAGTATAAGTGTACACATATTTATAGATTGTGGGGTGGTCTAAATTTAGTACCCCGATCCATTTTGCTTTGCAGAAATTATAGAAATATTGAAGTTTTTTGAAACGTAAGACTTTTAGTTCTGAGTTTACTGAGCCATTAGTTGTCTGTGTTAGGCTGAGTTTTACTTATTTGAATGGGTCTGCAGGAATGAGGGTGGTGAGGTTGTAAGTGAGGAGTTAAGCATCTGAGGTGAGGTAGTTAATGATTTTTTTAGGCAAGATAACAAGAGCATTGTAAGAGAGAGAAAGCGCTCCTTTAGTTTTCAGTTGGATCTTATCAGTGCATGGGGAGGTCTGGCTAACCAAAACCACCTGAATTTTAATAAATTTCTCCATTTCAAATTTTGGAATTCCAAATTCCTTCAATTAATGTTTCAAATTTCACTTCCCAGTTATGTGAGCCTTTGAATACAGCTAGTTTAAGTCAGTACTTTTAAGACTAAACTCTCCAGAATCAGATTCTTAATTATGGAAACTCAACGACTTTAAATGATATAAGATATTTTGAAGCAGCCATTGGAAATGCCAAGTTCTCTGGCCAGGACTTAAGAAGAAATTTAAATATCGAACACGGAGTTTCTTTCTTTTTTTAAAGTACTATTTTAAATTATATAAATTATAATAAACCTAGGTAAATTGTGTAAGATGTAATAAATAAAGCAATTGTGTCCAAATGAACATTTTTGCCACTTTAAGGACTCGTGTGTTCGGGGAATGATTACTCCATACCCTCCCTGAAGATAATAATAGTTTTCTTCTGATCCAAGCCATATTTTCTTGTACATCTATATTTTATTCCTAGGAGGCATATAGCTTTTATTTGTGCTCAAGTGACAAGATAACATTCATTGTCCTTGTAACAGAAATAATATTAAGCTTTGAGAAAACTCAAACAGTGAGAGAGTATGTCTTCCTGTTTCAGTTTTTGTAATTTATATGCTTCTAGGATTTTATCCATTTCTTCTAGTTTGTCCTATTTGTTGGCATATAGTTTTTCATAATATTCTCTTATAATTGTTTGTATTTCCGGGTATTGGTTGTTATTTCTCCTTTCTCATTTGTGATTTCATTTATTTGAGTCCCTTCTCTTTTGCTTTTGATAAGTCTGGCTAGAGGTTTATCAATTTCATTAATTTTTTTGGAAGAACCAGCTCCTGGTTTCATTGATCTGTTCTATTGGGGTTTTTTGATTTTTCGTTTTGTTTTGTTTTTAGTTTCTGTATCATTTATTTCTGCTTTAATCTTTATTATTTCCTTGCTTCTGCTGGCTTTAGGTTTCCTTTTTGTTCCTTTTCTAGGACCTTTAGGTGTAAGGTTAGATTGTTTATTTGAGATAGGCCTGTATTGTCATATGCTTCTATTGTAGGACCAGTTTTGCTGTATTCCAAAGGTTTTGGACCATGGTGTTTTCATTTTCATTTGTTTCCACATATTTTTTTTTAATTTTTTCCTTGATTTCCTGGTTGACCTGTTCTTGTTTAGTAGGATATTCTTTAACCTCCATGTATTTGTGGTCTTTCCAGATTTTTTTTTGCAGTTGACTTCTAGCTTCAGAGTGTTGTGGTCAGAAAGGTATATGGTATGACTTCAAACTTTTTGTATTTGTTGAGGCCTTTTCTTGTGTCCTGATATATGATCTATTCTGGAGAATGGTCCATGTGCACTTGAAAGAATTGTATTTTGCTGTTTTAGGATAGGATGTTCTGAATATTTCTGTTAATCCCATGTGGTCCAGTGTGTCACTTAAAGCCATTGTTTTCTTGTTTATTTTCTGTTTAGATGTTCTGTCCATTGATGTAAGTTGGGTGGGAAAGTCCCCTACTACTATTGTGTTATTATCAATTAGTTCCTTTATGTTTGTTATTGTTTTATATGTGTGGGTGCTACCATGTTGGGTGCATGAATATTTACAATTGTCATATCTTCTTGTTGTATTGTGCCCCTTTTTTGTCTCTGCTCTTATAGTCTTTGTTTTAAATTCTATTTTGTCCAATGTAAATATTGCTACTCAAGCTTTCTTTTAATGTCCATTTGCATGATAAATATTTCTCCATTCACCCTCTTCCAAGCTGCAGGTGTCTTTAGGTCTAAAGTGAGTCTCTTAAAGGCAGCATATAGATGGGTCTTGTTTTTTATCCATTCTGACACCCTGTATCTTTTGATTGGAACATTTAGTCCATTATATTCCAAGTAATTATTGATAGATATGTATTTATTGCCATTTTATTACTTATTTTGTGCTTGTTTCTGGAGATTTTCTCTGATCTTTTCTTGTTTTTCTCTTTCATGGTTTGATGATTTACTTTAGTGATATATCTGGATTTCTTTCTCTTTGTTCTTTGCATGTTTATTAGTGTTTTTTGATATATGGTTACCATTAGGTTTGTATATAACCTCTTTTGCAAATAGCAGTCTATATTAATTGATGGTCATTCAAGGTTGAACCCATCATTTTCTCCTCTCCTCCCCATGTTTTAGGTATATGTTATTATATTTTATATCCTTTTTGTGTGTGAGAGTTTCTTGACTTAATTTTACAGATTCATTCTTACTACTTTTTTGTATCCTGCCTTTGTAATGTCACTTTTGGTCTCTCCTTTCTACTCAAAGAGTCCCTTTTAATATTTCTTCTAGGGTTGATTTAGTGGTTACAAACTCCTTTAGTATTTGTTTATCTGGGAAACTCTTTATCTCTTTCTATTCTGAATGATAGCCTTGCTGAATAGAGTATTCTTGGCTGCAGATTTTTTCCCATTCAGCACTTTGGATATATCTTGCCCCTCCCTCCAGCTTGCCAAGTTTCTGTTGAAAATTTCCCACTAGCCTTATGGGTTTTCCCTTATAAGTTAATTACTTCTTTTGTCTTGCTGCTTTTGAGAGGTTTTTTTTTTTTTATCACTACATTTTGCAGATTATTTTTTCTAGGAGAAAGTCAGGTCCCTCTTGGTAAATTACATTCTTTGAAGCAAACACTGTGATGTGAGAGGAGAGGAAAGTCCATATCTAAGAGATGCAGTCCTATTATCTTTGGGGAAAAGGACTTAGATTCTTCTATATGGAACAGATACACAATGACTTTAATATATCTTTGAGTTCATATATGCTAAGTGAGAAATGTACTTGTTCAATAAACCCCCTTATATATTATGTCAGCCACTTCTAAGTGAATTTATAGGGAGAGCTTTAATGTAAACTATGATATTCTATTTGTCCAAGATATACTGCCACCATAAGCAATGTTTTCAGATATGTAGCTTGAAATTTTCTTTCTGGGAATGTACAGAAATAAAGACAGAGTAAAGAACTTATATAGGCATGACTGCTTTAAATCCCAGGTTCCCATTTAATAGCACCCTGTCAGGTCATGCTAGGATAGAGAAAAAGACTGAATTGGGATAGTAAATAAGGGAAACAGGAACATTTCAAGAAATATTCAAGAAATCAATAGAGTAATAAGTCATGGGAGTAAAAAGCACTGCAGAGGGAATATAGTCAATGATATTATAATAGTGATGTATGGTGCAGATGATAGCTATACTTGTGATGAGCATAGTGGAACATATAGAGCAGTTGAAGCACTGTGCTATACATCTGAAAATAATGTAACATGGTGGGTCAGCTATACTCAAAATAGTGTAGAAAAGAAATCAGTAGAAATATGTAAGGTTGATGAGAATATATAAAATACAAATAGATTCGTAAGTTATATAATAGATATGCTTTATTTATTTTATTATATTTTAATCTCCTTTAATTTGAGAGATTAAAGTCTTGGAGATACTCTAGTTCCCATGTTATTAAAGGGAAAGTTTCTGTTCCAGTACAATTCACCTCCTGGTCTTGCACCATACACTGCAAACTAAATGCCCCTTACAATTCACACCCTTTACCATCTGTAAGGCTTTCTCCGTTTTTCCAAAGTGTAAAAAACAATTAACAATTACATGAATCCAGTTACTTCATTAAAAAATGCTCAACATTCACACTGAGTCATTGCCTTTTTTGTTGTTGCTGTGCTTACTTTACAGCTAAATAAATATTGGGATTGAAGAGATGTATCAGTGCTTAAGGTATCTAAAAGTTGCCACTTTTTTCCTCTGGGATTTCCATTGAATGTGAAGAGTTCTATAACATTGACATTTTGTGGGAAAAGAATAACTTCTAGTCAGATGCAGACAAAACACTCCTGAATTCTAGTCCCTACATAAAAATTATTAAGATAATGCATAATTCTTGTCAATCTATTAAACAATTTTCCTGTTGCAGCTACTTGGGGTTTATTTTATTGCCATTGTGTGTGTGTGTGTGTGTGTGTGTGCGTGTGTGATTTCACTGGGTGATGTAATAGGATAAACAGCTCAAAATCAAAAGTGTATAAGTAAATAGTAGTAAAAGGAAAACTAGTCTCTATCAAGAGAAACAGTGTGTCTTGGTTCTTAAGACTCTGTTTCTGAAATCAAACTGACTGGTTGTAAATTCTGTTTTTAGACACTCATTAACTACCTGAACTTGGGCAAATTACTCAAAATTTTAATTTAAAAAATTCTTTTAAAGATTTATTTATTTATCTTTAGAGAGGGAGAGCATGGAGGAGGAGGGTTAGAGGAAGAAGGAGAGAGAAAATCTCAAGCACACTCCCTGCTGAGTGAGTAGAGGGGCTCGATCTCCGAACTCTGAGATCATGACCTGAGCTAAAATCAGGAGTCAGATATTTCACCGACTGAGACACCCAGGCCCCTCTCAAAGTTTTTATTTTTTATCCCCCTGTCTAAAATGAAAGTAATAATGACAATTTCCTTATTAGCATGTTATTAGGATTTAATCAGATAACCTGAACACAACACTCATTGTCTGGCACATAGTAAATGCAAGAAACAGGGTAATACACAATACGCATATGCTATTTTATATTAGTTATAGATATTAGCTACTTTAATTTTTTTAAGGAAGGTTCTTTTAACAGTATTCAATGGGGTCCTCACAACATGGAGTGATCTTGTTTATAAAAGCAATTGAAGATGACTGTGTCTGTAGCAGATGTCTGGGACACATGAACACACAAGTATCTGAAGGCCACCTTCCACCCACTACCTGAGCCCCAGGTTCTCATCCTGAGACCAGTAACTGTTCCAGAAAGCCTAGAGTTCCCAGCTGGATTTGAGGAACGTGTCTCAGTTTAGCCTCATAGATGTCTCTTCTTCAGCCCTTGATGTCTTCAGATTCTCTCTGAAACCCATTTACTTCAACTTCAACTTTTCTCTATTCTCTCTTCTACCTGTTTTACAATGTGACTTTCCTGACTATAGGAGAAAAACATTTTCACATCTTTTATATAGAATTTAAAGGCATGTAGTCTGTATAAACATTTGCAGAGAATTTCCCATTATGTAACCTCAGTTGTGTATGTATAACAGATATAATCTGTTCTTATACACCCCCTCCTTTTGTGGTTCCCTGGTTCATATTTGCATCTAACAGAGGGTTACATAAATTTTTGTTAATAACTCTACTAGAGCTTTTTTAAATTTTTATATTACCTTGCAGTATGTGAAGTACTTTGACACAAAATCACTATTTCTCATGAAAGCCATCTGAATTTGTGAGAGTATTGATATCCAGTTTTAAAATTAGGCCACATTAAGAGTCAGATTTACTGAATTTTCTGAGTTCCCAGCACAGAAATAAAAGGCATCCACAATTCTAATTTCTATTTAAATTCCTTTATCATAGGTGGAATTAATAAGCAAATTCATGCTAAGTAGTGGCATGGTTTCTAACACATGTAGCTCTTATGATGACTATGATTATATATGCACTACCATTGCTTTTACATTTTTCTCATTATTGTAAAATGAAATATTTTTCTTAGATAATGATTATGTATGATAAAATACTATACCACCATTTCTCCCTTCCCACCTCATAATATCAGCTGTATTATTAAGAGGGAATATCCTATTCATATGCATATTTCTAGTGTATTAAATGTATTTCTAATGTATTTCTAATGTATTAGAATATATCATATCATATAATGTGTATATCATGACTAACAATAAATAATAACTGTGTCAAGTACTTAATATATGCCAAGGATTCTAATTACTATTGTTTCCCAGCTAGACTTTAAAAAGCATGTTAAATTATAAAAAGATAGCTTTACCAGGCATACGGTAGCAAATATATGTTTCTGTGTTTTCCTGGGGTTACAGTCAAAAAAGCAAAAGAAAAATTGTATCTCCATATTTTTCTGCCCCAGTGCATTAATTTTATATGTAGAATTGTTAGTGGTCTTAATAAACATCTCAGGCTAAAGAGCAATAAGAATGGCTCCAAGGACATTAAAAAAAAAAAGTTACTACTCACATATCCAAAAAAAAGATATCAATGTCAATGATAATGATTATAAAAAAGTACTGACTCTTGGAAAATAATGAACGATCCCTAAGGAAAAGAATGGAGAAATCATCACAGTCTTCCATTTAACTCTGTGTTTGATTATTGGAAGTTTTAAAAATCATGTTACGAAGGTAATTTTTTTTTCTTTAGATATGTTCCTAACCAGCTGGGACAGTAAAACTATTAGAACAGTAACTGCTGTGTAATTGAATGCTTTGTTTTTAGAATAACAGGTCAAGAATTTTGCCTCACAGTAGTAAAGCTGAGTGTTCATTCAAAAGGGGGCAGACGGTTTCACAGAAGCGAGTAGAGATTGAATTCATTGTCAGCCTCTGGCAAATCATGAAAAGATGTGAAATGCTCTTAGATCCTCAGATGAAAGGCAATGCCAAGTGAGGATGGATGCTTTGAAAGTGAATCTTAATTTGTATTATAATTTTATAGTTTAAAAAACACTTCAGGGGGAAAATGAAAACTGGAATAAATAGATATTTTTCAAGCTAATTTTTACTTGTATGTTTTCACTAATTAAAATGAAAATGATCATTTTTAGAAGTCCTTTAATATTCGTTCTCCCATTTTTATATATTTATATAAGACATTTGAGAAGTGATTTACATAATCCCAAGGCCTGTTTTATTTTTATGGTGCTAAATCAGACAGACACTGTTTAAAAGTGAGGCAGAACTTAAAAGGCCTTACAGGTAGTCTAGCTTATTTCTCACTTTATAGATGAGAAAAGCAGTACTTAGAATACTTCTCATATTCACTTAGTTATTAGTTGCATAACCGATAATCTTTCAGTCAGCTCAGTACCTGTTTCCCTATACTTTGGATATTTTCATGAATTAGGCTGAATGCAACGGTGATTTTAATGATTTGAGGCCATAATATTCGTCCTCACATGTTCTGGCATATTTTTCTTTTCTTTTTTTTTTTTTTAGGATTTTATTTATTTATTTGACAGAGATAGAGACAGCCAGTGAGAGAGGGAACACAAGCAGGGGGAGTGGGAGAGGAAGAAGCAGGCTCATAGAGGAGGAGCCTGATGTGGGGCTCGATCCCATAACGCCGGGATCACACCCTGAGCCGGACACAGACGCTTAACTGCTGTGCCACCCAGGCGCCCCTGGCATATTTTTCTTATAGGGTATATTTACCCAAATGAGTAGGATGGAGATCCCTTATATTCATGATTTGAGCAGATTTCTACATGCGTTTCACCTAGATCTCATTTCCTTAGTTAACTCCACTTAATGTGACTTTAGGTGAAGTGTTTTTGTTTTCCATCCAGGAAAACCAAAGAAATGTGGAATAGCCCCAAACCGTCTAGAATGGGTTTATGACCCTTTGTACATTTAATTCATGCCACTTTTAAATAAGATATTGAATTACTATTAGTCTAATTACCCAGTTCTTAAGCTATTTTGATTAAAGTGTTAGTCCTTTGTCTCTGTATTGAATCTCCATCAGTTGGTGTTCAAGCCAGTTGCCTAGGAACTGTCCTTGATATTGCACTCTCACAACACTTTCTTTTCATTGCCATTAGATAACAGGACTTGGGAAGACTATCTAAAATTCACTAGTCATACTAACGCTATATCTAAATTTATAATAATTATATATACTTCTTTCTATTTCCACAGCTATGCTATAGAAAAATCATTAACTGCAATATGAAAATAGCCTCAAAATAAATTGCTTTATACATGCAACCCAAATGATCCATATAATGCAGCACATGAACACACACACACAACAGCTTTATTAATATGTTTAAGTTTTATTTAACCGTAACATTGTAGGTGTTGAACTTCACGGATTGGATTTGAAGGCTATAACCCGCATGTAGGAGTATGTTTTGGTTTCCTATTGCGTCTGCAATGAGTTAGTACAAACTGAGTGTCCTAACAACACGTATATATTATTTTACAGGTACCTAAAATGGACTTTCCTAGGCTATAACCAAAGTGTTGGCAGGGCTGCACTCCTTTCTGAGGGCTTAAAAGTGAATCTTCTTGCCTTTCCCAGCTTTTATAGGCTGTCCACATCCATGCCTCCTTCCACCTTCAAAGTCAGTAATGGCCAGCCAATCAAGTCTTTTCCCCATTGCATTTTCCTGCCACCGTCTTCCACATTTAAGAACTCTTTTTGTTCCGTTGGATCAAACAGGATTATCCAGGATATTTAACCTATTTTCAGGTCAGTTGACAGTAGGCTAAATTCTGTGTTACCTTAATTCTCCTATGCCATGTACTGTAACATATTCACAGGTTCCAGGGATTAACAGGTGGGCATTTTTGGGAGGCTGTTTTTCTGCCTGTCATGGCACATATGATTAAAACTCACAAACTGGGACATCTGAGTGGCTCAGTCAGTTAAATGTCTGCCTTCGGCATGATCCTGAGGTCCTGGAATCAAGCCCCACGTTGGGCTCCCTGCTCAGTGACGAGCATGCTTCTCCCTCTCCCTCTGCTCCACTTGCTTGTGCTTGCTCTCTCTCTAAAATAAATAAATAAAATCTTTTAAAAAACCCACAAGCCACAAAATATGAAAATATGAAGTTATTATTCTCAATGTTCCCTTTCCAGCTACCTATGTAACTTTGTTCCATAACCCTTTAAAGTCTTCCTACTTACTAAAATATAGGAAGAAATGAGAGATAAAATCTTTACTTTGCAATAGGACTGTAGTGTTAGTTGATAAGAACAGAGTGGCAATAATACATAAAGTTAATTAAAAAAAAAAAAAAACTGCTGATGCCTAAATTCAGACTTCTTTTTAATCTGTCCCCTACGTAGCAAGATGGGTAAGAGAACTGTCAAGATCAGTGAAGTGCCTTACACATTCAGATGTCAAAACAACATTCAATTAGCCAAAAAGAAACAACCCATAAAACCATATTAACCTCCCTTTCCAACTGTGAACTCTATTAGTTAAATTTGAGTAGTTTGGACATTAGAGTATAGAGTCACATGCTAAATTCTTTTCCACCCAGAATATTATATTGGGTATCTTGCCAAGTAAATGCAAGCTGATTGTCATCTTCTATTGCTAGGGGTATGACAAAGATGTTGGCAATGTCCAAAAAAACCAAGTAGCTTCCATTTTGTAATGGTTCCGTTAAAATCACAGTGTCCAGAACAATCAGAATTATAATAGAAATAAATTAATTCAGTAGGAGATAATCCACTGTAATCCTTCAGTTCCTGTTAGCCTTTCTCACTACCCACAGAGGCCTGTGAAATTAACATACTACATCTCTTACACCCCTACATATTTTAAGTCCTTGTCAAACTGTGACTTTCCTTTCTTCCTATGAGATTCTGTATTAATTTTGTTCAACCACCTGGGTGGGGACAGGGAGGAAGTTGGGGAGCAATTCATGTCTCCAGCATTTTTCTACATAGGACTCTTCCCAATCAGAATTCCCTCTGGCAGTTATGGGACTGGGAAGTTCACACATATAACAAATCAATTCCAACTACACATTAAGATGTAGAAGAAATAAAACCAGTACATGGAATTTGGCCAAGGGCCCCACCCGTAAGTTCTCCCTAACTTTCTCTCTCCACTGTGAATCGTGCACAAACCCTGTTAGCTAAATGTGGTTACCTCTTCCTTCCATAGTCCTGATCTTTCTGCTCATATGCAGTGGGTCCATATGTTTGAATCCGTCATTCCTTGAAATTCCCCAGTATACTCAGATAAGTCTGTGTGATCTTTAATCTTCCTTGAGCACAGAGGAATCTCAGCCACACTTCTAATTAATTATCTTTGTCCTTAAAGTGGCTGAAATCAGGATAGAGGGCAAAGGAGGGATCACAAGTGAAGAAAGAGAGTAGCTCCATGCCCTGAAGCAAGGCTTTCAAATACACTTTTGGTTGCAAGTGGTGGGATGGAGCATTGTAACTTAACAAACAAACTTCCAAATGTTTTTGACTCTCCATTCACTGTATATCTGGTGTTGCCTGTCACACCTCCTATTTTTAGCTTTGGAGTACTTGCGAAACAGCAGCCATGGCTACATTGTTTTCTGGCTGAAGCCATAAGGTTAGCGCCTTGTAACTTACATGAACTTGATTCACACTGCAGAAACTTTCTTAACAATTACTAAATCCAAGGCACTTGCAATCCCATTACCAAAGGGATATCTCTTAAATTCTTGCCCTGTAACAAATAATGAATGAGGGAGTGTTTCAGGGCACGGGGACTGACTGTAAGATTTTATCCAGATTTCTTTGTATCAGTTTCTCATTATTCAGTGGGTCAGTTTAATGAGCATAGTAAACCTGGTCTGGGGCGATAGTTACTAGTCAATGCCTCCTCTATATTTCCCCACAGGAGTTCATTTGTTCCAGGGGAAGTTTCCCAGAGAGGACAAGACCTCCCTTGTATCAACTAGGTCCCTTTGGGAAGGCAAGCAAACAAACAAACAACAACAGCAACAAAACCACAGAGAAAAATACCTAAGGAGAAAAAAGAAAAACCCCATTGAGATGTTCACTCGTGCTTTTTAGTTGGTAGACTGTTGGGGTGATAAACTGCAGGAGACATGAAGCAGTAAGACTTCCCAGTTGTTGCATTTTCCTTTAACACACATCACATACTCTGCCCACTCATTTCCCAAACAATCTATCTAAAGTGCTAATAACTGGCCTGGTTTCTGCTCTCAGGAGTCTTGGCTTTTCTTCCTTTTGCATGCAGTATTAGTGTATGTCTGTAATTTGATCTGAAAATAGGTCACAAACTTCTCACTTAGGATAAACCTTTGCCCTATTTGATAAAATGGGGTGGACCTGAGACTGACCGTCGGCCTATCAGCAAAGACCTCAGACCCCAAGGAGAGTGAACAGAGCCAAAGTGACATTTTGCAACATTTGTGTTGACCCTTCTTCCAATAATCTGCCATATCCATTTCCCCTCTTCCTGCTCACCAGAAAACAACAAATTCAAGGACGATGTATTGCCTGGTTGAGTCTATAACTTGATCAATATGTTCACTACCTGTTCCCTGACTTCGTCTCAAATCCCAATAATTGGTCTAGAAGGCCCTCAGACTTACTTTTCTAGAAAGTCATATTTCTTTCAGCATCCTGTCATTATCACCAAAACTCTCAAAGACTGTGAGGGATTTGAGACTTTACCTACTTACAAAATAACAATTCAGCCTGCCATAGTCTCATGAATACTGGTAGAAGAAAGAGGTCTCCAAGGTTAGAGATGAAGTTCAGTTCATTATTTGCCACACTCACATAGCAGTAGGTGGAGTATCAGCATTTTAGCCTGGTTTCCTGAGCCCAAATTCTCGCATGGCTGTAAGAGATGGGTCAGATGGCTCCTGCAGACACTTGTTTGTTGTAGGAGAGGGAGACTAAGCTTCGGGAACTTGAATCTTTTATAACAGGCAATATACATGTCTGTCCTTTCCCCTGGTGGAGTACATTACCTTTATTATACTAGACACCTGCCATTTACTCTGGAGAGAGGGACTCTTTCTTTGCTCCCTGGCTGTTTGCTCTAAAAACATCTTTGAAAATTTAATCTGGAACAAAGGACAGTCAATACCTCACTTGCATGATATGAAGAAATGTAAGAGTCCCAGTCCATAGAGAATTGCCTCCCATGGATTCATAAAATCACAGAGCAGGAGGGAAGCCTCACTGGTAATGAATATTTGCATACTGCGAATGCAGCACTGTTTACCTGAATATGAATACTTGTTAAAAATTATAAAATAGTGACCTTAAAAAGGATGCATTTTACCATATGCAAATTATACCTTGGGAGTTATAGTAAAAAAATCATAAGTAGATGAGCTAAAGAATGAAATGAAATTTCAATGTAATGAAATTCAGTGTAATGAATTTCAATGTAATGAAATTTTCAGATTGGAATCTCAGAACAACAGAGTTCAGCTATCACTGTTTCAAATTTCCACTATATTGACTTAAGTGATTATCAATAGAGTGTACATAAAATATGTCTAAAGTTAGATGGCTCCAATAATTCATTTATTTAATTAAATCTAGATGTTCCAGTACTTTGAATACTTCTGTGATTTTTTTTTAGGCACTGTTTCTTGACTTTCACAGAGGCACTCATCCCACCTCTTATCTCCACATACATAATTTATATTCATCATGTAGAATGCAGGTTACAATAGTACTTTCTAATAAAAGAGTTTCTTTACAAACTTGTTGCCTCTTCCCTAAGGCTGTCTTAGGTATGTTCTCAAAGAATATCTCATTTCTTCTTTACATCACTTATTCTAATGGTAACTAATTATTTTTTTATTGTTAGTATTGTTAGCTTTACAAAAAAAAAGTCTTCTGCACCTAAAGTTATTCCTGGATCGTGCTAAGGACCCAACAAATAGTTTTAAAATAATAAATTGGTACCACACTATATGCACACCCTTAAAGCATTTTCTGATTAATATTTTTGCCCTGTTATGATTGTTTTCTCCTGGGAAAGTGTTGGCCTCTATGGCCTCTATGGCCATGGTGTGCAGAGCCACTACTTTGCAGGATTGCTCATGAGTGACCTACTAAAAGTTCATGTTTTAGTAGGAAGTGCCATTTATATCAGAACATAGAAACTTGAAGACATTTATGAGGTCATTTTCTAAAAAGGGAAACAAAAATTCTCTCTCAGCGATGACCTTATTCAATGTAGAATTCTAAATGACACATTTATGATATGACATTTCCTTGTCAAAAGAACATTATAGTCATTATCATTGTCTGCATAATCTCTGAGATTCTTCAGGGAATATTACCATTACCTAATGCATGAATACCTTACACTTGAAGGTGGGTGTTAATGAAACTTAGTATGTATAGAAACAAGATATCTTGAACATTTGACAGTATAGCTGTAATATAGAAAATGTAATATATAAACTCCTTTAAGGCAACTAATTAAACAACCCTTATAAGCATAACAAAAAAGCATATAACTGATAAAAATTTAGGGAGTTTTTTTCCCTAAGAATTTAAAAAGTATTTTTTTTAAAGATTTTATTTGTTTATTTGACAGAGAGAGAGACAGCCAGTGAAAGAGGAAACACAAGCAGGGGGAGTGGGAGAGGAAGAAGCAGGCTCCCAGCCAAGGAGCCTGATGTGGGGCTCGATCCCAGAACGCCGGGATCACGCCCTGAGCCGAAGGCAGATGCTTAACGACTGTGCCACCCAGGCGCCCCTAAAAAGTATTTCTTAAATTTACATTCTTGTCATACTAGCAGACAGCAGTTTATTGTCCCAGTATTTAAGGCATAACAAGGATAGTCATGTTCTTTAAAATAATTAGGTCAATTTTATCACTTTTCAATCCCATTATTCTCTTTGTGATGAATCACTTGAGAATAATAATTAATTTCTACATTGAAAAACAAAAAGGTTTGTATCAATGTGAACCAGCAGATTGATAACTTTTTATTTTAATTTGATGTTGTATAATAATGTACCAACAGATGACACAAATTACATATTTTACAGCCATTTTTTATTAGTCTTAAAATGTAAGCTATTTATGTTTTAATTGGAAATGTTTCCAGTTTGCATGAATTTTAATAAATTCCATATCAGAGAGTGGAGAATTTGGTGGGGTAGAGAGAACAAAAAAGAAATAACATAATCACAACTTTTAAATTTACATTTTAGTTTTCAGTTTGCATTAATTTATTTTCATGTATTTATTTATTTTTAATATTCATTGAATGCCTAGTTGTCTGCTGCTGGTTACGTAGTGCTAAAGACATATGATATCACTTCTGCCCCAAAGACGCTTATGACTTACACAGATAAATTATAAATAAGATGATAGCTAAGGGGCGCCTGAGTGGCTCAGTTGGTTTGAGCATCTGACTCTTGATTTTCCCTCAGGTCATGATCTCAGGGTCCCGAAATCTAGCCGGGTGTCAGGCTCGACACTGAGCATGGAACCTAGCATGGAACCTGCTTAAGATTCTCTCCCTCTCCCTTGCCCCTCTTCCCACACACTCTCGTGCTTGCACGCACTCTCTCAGGCTCTCTCTAAAAAAAAAAAAGATAGCTTAAAAAAATCAAAGATTTGAGATTAATTAAAATAATAGATACATTTTCTTTATGTCAGTGTGTTCATTTTTTTCATTTATCCTTTTCTTGATTAAACCAACAGCTATATTTTGAAAAGTGTATGGTAGGTAATGTATTAGCACTGAATATATATTGCTGAGAAAAATGCAGAAAATATGTTTTAACTCACTGAATTTACTATGAAGTACACTGAAGTTAAGGTTAATAAAGAAAGGTATAAATATAAGTCATGATATATGCAGCAAAGGGACAGAAGAAGTGAGGGAGATGATTAAAACATAAGAATTTTTCCTATGTATTTGACTGTCTAGAAAGGAGACCCAAGTGATGAGGAGACATTACTTATTTCAAATAAATGAAACCATGTCTATTACTTGAGTGTTGCAGGTACGGAGAAAGCAGATGAAAAATAAAATATTTTTTAAAGGGATTGAGAGACAAGGCACTGAATACTTTTAAAGCATTAATTAAGATGATTTAATTTATAGGGGCGCCTGGGTGGCTCAGTGGTTAAACGTCTGCTTTCAGCTCAGGTCATCATCCCTGCGTTCTGGGATGGAGCCTGGCATCAGGCTCTCTGCTCAGCGGGAAGCCTGCTTCTTCCTCTCCCACTCCCCCTGCTTGTGTTCCCTCTCTCACTGCCTCTCTCTCTCTGTCAAATAAATAAATAAAATCTTTTTAAAAAAAGATGATTTAATTTATAATTTAAACTAGATATTCTTTTTGCCCTGTGGAGAGGGATTTGGGGAGTGAAATAACAAAAATAGAGAAACCCCTAAGTATAATGTGCATACATATTTTAGTTGTACACTTAGAGGAAATAAAGATATATATCTACCCCTGTAACTGGAACCACAGCAAGAGTATTTCACTTCAAAGTATTTGCTTATGCCCTTTTGCAGTCAAACTCACTCCCTTCCCCAGTGCTGGCAACTTATGATCTGTTTTCTATCAGCACAGATAATTTCTGCACATTCTAGAATTTCTCAAAAATGGAAATACACAGTATGTACTTTTGTTGCTGCCTCTTTCACTCAGCGTAATGTTGTTGATATTAACCTCTTTTGTTGTCTGCATCAGTAGATTGTTCCTTTTTATTGTTGAATATTATTCCATTTGATGGTTATACTTCTATTAAGTATGTTTTGATTTATGTATTTTATTTAATTCAATTTATTTTTATTTCAAGGTGTTATTCCTTAAACCCTAGAAGTTTACAACAACACAAATTTACTGTTTCATAGCTCTGTCAAGTCAGAAGTCCAGTTTGGCCTGACTAATTTATCTTTTTGATAATTCACAGGACCAAAATGAAGGCATTATCTGGCTGGGTTGGTAGGGGGAGGATCTGGCAAAAATTCACTTCAGTGCTTACTTAGGTCTTTGGCAGAATCTGGTTCCTTGAAGCTATAGAAAAGAGCTCCCTGCTTCCTTGGTGTCTGTCAGCTGATGGCTTCCCTTAGGTCTAGAAATCTCTCTCTGGTTCTTATTCATTTACCCCTATTTAAGAATCAGCAACAATGCATCAAATTCTTTCCACACATGGAATCTCTCTGACTCCACTCTTTGCCATGTCTTAGGTCTTGAGGCTGAGAAAGTTCTCTGCCTTTAAGAGCTCACCTGGATAATCCAGGTTTCTCCCTGTATTTAAAGCTCTATAACTTTTAAATCTGCA
The DNA here is from genome assembly GCF_002007445.2 of Ailuropoda melanoleuca. Taxonomy (NCBI): domain Eukaryota; kingdom Metazoa; phylum Chordata; class Mammalia; order Carnivora; family Ursidae; genus Ailuropoda; species Ailuropoda melanoleuca. The sequence goes on from NC_048224.1 coordinate 118,884,846, forward strand.
GAATCCCTTTATCCACGTAACACACATATTCACAGGCATCAGGGACTAGGGCATGGACACTTCCATGGACCATTATTGGGTCTACCATGCCTTCTTCATTTGTGCTCTTTAGTGTATGATGATGGAGCTTAGCATGTTTCCTCTGAAACATACATCATTTTCTGTCATAGATGCAGTGTATAAGGAATTACAATGAGGGCCTTACAATGGCTGAAATTGCATATAACAACTCCCCAGGATTTCCTCTCTTGAAAGGCTAGGGATTTAGAGTTGTGGCTGTTGTGTATTTTCAACAGAATTAAAATTTCTTCTTTACGTGATTTTGCATATTTATTAAACTAAATAGTAATATTTCTATAAACTTGTAAATTTCTTAAGGCAAATTTTTATGATACCTTTTTACTGAGTAAAAAGTAAAGTAGCCTAAAAAGTAAATATTCATTAGTAAATTATTTTGGCAATTAATTATCTAAATAAGTGATTGATAATTAATGCTTACTTATGACTGGAGTAGAAAATACAGTGTTTTATTCAGGGTAATTGATGGTATTTGATATGATTGTCTAAATATAGGTAAGAGATCTCTAAGTAATAGATTCTCTTCTTTGCAAAAATAAGCCCTGCATCTCTGTTCTTAATTTCATCTCATTCAATTAACTGTTCATTTAAAAAAATATATTCAGTTTCTCCATTTCTACTGCTTTGTTTCCTCAAGTGAAAACATACCTGTTTTAACGATCCTAAATAATTGTATCAGGCAGTATAATATCACTACTTATTGCCCGCCCTTCCACCCAACAATGCCCATGTCCTACTCCCCAGAGTAGTAATGAATGTTATATTATATGGCAAGGGAGAATTAAAATTACAGATGGAATTAATAGTGCTAATCTTTAAAATAAGATGGTCATCTTGGATTGTTATGGCAGACCTAACGTAATCACAGGGTTTGTAAATAGAGAAGTAACTGCACAATAGGGATTAGCTGTTCCAGATTTTTTATCAGTGCTTGCCCATCAAAGCCTCTTCTTGCAAGTCCATGTTTATGTATGTCTTTTTTAGTTTGCACTTATGTTTCATTGTTTGTTTAATGATTTTGTTTTATCATTTGCCTTATTTATTCATTTTATCTTTTCTCTTGATGTCTCTATTGAAGTGTGCGTTGTTTGATTATTTATTGGAAATGTATGGATTGTGCTTAATATTGTTCAGATTTTGTCTTTAAAATAATCACTTTGTGTTTAACAAAATATGTAGCCTCAATTTCTGCTCTTAGCTAAGAAGTATTGACTAGTTGAAATGGTTTTTCTTGTGTGTCAATTACCCCCCCTTTTAATTCTCCATACTTACTGTTCCAAGCCCCTAATTTCTTGCTTATCAAAATAGCCTATTTTTCTCCCTACCAATCCAAGCATTCTCCATATTTAGAGTGAAATTCTGGGAAGAGAAAGTCATTGTTATATGTGATTGTTCTTAAAATAAATTTCAAGTCTTTATATGACAAACCTTTTCTCGAACCTCACTTTGCAGCACCCTCAAGTTAATTTCATATACTCTATTTTTTTTTTTTGGTGTTTTTTCTCACAGTCTTTAAACAAGCTAAGTTCCCTGGGGCAAAGGATTTTGCATATTTTCTAAAATTTTATAAAACAGAAAACAGCAAACTTGAAGAACCCATTAATTACTTAAAAAATAAACCATTCTTTCTTAGGATAGAATCTGACTTTTCTAGATATTATACCTACAATGGAAAAAAATGTATCTGTTACCTAATATCTTTTTTTTTAGTTAAAATAAAATTTCAGAGTCCCTAAGATTAAAGCTTTTATCTGCCATGACAGATATTCATTTTTGAGTAAATATTTGCTAGGTATGAAATATTTTCCCCCTTGGGGGCTGGATTTACTGACTCTGGATGATGGATGAACATTTATGTACAGCTTTGATTGGCCAGTGATTTTCCCAGATTGAAGTCAAATGACCTTGGCTGCTTCGTCTGATGCTGGCCATCAATGTCGTTAGGAATGAGAATGATTGGGTAGTTTATGATGTCTACCAACATTTCTTCTTTTATGGCTCAACATTCTAAACTGTAATTTATTGTTTGAGTTTAAATTTCACCAAGCTTCTAGATAAGTTTTATAAATTCCGAGTGAGTTAGTTTCCCAGCAGTTATTCCTTGAGGAGTCTCGTGCTCTTCACTTGATTGCCATATAAGCACTCACACTGAAAGACCCAGGTCTGCTTTTGAAAGGTTAAAAAACAAAACAACAAAAAAACTCTTATACTGAATTTTTCCTGACAGTTCAGAGTCTCCTCAGATGATAACTAGTCTATCCTCTAGTACGTGAAGAAGATTATTATAGAACTCACTTATGCTTCAGTATACAATGGGACAATGAGTCACTTCATCTTCACACTGTCTTCTGCATTACAACTCACTTACTCAAAAATCACATTTCACTCCATTATAAAATATTCTTCACACTTTGCTTCTTTCTGGCTCATATTTCTTTAGGTCTTTCCCATCAACAAATAAACTTTATTGATAGTCCTCTCCATGTTTCCTGTTGAAAAACTTAGGTTTTTTACAGTTATATCTATTTTTGTCTAAAAGATGTCCTATTGTGCATTGGTCTCATACATTTCTGAACTTGCATATATTTAAAAATACTTTGTACTTTAGATTCACAATACTATTCAAAATCACTTTAAGTTGCTTTTTAAAAATAATTTTGTATGTCAATATTTTATAATCTCTTAAAAATTTAATGAAACATGCTATGCTTACCTAATTATACTTTTGAATATCCAGTAATAGTACATAATAATTATTGTAGTTTTTTTCCTCCCATTTTGGAATCAAATCATTGAATATTTCAAAATTAAGTAATCTAGGCAAATTTACAGGTCACAACCAAATGTCAGATTTATTTATAAACTATTGTCTTAATTTGACAGAAGAAAACAGAAAAATTAAAATATGTAGATAGGCAAATTCACTTCCAAAATGTGTTTACAAATCTCACAGGGAGCACCGTTTACCAATAACTACCTTTAGAGATAATATTTGGAATTTCTTTGTTTGCTTTTGTGTCTTTTTTAGCTCCAAAGACTGAAGATTTGTGGTGGATTTATAGGTGAAGATATAATAGCATGGGGGGTGCTTTACCACAAGCACAGGGGTGTAGTGATAAATAAGTAAAAACTTAAACTAGTAATACAGTAGTAATAAATTCATGACTAATAATAACGCTGTAATATAAAATTTGTAACTACTTAATCCATCGATATTTACAACCAGTCATCCTCTAGCTGATCTTATTTGACCAGGAGGAATCTTTTTGATATGTTCTAGTTTTTGTTTAAAAGACAAGGGACCACACTTTTAATATTAACAATAGTAATAACAGTGATAAATTTTATTTAGCCCTCACTATGTGGCAGTCATAATTCTAAGTGTTTACCATGAATTAGCACATCTAGTCTTCACAACAACTCTTTGAGTTTAGATATGATCCTCGTTTTAGAAATGAAAAACTGAGGTATGAAATTTACTCAGCTTGTCAGATCAGTGAGGAAGGATCAGATCCTGATTCACACAAAGGCAGTCTTATTCTACTGGAGGTCTTCCGTATATCTTAAAAGAACTCTCTTAGTATTCACATAGAATATGTTTGGGAAATACAGTTCCATATGCACAGTGTTTTGACCTCTGCTTAGCTACATAAAAATAGGTCTTGGGCCTGGAACAATTTCTTAACCAAGAGATAAAGAACACGCAGAGTCTGTACCCAGTTTATTGCCTTATATGGGAATATCTTCCCTGTTTCTAGCTCACTGTATGCTCCTGTGTTCTATGAAAAGGTATATGTCCATGGTGCTCAGGCATGGCCCCAGCTTTCGCTATTTCAGATTCCATGGGGGGGTGGGGGGGTGGTCAGCATTGTGAAAGCACTGGGGCTTCAGGGGATGTGTCTAGGCAAATAGGCAAATTGCCTTGTGTCAGTTGCTAAAAAGACCCTATGGTCATCAGAGACCAGTGCCCCTGATTGAGGCCGATCTTGCCTTGTCTCTTCTCTATGTAAGTAAAGCTTCCAATCAGCGCTTGCCTGTGTTTTGTGTACTTCTTTGTTTGTTTGTTTTACCTTGGGGACTCTTACACAGTATAATGGTCAGAAGCGTTTGGGGTATACCCCCGGGATTAGTAAACAGTGCAATGTTTTCCGCCCTGGGATTAGCAACTGGTGTGTGGTACTCTGTTAATGCATAGATGGCCTTTGGAAAGGAAATTATTATACAGCAATGTTGAAGACTCCTGGAAGAAAAGATGCCTAAAATTTGAATACTTCCATTCGGATCTTCAACATTAATAATAACACCTCTGCACTGAGCTTCTCTCATGTCAAGTAAACTGGAATTGAACAACATTCCAAAAAAAAAAAAAAAAAAGAATTTCCCTTGACAGATAAGGAAGATCTGTCTGGTAATTCAGCATGAATTCCAGGGTCTAAGTACTTTGGGCTAACGCTAATTCTTGAAAACTGTGAGATGGAGCCTGGACACCCATAGTTACTCAATGAAAGTTCAGTTTTTAGTGTTAAGCAAATGGCTGAAATTGTGAATGCAAGTTATAAAGTTTTACTGTTAGATTTTTAAACATGGAACATATTTTGCTGAATTTGACATTACTTGAGCAGAGTCTCCCTCTCTTAAGAACTATTGTGACTTATGCAGAAAAGTATAACGACAATGGGACTGAAATAGAAGCTTATAAGAATACAACTGATGATGCCAAGCCAGTTTCTTCTGAAACACCAGGCACCGACACAATAATCATGGTGCCCCTAAAACTATGCCTGGTGCAGGACTCATGGGAGCCTCTGTTTCTCTTTTCATGAAACATTTCAATGAGGAATGGTTCCTACTAAAATAAGTAATTGTCTGGAATTCAGAAAACACCTCTTATCCACAATGAGCATGTATAAATGAACAATAAACCTTTGTCTTTTTAATCCACTGAGATTTAATCCACACTTAGAGCACAAGACTCTGATTCAATTCACTTTGTCTTAACCACAGGCATCACATACAAGTCCCAACATTGGTGCTATAAGTGTCCCAAACTAATTAACTCGGAGGTTTGGTGCTCTAAGTGTCCCAAACTAAACCTGCTTGTCTCCCGGTTGCCCTGTCAGTGAATTATAACACCCTCTAGTTAATTAACCAATTCAGAAACCAAGATGTCATTTTGACTCTCCTTTTACCTAGTCCTGTGTCTAACCACTCACTAAATTCTATGATACTGTCTCCACTGACATTATACTTGTTTTGTCATTATTTTGTTGTTGTTGATACACAACTCCACCATCTTCTCCATTTTCTGTAGTACAGATTAATTCAAGTCAATTTCCTGATTTAAAATTTCAACGACTTCATGTTATTCTCATATTTTCTTTTACACAGCATACAGAGCTTTTCAAGGTGGGCTCTCTTTTTTTCAACATCTTCTTTCCCTTTTTCCCACTCCTTACACAGGTCCTATGCTTTAGCCACGCAGAGCAGCTCTTGTCTCCCCACATTCATCATGCTGTCCTTCTCAATCCTAAACCATTCTGGCAAACACAGACTAGACCTCCACCCCAGGGCCTTTGAAGATTATGAAAGTATTTTCTGCATATTGTTGTTATTTTTCTTTATTACAACTCTGTCTAATGTCGTTGAAGTCTCTGAGCAGCAGCTATTTCTCGTTGTCTAGTTTGTCACTCTGGCCTTAACACCAAAGTAGAGGCAGGCTTTGGATAACGGTATGTGGCATTGGTAAGAGAAACCGCTAACTCTAAGTACTGAGTCAAATCTAGTGATTTCAGTTCAGTATTTTAATGATCTATTTTGCATTGTTCAAAACGGTGGCTTTTGTTTGTTTTACCCCTAAGAGCCATCACTATCATTCTAGTTCTGTAGCTTGATAATTCTAGCTTCTGCTTTTACTTGGGTGCCTGGGTTTGCTTAGTAGCATCAGCATTCTTTCTGTTGTTATGGGAATGAGAGGGGAATGTTAAAGCACTCTCTGAAAGACATTGTTACCCTTGGATCAGAGTACAAGTCAAAATTATGTTCCCTGGTTTTGTACTGCCGTGGTATTTCAATTTACCCTTTCTAGGAAGAACAGCCCGCGACCATTACTGTTTAAAAACTCAATACCGTGCACTACATGAGCTCTACCTGAATTGAACTAAGATATATGCAAGTCTTTATTATTATTAAAATACATAACATAACCTGATTTCCCAAATAGGGAGCATTTTATTGCAATGTTCAGAAAGTTTATATAAGCCAATATTGTGAATCTTATTACTTTGCTTTTGATAGTTACTGTATCTAACACTAAATTCTTAATTTAAACTCATTTTTTAGTGAAAAAAACCTTCTGTACTCTGAAAATATACTGTGCATGAGAGAAAGAGAAACATTGATTTATGTATTAAAGACACATGACTTCTGTATTTAAATATAGGACAGACATTTGGGTACTTTTCTGACATTTTTTTTTCTTTTTTAAAGATTTTATTTATTTATTTGACAGAGACAGCCAGTGAGAGAGGGAACACAAGCAGGGGGAGTGGGAGGGGAAGAAGCAGGCTCATAGCAGAGGAGCCTGATGTGGGGCTCGATCCCATAACGCCGGGATCACGCCCTGAGCAGAAGGCAGATGCTTAACTGCTGTGCCACCCAGGCGCCCCTACTTTTCTGACATTTTAACCAATCCCACAGAGATTATGAGGAATGGAAATGCAAAATAAATATGTTATGTTAATGAAATTAAGCCCGTTTTAAAGGGTCTATAAAATGTTAACTCCAGTGCTTTCAGGAATTATTTAAAAAAAAAAAATTTTAAGTCTTCCTGGAGTTAAAGGACCCAGAGGATTTGATCCCTCTGACTTGCTGAGCTCATCTCTTTCTCGTTTTCAGTGCACAGTTGGCACTTTTTGAATAACATGGTTTCCACTAAGCCAGTGCTCACTTTCACCTCGCCCTGCTTCCACAGTGGGCAGAGAGTGCTTGATCCATGCTGCCCTCCTATTAGTAGGATCATCTTGCAGGGAAAATTCACTAAGCCTCATTTCAAATCATGTCTTAAGATGCTTGTCATGTAACCCCAGCCCTCCATCTAATAAACATCTCAGTGCTCCAAGCTTAGCTTATGTGCACAGGCATTTCTTCTGGGCTTTCTTTTGTTCTATTGTAAAGAGATTGCAAAAATCACAGCTATCTTTTTTATTTGGTTGGAAAAAGAAACTATCAGTAAGGTCACTTCTATTAAAATAAAAGAAAGAGGAAAATAAATATTTCGATCTTCTGTTTGTCTTGCCTTCACTTTCTTTTTGAGTTGTCTTATGGCATTGTGTTGTATACGCCAAAAAAAAATAGATCTGAGAGACACAGGTGTGGCTGGAGAAAATCATGTGGAAGTAAAATGAAAGTTTAAAATAATCAATTTAAATAGTATTAATTTGATGCTGCATTGGTAATGCAAATAATATATGAAGCATAGGAATACAGGAAGGGGGGTAAGAATAGTGATTTCTAAATAATAGAAGAGTCAAGTGGAGAGTGGTAATTTTATACAGATTATTTTTTTATCATTTCTATGTAAACACAGGGATCTTTCACCTCTGCTCTTCGTAGCTGCTTATATTTCTGAAAAGCAAAAGTGACTGTTATATGCCAGAGAAAACATTGTCTTCTTATCAATGGCGAAAAGAGTAATTGACCATAATAAACTTTGCTGTTTTAAAAAATAATGCACTGGCTGCCTAAATTTTTAGAGCATTTGAGTAAGTGATGCATACAATATGATATAGATGGGTTGCCAGATAAAATGCAAGATATTCAACCAAATTTGAATTTCAGATAAACCACACATAATTTTTCCTTTTTTTCTTATTGGAGTGAAATTCACAGAATATAAAATTCACCATTTTAAACTGTACATTTCTTTTTTTGAAAAAAGATTTTATGTATCTATTAGAGAGAGAGAGATAGAGAGAGCAGAAGTAGGAGGAGGGGCAGAGTGAGAGGGACAAGCAGACTCCCTGCTGAGGGGAGAGCCTGACTATCCCAGGAGCCTGAGACATGAACCAAAGTCAGATGCTTAACTGACAGAGCCACCAGGCACCCCTAAACTGTACACATCTGTAGCAGTTACAGATCGACAGTGTTCTGCAACTACCACTTTACGTAAATTCTAATACATTTTCATCACCTTACAAGATATCTCATGCCTATTAAGCAATTACTCCTTAATCTTCCCTCCCCGCAACCCCTCACAACTACCAATTTATTTTCTGTCTATTTGGAGTTATCTATTCTTGATATGTCATGTACACGGAATTACATAACCTGAGACCCTTTGTATTTGGATCTTTTCATGTAACACAATGTTTCAAGATTCATCCATGATGTGACATCCTTTTCTTGGCTGAGAAATATTCCATTGTATACATATACTACCATTTACTTATTTATTTGCCCTTTGATGGACATTTGTTTGGATTGTTTCGGCCTTTTGGCTTTTGTGAATAGTGTTCCTATGAATATGTATGTACAGGTACTTATTTGAATACTTTTTTTCAATTCTTTTCAATATTTGCCTTAGAATTATAGGGTTATATGGTCATTCTGTGATTAACATTTTGAGTAGGTGCAAAACTGTTTGCCACAAGTTTTGTGCCATTTTACATTTCCACCAACAATATTACATTCCAATTTCTGCACATCTTCTCCAACACTTATTTTTCTTTGTTGCTATTGTTTATTATAGCTATCTTAATAGGTGTGAATTGTATTTCATTGTGGTTGTGATTTGCATTGATGATGTTGAACTTCTTTTTTTAAAAAGATTTTATTTATTTGAGTGAAAGACAGAGAAAGCACGAACTGGGGGAAGGGCAGAGGGAGAGGGAGAGGGAGAAAGACAAGCAGACTCTGCTCCAAGTAGGGATCCTGACACGGGCTCAATCCCAACACCCCAAGATCGTGACCCGAGCTGAAATCAGACACCTAACCAACTTAGCCACCCAGGCACCACTTGTTTTCTGTTTTTATTTCTGTGTCCCTTTTGGAGAAATGTCTATTCAAGTTTTTGCCCTTTTTAAAATTGGATTTTTGTTGTTCTTGTTGTTCTTAAATTTTAAGTGTTCTTTAGAGACTCTGGATGCTAGACCCTTATCAGACATATGACCTGCAAATAGGTTCTGTTTTGTAGATTGTGTTGTATTTTTTTGATAATGTCCTTTGGTGCTCACAAGTTTTTTTTTTTTTTCTTTTGTCTGTTTGGGGTTTTTTGTTTTTGTTTTTGTTTTTTTTTTTGAGAGAGAGAATGAGTGGGAAGGGGAGAGGGAGACAGAGAATCCCAAACAGGCTCCACACCCAGCATGGAGCTCAATGTATTATAACTTTAGGTTAATATACATAAGATATAAACTGTGATTTGTGATAACAACATGAATGTAGAGAGATGGTAATGTGTAGGAGCACAGTTTTTTAAGACTTGAAGCTAATGTGGCATTAATTAAAATAGAGAGTAACCCCCAAATAAATTACCTGGCTCTATTTTTCTAACAAAAACTAATGTGAGACAGCTAAAATTTTCTACCAGAGAAGTTTAAAATAAAAAAAGAAAAACACAGAAAATTTAGAATGTACAAAAAAAAAAAATAGGCCAGTTAAAAATTAAACTAGTACTGACTATATTATAGCTTTTAAAAATACTTCATGTTTTTCTTTATAAGATCATTCTTCTCTCTGAAATAGCACTCTGGGAAGGAAGTAGTACTGTCTAAACAAATTTAAAATCTTAAATCACTTCATGGTTTTAGGGGAGCTCTTATTTTTTCTAAACACACTTATAAAAATGATAGAAGCTCATTGATTGTTGAAAGCAAGAAGCTAAATTATGTGATAATTTCACTAAATTGTTATGTTCAGAGAATACTATATTATTATTAAGACATTAGATTTTCATTAAAGGTTAAGACATTGAATGTTTCAGAAAGTGGCTTGCATTAAGTAAATTATGTAAATTAATAATGAAATTAGCCTACATTGAAGAAATATGCTAATTTTTCACCTGCTGACTCACTCTTCGAAAATTGCTAAATGCTGAAAATGTCTAAACATTTCAATTTGAGTACATTATTAAAAATGTAATGATAGATTTCTTCACTCAATTTGTGCTTAAAAACTGGAAAGGTTATTTTATGTAAGTGTAATTAAGCTCCCTAAAGCTTTCTTTGATAAGCAATCCTTCTGTAGTTACTACTTTATTAAAGCCAAATAAGAAATTACATGATACTTGAAGCACTTTCATGTGTAGATGTTTCTATTTATTATCCATGGAATTTGGAACTTTCCATTCATTCTTCTACTTTTTTCTTGTTTTGATTGCTTATTGCATCTAGGAATCGTATTTCTTCACAAAATTAGTTATATTTTAACTTACAAAATGGCTTATTATCTCCATTTAATTGTTATATTTTCACTTCATCACAGGCTAGCAACTCAGAGAAATAGAATTTCCAAGGGTAACATCTAATCCCAACATGTTCTCAGGCATGTTAATATGGAAATGCCTCCTAATTGTTAATTATACCAAGTTGATATTACTTTTCTTTATTTTTTAAGATTTTTTAAATTAATTAATTCATTCATTCAGTTATGTTAGAGAAAGAGCGAGAGGGAGAGAGTGCGGGGTGCACTCACGTGCAGGAGCACCGGGGGGAAGGGCTGAGGGGGAGGGAGTGACAAGCAGATTCCCCACTGAGTGCGGGGCTACGTGCAGATCTCTATCCCACAACCCTGAGATCATGACCTGAGCAGAAAACAAGAGTTGATCGCTGAATCAACTGAGCCACCCAGGTGCCCCCAAGCTGATATTACTTTTCAAAGTGAGTGACATATTATTTTAATTTTAGAAGATGGTATTTCTTTATAAATAAACTAAGTTCTTTAAAAATATTCTGTCAAAACAACTAAACCATAATAACCTCATATTTTATAGAACATAATTTGTCAAAACATTTATACTTGACATAAACATTAAGAACTTCTATGATTTAAAAAAAAAGATCAAAGTGTATATTTGCATAAATTAACTTCAGAGCAGAGTTGTTATGTGCTTCCAAAACAGGAAAAATAATGGTATATAACTAATTAAACAATTCAGACTTCCATGGCACTCTAGATTAAATGTGCATAAAATTAATTGGATATTTCCATCTTATAATTATTCTATACTAATTCATTTGTAGATACATTTTGATCATCATAGAGCCATTACAAAATACAATGGGAAAGTACTTTTATAATTTTCTTTTGTTATTTATATTCAGTTCATGGTATGGGTGTTAATTCCTTTAAGGCAGAACTATAATTCACTGAGTTAATGGTCTATTAAAATAATTCAGCCCTTCCGTTTCAAAATGGCAGACTTTTGTCAACTTGAGACTATATTAAAATGAAAATATAGGCATATGAGATGGTATAACTTAATAATAAAAAAGAGTAGGGGGAGAAAGAAAATTGTCTAATAATTCATTTTTAAATAGAAAATTAAAAATATATAGTATGGAAAGGAGAAACAAAGGAAAACTTTACAGTGGTCAAAAACAAAACTTCAGCCAGGTGATCATGTTCAACATCACCAGTGCTAAGTCATGCTGATAGTATGCAACCTTGATATAATGTGATGAAAACAGCACTTTATCTTTGTACTCTTCCTCTAAAAATCCACAACCCCAGCCCAATCATAAAAAGAGCATCAGACAAATCCCAGTTGAGTGACGTTCTATAAATACCTGATCAGTACTCCTCCAAACTCTTAATGTGATCAAAAAGAAAGGTCTATCATGGCCAAGAGAGGCCTAAGGAGAAATGACAATTAAATGTAATGTGATATCTTGAAATAGATACTGGAACAGAAGAAAGGACATTAGGGGGTACCTGGGTGGCTCAGTCAGTTGAGTGTCTGGCTCTTGGTTTTGGCTCAGGTCATGATCTCAGGGTTGTGAGATTGAGCCCCGAGTCAGGCTCCATGCTCAGCAGAGTCTGCTTGAGATTCCCTACCTGTCCCTCTCCTCCCCTCTCCCTGCTTTCATGTTCTCTCTCTCCCTCTAAAATAAATAAATAAATCTTTACAAAAAAAGAGAAAGAAAAAGAAAGAGGACATTAGATAGAACTAAGGAAATTAATAATGATGTATCAATATTGGTTCATTAACTATACAAATGTGTCATAATAAGATAAAATGTTAATAAATGGGGAACTACATGTGTGCTATCTAGGAACTCTTTATACTATGCTGTGTTTTATTTGTAAATCTAAAACTATTATAAGAAATTAATTTTATTTTAAAAAATTAATTGTAAAGCACATGAATCACACAGACATAACCATTAATTTGACAGTAGAGTTTCCATCAATCACACTTTTAGGGACAAATTAAGAAGGAAATTATTTTCAATGTATAAATGAATACACCAATAAATCATCCCTATCTTATGTTTTAGTACCCCACATTCACTCTTAAGATGAATTTATATAAGGATATGTTCAAGCCACATACTGGAGAAAAATAGAGACCAAATTGTTTTGAAAAAAAAAAAAAATACAGAACATCTATAAATGTATTCTAACCAGGAATTGCAGTGAAAGGAAGTGCCAGACTGATATGTCTGCAGCAGACCATAAATGAGCCTTGACTGGTTGAAGAAGAGGATCAGAGTGCTCTGGAAAGAGTAATCAGCAAATAAGAGAATCACACACGATAGACAGTATCACCCAGTGATAGATACATCCAAAGACTTCATGACTACATATTTGTCAATAATATAAAAGTAAGTTTTATAAAATTAAACACTAGGAAATAAAAAAATTAGTACCCAAATTATAGTCTCATTATGACCAAAACTGAATAATGTCTTATTTTCAATACTAATGAGTTATTGCTATAAACATTTTTTTTGTAAGTTAAGTGTTGTGACATTGGACCTTGGGAGAAGGAATTATATTACTAATATTCTACTTTCTATAGTAAGACATATTTACAATATAGCATAAACCATGTTTATTTTTGTATATTGGCATCAATCTTCATGAAAAACAGGAATGAGTACTTTGACAATACTATAAAAATCAAAACAAAAATTACAAAAACCTAAACCATACAATCTTTCACATATTTAGATTATTTTCTTTTTATTGTCAAAAGATTGATTAACCATGTAGCACACACTGTTGTGGATTCCAAGAATAATCACTTTTTTAAATTTGGAAATGAAGATATACATGCACAGATCTGGGGAAAACTTAAAATTCATTATGTATCACCATTTCATTAGAAAGAAATCCATGTTTCAATTCCTATGAAATTCTATTTCCTATATTGCATTCCCAAAATACACTTTTAGTAGGCTAAACTTTATTGTACATAAGGTAAACTTGCCCTGTTACTTTTTTTATATCTCAGGTTTTAAAAATGATGCCATCAATACATAGGGAATAAAACCCAGAACAAATCTTCTTATATATCAGCAATCTTTTCTAGATAAACGGGACTCGGCAGCGTCAAAAGTAGGTAGTGAATTTATGAGAAGAATTAGCAATGGATGAAAACTAGTAATGAGACTGAGGGCATACCATTCTTTCTGACTTTGCCAATGTATAGGATTGAATTCAAAACACATAATTGTGAGTGACCACTCATGCCAGATGCTGTAATCTTTAAAATGATGCTCAGACACTTTCTTCAAAATTAGATAGTTAAACAGTGGAGATGGTCATGTAAAATATTTGTATAGTCCATTATGGTGGATGTAAATGTTCCCCAGACTTTAGCTGGGGTCACTTTCAGTTGAGACCTCGATATGATTTAAATTAATCCCATTCATTTTCTATGGAAGGTTTCTCCAAATGCGTTAAGTCCTTAGATTCTCATGGTCACCTCTGCCTTCTGCTTGCTTGCTCCCTTGTCTGAGAGGATAACCTCCAAATCCACAGCTTGTCTTTTTACTTACTCTGTGATTTGGCAGAGAGGAAGATTTAGATCTCAGCCCTTTTATATAATAAATATAGTCAAATCTCCCCCAAATAAACACATGACAAAGACAATATCAACTACCGGTCCCTATATGTGTCACACATCCTTAAGTTTATTTTGGGGTTGAGATGGGGCATTTAGACAGCTGCAAACCAAATCATTTAAATTTGAGTTTTAGACATCTCCTTTTTCAAAAGACTGCAGCCAGCTTGCCATGATGCTCAGCCAATCCACTGCTCTGCTTTTTTCTCTTCTCAAAGCCACTTCTAAATCATTTTTCCTTTTTAATGCAAAAGGGATTATCTATCTTTTTATTGTTATTTCCTCGAGTATTATTTCATATCCATGATACTTTTCATTTCAGTTGATTTATTAAAGTGTTTTTCTAAGTTACAAGTATTCGCTCCTTATAAGAATTTCTCTTAAAAGCATTAACAGGAACTGGGGGTGCCTGGGTGGCTCAGTCGGTTAAGCATCTGACTCTTGGTTTTGGCTTAGGTCATAATCCCAGGACTGTGAGATCAAGCCCCACATTGGGCTCTGTGCTGGGCATGGGGCCTGCTTAAGAGTCTTTCCCTCTGCCCCTGCCCCACTGCTTGCAAAAAGAAAGAAAGAGAGAAAGAAAGAAAGAAGAAAGAAAGATGAACGGACGAGAGAGGGAAAGAGAGGAATAGAGGGAGAGAGAGAGAGGGAGAGAGAAGGAGGGAGGGAGGAAGGAGGAAGGAAGGAAGGAAGGAAGGAAGGAAGGAAGGAAGGAAGGAAGGTCGGTTTTTAAAAAGCATTACAGGAAATTGCTCATACAGCAAGTTAATATAAATAAATACATGAGCATAAACACTAACAATAAAACAATAATATTAACATACATTGCACTATTAAAAATTTGACAGGCAATTGTACAAGCACATCGCATGAATTGTATACACTCCATGATGTAAATATTCCTATAATATTTCCATTTTATACATGATTTTAATGCATTGATATTATAGAGAAGTTTATAAAATATACTCCAGCTCAGCAAAATTATAGTGGAGTTTGGGCACATGATGTCCTTCTAAATGTGTCACATCTCTCTTTAATCTTGAAATATACTGGGGTTGGTCAAAGGATACAGAATGGAGGTGGGAATTTGTGAAGACAGAGAAAGTAGTCTAAGTACAAAGATACTGAAACACGAAATAGTATGGATAGTATGGAGAGGCATAAAGATCTTAAAACTGTTATAGTATTTTTTGCAGTGGTAAATGCGTACCAGGTGCCAAGGGGAATAGATTTGAGAAGCAGTCAGAGGCCAGAGCTTACTAGACTTAGATAGTAACATTAAGTATATTGAAATCTTACTAGACTTAGATAGTAACATTAAGTATATTGAAATCTATCTCGTAAACTCTTCAAAGACTGAGCGAGGGATTTATGCCACATACAAAAACTTACAGAATATTGTCATGAAACAAATCTACTTAAGTGTAGAAAAAACTAGCAGAAAAGCAAGATGGCATTCAAATAATGTCATCAAAGAAGATGGTATCAAACAAAAATATGTGAGACTATTATGGTATAGTTTAAGTGAGTGATGGCAGAGGCCAGAATATAGATAATGATGATGTGGGATACTGATAGATTTAAGATAGATTTAATTTGCTCTTTGCCTTCTAACAATTGATTATATGATGCTAAAAGCAATATCCTCATTGCTACAAGAAAAACAAACAAAAAAAGCAAAACAAAACCCCAAAACTATTGTTCAGTGGCTGCTGATAAGTAATAATATAGGAAAGTGGATAGTAAAGAACAGTAAACAACTTAGCAGCTGTTACTTTAGTCCATGAAAGAAATAATGGGGGTTGAGAACACAGTGCTAGCTGAGGAAGCAATGGAAAATATATAGAGTCTGAATATATTTAAAAGGCAGGGCCAAAAGGAAGGTAGATTGCATGTGGATTACAGAAAACAAAGACTTAAGGCTGCCAAGCTTTTGAGACCAAGGAACTGAGTGATACACATTGATGGGAAAAACAGGCTTTGCGAGTTTGGGTTGGAGACAAGATCAGGTTTGGACGTGGTGTGTTTGAGACAGATTTGATAATTAAAAGATGTCAAGAATCCAGTTTGAGGTAGAATGCTGGAGTTCAATGAAGAAGTTGCTGGATTGATAAAAAATGTGTTATAATTTCATTAAAGCCGTATGACTATAATTTAATAGAGAATGAAAGCCTAATGACTCTAAGATTACTTGAGTGATAATTATAGAGAGTAGAGAAGAGATTAGAAAAGTTGAGTTATATATTTGAGATTGGGAAATTGAAGAAAGTAGCACCGGTGACCAAGAAATAGTGGCTTGTATAATGTCTCAGAAACTGAGTAAAGAAAATGCTTCAACATGAATGGATAGGCCTCCCATGTTCGATGCTGATGAGAAGTGGCAAACGATTTTTATATAGAATAAAGGCAAATGCTGAAATGTAAACATTTCTGATGACTTGGGAAAATTTTATGATTTTGTTGTAGTGTTACCTATTGAGAATACCTAACTAGAATGGATTCAGAATGTCAGGAGGATGAAGAAATAGAGACTTGCAAGTGTAAAAAACATTCTAAGAGTTTGGTTGTAAAGGTAAGCAAAGAAATAAAATAATAACTGGAGATGAAGGTGGGGTCAGGGAGAGTCCCTGTCTGTGCATGTGTGCATACGTGCGCACTGTTGGAAATTATTCAACAGAGAAGAAAAATGATAATATAAAATATATCCAAGTACGTGCTGTCCACAGAACTAACACCCTTGTGATCATTCACTAACGGTGCACAAAAGCCAATATATACATTTAATATCAGTTATGCTATGTTATCAGTGGTATTGCAATACACAAATATTTACAGGAATTCCACATTCCGAAACAGGATGTACAAAGGCACCTTCTTCCATTTAACTAATGGATATTGCAGGTAGTAATAATTTGGACTTTGAAATATTGAGTATACATTAAGTAAAAATGTCATATATTATTTCTATGAAACTCAGTAAGAAATATTACTCCTGTTTTGCAAGTAATACAATGGAAATATTGGTGCTTCTTTTAAACTATGAAAATGTCAGAATTCTTGTCTGTAGTTTGTAGAGAATATTAAGTTATGGAAAACTGAGAGTTTGAATTTCATGTCCACAGTATTTTTGTGCAAAGTTCTAAGATTTTTGCTATTAGTTTTTCTCATCTGTAGTTGTTGCTTCTTAGACAAGAATTTAAATCAAACCGACTTACTCATAATTAACATACCATTATTCATTGATTCAAATTTTCATTTAATCTGAGTCCATGTACTGTGTAGCTTCTTGCACAGTTTTAGAACTATTTGAATAGTATTATTTTTTCATAGACTTTTTTTGCAACATGTGGTAAACTTTTAAGTTTCAAACAATAAATTTATTTAATAAAATTGAAATGGTAATTGAAACCTATATCTGTATTCATACAGAAATTCTTTTAGAATTTGTGTGGTTGATAATTTGAACATTAATATATTGAATTGTCATGTAATTGTTATTTTTCTAAAGCAGTGATTCATATCTGGGAAATCATTGCTCCCCATGGAGGCACAGCTGCCATTCCATGTGTCATAAACTTGTATAGGATCAAAATAAAATTTAAAATCATGTAAATAGTGACTACGAACTAGACATATTAATAGAGGAAAGTTTCACATTTAATTTGAGCATAAAGCAGATTGTGCACAATATTGTCTAATACACTAACTCAACAAGCAAACTCCAGCACTATTAGTGATGCTATGCACATTTTAAGAGATTAGCATATCTATATTGTTTTAAGAAATAGTGAATTTGAAAGACTAAGAAGTTATTGAAAAATGTGTAGACCGACTCTTGTACAACAATTTCCTCAGTCTAGTGGCTATTTTTAGCTACAATCTGACTTTTTTCTTAATAGTTTTTCAAGTTCAAAGAAACAGTAAATATTGATGAAAGGTGGGAATACGGAAGGGCAGAGATTCAGGAACAATGTTTCAGAAACTGGTGTGACATGAACAGATTGTCCAGCCTGGGCTCAAACAGAGAACACATCTGAATGTCATAGATTCTCATGGTGAATTTTGATTAATTAATCTTAATTTAGGGCTTCGAATCTTTGAATACTTAATGCTGGACCTGATTCAGGAGTGTTGAAACCTAATAAGGTATCATCCGCTAGAATGTAATTTGATAGGTATTTTGTGGCCTCTCATTCATTTTCAGTGTGTATTCACCTACATGCAACAGAGATGTCGAGTGCTAACATTTACTACAAAATAGAGGATTGAAAAAAAATGCATAAATTTAGAGCCAAATTAGCACTTGGCTGATGAAAGAGTTAATGAAAAACAATTTTAAATGATATGAATTAAACACACTACTGGATTATTTATTTTTATTTGATTATTAATTAATCCTTGGATTTTTTCTTCCTAGCCTAATTTATAAAATTACTCATCTATTACTTACCAAGTACTTACTTACCAAGTGTCCTGCATTATTCCAAGTGTGTTATATTTTCTCACTTAGGCTGTATAACAGGTATCATTATTATCCTAGGTTTACACATGAAGAAGGTAGAAAAGGGTGTTATATAAATCGTTGTATGGCACACAGATAGGAAGTGGTAAGGATGAAGTTCAAATCCAAGCAATCTGCTTCTAGAACATCATGATGTGAATGTGATTGTGCATACACATGCATACACATACACACACACACTCCTACACAAATATACACGTTTTATGTATATAACAAAGCAACATAGTATATAGCAACAGCTTGGGATAATTTTCTCCCCTTTCTCAACCTGTCGGCTTAGTTTAATATTGATTCCTTCCACAGAGATAGCTTTCAGTACTGGCCACCGTTTGAAATATTCTGAATCACCAAGCATATGCATACTCTCGTGTACTTTTATGATTTATTTTGATAAAGTATTTATAAATATACACAATAGAGTTTCAACCAGTACTTTTTACCTACAGAAGACTGGAGCTATACAAATTTTTACTTCTGGAGAATTTTAAATAAACTTTGTAAAACCGGTGCCTGCACTGTATTATGTTCGCATATAGAAGGATTTCAATATTTTATATAGAGCTATACACATTTCATTTTAGAGTTTTATCAGTTTCACTCAGTGAATTGCTTGTATTTTTGCATACATCATCAAAATCAAAGTTATTTTTAAGACCCACATTTCCAAGACCTATGTGTTACATGACCTTATAAAAATTACAATACTTTGAATGATATGAATTGCAACCTATAAATTAAGTATGTTTTTGGATTAAAATAAATAACAATGATACGACAGATAAATTTAATTATTCTAAGAATTGGTAAATGCATTAAAATATGTATGTTTTCATTTAATGCTAGAGAAAAATATTACAAATTTTTTTAAATTTATTATAGCAACCAAATCATCCCAGTAACACTCAACACTTTAATGCTTTTATTATAAAGTGACATACACAGACCACTATTGTTCATGGAAACAGTTTTGGTTTTATCACTGATCTCTGTAATATTATAAAGGAGGAGAAGGTGCCGGATCATCAGATCAGCTACAGCATCAGTTATTTTCCAAAGCTCAGCTTTCATCCTAGCATGAAATGAAAAGCCAATTTTGAACATACACCTTGAAGCCAATTTTTCTTCTCTATGAATTGTGGGATTTTAATTTTTATGTTCCAAGAAGCTTCATCATGAAGTTATCTCCAACATTGTTTTTAGAAATAAAAGATACATATTTTAATGTACAAGTTAACACATTTTTATGTATGAATAAGGAATAGTTTTCTTGAATTCAGACATGTTTCATCCATCAATCCATGGAAAACAATTATAAAATAAATAAAGTTTTTGATATGAAGGGCAAATTAGAGTTTTTATTAGAATGGCAAAAAAAAAAAAAAAGTATATCTCCCAAACTTAAAAGTAAGGATAGAATTATGAAATCCTAATTTGGGGAATTTTATAGGTAACCAGAAAAATAATTTAAAACATAGGTAGAGTTGTGATATATATTACACTTATTTGTCCATTATTTTGAGGTAATCCAATGCAATCTCCTAATTCGTAAAGACTGAAAGTCACATCCACAGCATTCCTGGTTGCCGTAGCAATGGCCATCTGTCCTACATTAATGACATTATAATGAACATGAAAATGAAGTAAACCATAATTAAAATGAAGATTAATTAGTTATCTTAGGCTTGGGGGACAGTTTGGGAATGCACTTGAAAGGTTTATGATGAAGAGCAAGAATAAGGTCATGCGGTAAGAAATGCAGATAATGTTACAGGTTTAATCTGTGATTGTATGCTCAACAGAAATTGAGATTCTGTTGTAGCACATGAATTTGTTTCTACTTCTGACTCTGTTTGAGGACGCTGTAGATAATAAAATATGTTGTTGCTTAACTTATCTTCCTGTCACTCATTTCTCCCAGAAGAACTACTGGTCTGGAAAATAGTTGATTTTGAACCGACTGATATTGTCCTGGGATTGGACTGGTTTTAACAACCATACTTGTGAATTGTACATTTTGTGCTAAAAGTATGGTTTGGATCTGACAGCATGAGATATTTATCATTTATTAATTTGATTCATGTTTAATGGTGATAAATATTAAAATGTATATCAAACATATGGCTTATAAAGCCTTTTACCAAGCTCATGAGTATCAGCAGTGCAAAACAAGGATTTAAAAACAATTACAAAAAAATAAGGACTCAAAAAATCAACTAATGTATCAACCAATAAATTTATGTGATAAGACTGTGTATTTGAATTGAAAAGAACACCACATATAAATAGTATTACCATTGGAATTACAAGTTTAATTATTTTAATGACAAGTATGTTCTAATGATATATTATTGTTTAAGTTACCACAAATTTTATTAGCCTGAAGTAATCATTATATTTTTGCTCTTGATTTTGTGGATCAATATGTTTAAAAGGATTCAGCAAGGCCATTCATCTATACATATATTCAGCTGGTGATTGGGGGGTGGGATTGAATGGGGGATTCACGATAGCTCACACCTATGTTGTAATGGCTATGACAACTGGAAATTGGATAGAATTAGTGTCTCTCCTTATGGCCTCTCTGTGTGTCTACCTTGAGATTAGATTCTCTTCAGGATATTTGTACTTCTTACATGGCAGTTTAAAAGTTTCCAAGAGATCAACATGGAAGTGACAAAGTTTTCTAAAACCTAGCTTCAGACTCCATTCTCGCACTTCTCTACTAGGAACCTTTGGCTACACAAGTCTAGGCCAAGTGAATATTGGGAGTTGTGATTAACTGGGAACCATTGGAGATTAGCTATCTCAGTCTTTCTTCTGGCTTTAAAATTTTGCATCCCTCCTGGATGCAGAGTATACTTACCCCTACAGAAGCCCTCAAAAGTCTCAGGCCATTATGAAATCAGCTGAATTGTTGCTGAGCTCAGGATCTTGTTAATATGCCAATGACTTTCCTTGGGTATATTTTCTAAGCCAGAGTTTCTATTCATCTAAAGTCCTGTGAACTAAAAAGACAGGTTATTTTTAACCCAAAGATCCAATATACAACCTTGATATAGAGATGAGATAACACAGTAGACAGATTCAATCAAAAAGTGGATATGGGTGACTAATTTCACTTAGCATAATACCTTTAGTTCCATCCACATCATTACAAAAGGCAAGATTTCATTCTTTTTTGATGGCTGAATGCACACACACACACACACACACACACACACATACATATATACACACATACTACACACACACACACATATACCACATCTTTATCCACTGGAAAGGAGTTGGGTGGGGAAAGAGATAACTGGGTGATGGGCATTAAGAAGGGCACTTGATGTAGTGAGCACTGGGTGTTATATGGAAATGATGAATCATTAAATCATATCTCTGAAACTAATAAAAAAAAGTGGGATTGGTAGGTAAATGGGGGTACATAGAAGGCATTGAATACAGCAGAGAATATGCTCCTAGTTCAGTGATTAGAGCCCAGTCATGCTTCCTAATAGTGGTTTATTTGATTACTGGATCTGTTTTCTGTTTTCTTCTACCTTTTCACTAAAGTATCTTTACTTTTTTATTAAAAATGACCGGTTATTTTCAAATGGGTAGTTTTTCAGCTTATTTCTTGATTGTAGAAGTTTGGACATCTAAAAGCCTCTTTTCATTTTGTATTTTCAATTAAACAAGGATAATTACTTGAAAAAATAGTCTGTGCTTCCTGTGTACCTGATTATAATCAATGTTATTATTTTTTCACCTTTTGTTTAAAGACCAACTCATCTGTACCTTGGGCTGAGAGTCAGGTGCTGTTTTACAATAACCTTCAGTCTTAAAAACCCTATTCAATGTGCCCATGTATTTTACAGGCACTCACCTGACATCTTAGCCCTGAGGCCATATTTTGTCAGCATCTTGGACTTAATCTTTACCTTGATTCCATCCCTTAGTTCAAAAATCTTTTGCTACAAGGAAATGGAGATGAGAACCTGTTACATTTTCAAAACCAGCAAGTCATGCTTTCATAAATCCTCTAATATTTTTCTCAGGAACTGAACCAGTACCTATCCAGTTTATTCTTTCTCATATTTTATTATTGTCAGAAGTCGATGGTCATTTTCTTTATCCTGCCTGAAATCTACTCTGTCAGGTACAGGAGTTCAGGAGATTTGCTTTCCATTTCCTGTGTTACTACAATAAACAGGTTTGCTAAATTTCTACTACTACATAAAATATTCCTGTTTATCCCGGACTGCAAAGGCATCCACCTCTTCAAGCTCTCAGCAGCCTTACTGAGGCCTCCACTGTTCATGAACACCCTCTTCCAGGCACTGTTATGTTCTGCCTACTGCCATCACGAAACAATGCTATGTGTTTTAGGCAGTGTTCTCCTATTGAATTATCAAATTCTGCTCCACTTACCTATTGTGGCATAGCAAACTAATGCCAAAAGTAATGGTTTTAAAAAAGAATTATGATGGACACTTTATTTTATATGTCAGGAGCTTGGGAAAAGCTCAAGTGAGCAATTATTTTGATCCGTGTGTTATCAACAGAAGTTACTTGGTAATATACATTCAGTGGCTATGCTGGTAGAGAGAGTCCGAGGGGGCTTAACTTCCCTGAATTGGAATGACTGATAAAGCCAGGACTTGGCTAGAATTGGTATATCTCGATGTAGCCTTTTCATAGGCTACATAGGGAGGGGACATCAATGCATAGTCAGAAGAATCACAGCTATTGCATAAGGTATAGCAAAAAAGCACAGAGGGAGAAAAATTGAAATACCTGGCTTCACCCTCCTTAGTTTTATTTTTTTCTGATGTTTGTGCTTGATCCAACTAAATAGAAGCCACACAGCAAGCATGCTCATTAAAACAACCTACATGGGTCTAAAGAGTAAGGGGTTGATATAAATGGTTAAACAAAGAAAAACCAGAAAAGTCCACCAATTTTGCTGTTCAGCAACTATTCATTTCCTTTCTTCAGTTGAAGAAAACCTCATTTCCATTACCACAGAGGTAAAAAATTATTGGTAGGCACCATATCATTGGGCTGATGTTGATTCAGTTGGCACCTCTAGTTCACAGCTTGTGGTGCTGGCAAAAAGTGTTGTGAGGAGGTGCATGTTTGTCCGGATTATGTAAATACCCCTTTCGAGGACCGACTGCAGCCTCTTGCATGAAAAAAAAAAATTAAAAATAAAAAAGATAGGATATAATCAATCCCTTGGTAGGTGGGGGCTTCACATTGGTTTCTGCTGTGGGCAGGCTGGACTCAAAAGTGGAGGCAGGAAGCTTTTCCTTGCTCAGCACAAACCCATATTGTTTCAAAAATTTTGCTTCTGTTACCACAATTTTGATACCATATGCATAGACAGGCTAATTCCCCCAAAATGACACCCCAGTGAGCAAAGCTCTGGTTCCCTTAAGTCGACCCAATCCCACAAAGAAAAAAAAAATTGGTTATTCAAGTTGTTTAAGTTGATCTGAAAGCTTAAAAATGAGGTTATTACTAGCTGGGAGGAGTGATTCTGATAAAAAGATAAAAATGTGGTTGTTGCTGTGCTGTGGTGGCAGATAACACTATGCCTGTTACATTTTGTCGAGTTCATCCATGCTTTCCAGTTGTGTGCCACTGTGGCCACATTGTACTTGTGCCTATTGAATAACTTGGGTAACTACATAAAGATGACATTCACAGGAAGGTATATCTTATCCCCACAATTACTGAGAGATGATTATGCAGAGAATGTCCTGTAATGGGAATCTTTATGGAAAAAAAAAATCAAACTTTGTGTGTATTCTAAGATGTATATCCAAATGACTCTTCTCCAGATCTCCTAGTTATCAATATTTTAATCTTGACTTCTTAAGATCCTATCTAGCCAGTCAATCCATTAGCACTGCCCATGGATCATTACCCAAGACCTCTGGCTCTGGCCACCTTTCCTTCCTAACAAAGTATAAACCATATACTTTCCTTTAAATTCTGACATTTTGTTTTCAACATTATTTTTCATAATCACCCCTGCATAGGACTGCTTTTCAGTAGGTACCCACTTCTACATAATACCAGTTTAAGATGCAGACTCAGCTGCAAACCAAGCCCCCATTTCTTTCCCTCTTCTGATAATAGTCATAGTGGACACCCCATGAGGTCATACCAGTNCCGGTTATTTTCAAATGGGTAGTTTTTCAGCTTATTTCTTGATTGTAGAAGTTTGGACATCTAAAAGCCTCTTTTCATTTTGTATTTTCAATTAAACAAGGATAATTACTTGAAAAAATAGTCTGTGCTTCCTGTGTACCTGATTATAATCAATGTTATTATTTTTTCACCTTTTGTTTAAAGACCAACTCATCTGTACCTTGGGCTGAGAGTCAGGTGCTGTTTTACAATAACCTTCAGTCTTAAAAGCCCTATTCAATGTGCCCATGTATTTTACAGGCACTCACCTGACATCTTAGCCCTGAGGCCATATTTTGTCAGCATCTTGGACTTAATCTTTACCTTGATTCCATCCCTTAGTTCAAAAATCTTTTGCTACAAGGAAATGGAGATGAGAACCTGTTACATTTTCAAAACCAGCAAGTCATGCTTTCATAAATCCTCTAATATTTTTCTCAGGAACTGAACCAGTACCTATCCAGTTTATTCTTTCTCATATTTTATTATTGTCAGAAGTCGATGGTCATTTTCTTTATCCTGCCTGAAATCTACTCTGTCAGGTACAGGAGTTCAGGAGATTTGCTTTCCATTTCCTGTGTTACTACAATAAACAGGTTTGCTAAATTTCTACTACTACATAAAATATTCCTGTTTATCCCGGACTGCAAAGGCATCCACCTCTTCAAGCTCTCAGCAGCCTTACTGAGGCCTCCACTGTTCATGAACACCCTCTTCCAGGCACTGTTATGTTCTGCCTACTGCCATCACGAAACAATGCTATGTGTTTTAGGCAGTGTTCTCCTATTGAATTATCAAATTCTGCTCCACTTACCTATTGTGGCATAGCAAACTAATGCCAAAAGTAATGGTTTTAAAAAAGAATTATGATGGACACTTTATTTTATATGTCAGGAGCTTGGGAAAAGCTCAAGTGAGCAATTATTTTGATCCGTGTGTTATCAACAGAAGTTACTTGGTAATATACATTCAGTGGCTATGCTGGTAGAGAGAGTCCGAGGGGGCTTAACTTCCCTGAATTGGAATGACTGATAAAGCCAGGACTTGGCTAGAATTGGTATATCTCAATGTAGCCTTTTCATAGGCTACATAGGAGGAGGGGACATCAATGCATAGTCAGAAGGATCACAGCTATTGCATAAGGTATAGCAAAAAAGCACAGAGGGAGAAAAATTGAAATACCTGGCTTCACCCTCCTTAGTTTTATTTTTTTCTGATGTTTGTGCTTGATCCAACTAAATAGAAGCCACACAGCAAGCATGCTCATTAAAACAACCTACATGGGTCTAAAGAGTAAGGGGTTGATATAAATGGTTAAACAAAGAAAAACCAGAAAAGTCCACCAATTTTGCTGTTCAGCAACTATTCATTTCCTTTCTTCAGTTGAAGAAAACCTCATTTCCATTACCACAGAGGTAAAAAATTATTGGTAGGCACCATATCATTGGGCTGATGTTGATTCAGTTGGCACCTCTAGTTCACAGCTTGTGGTGCTGGCAAAAAGTGTTGTGAGGAGGTGCATGTTTGTCCGGATTATGTAAATACCCCTTTCAAGGACAGACTGCAGCCTCTTGCATGNTGAGGAGGTGCATGTTTGTCCGGATTATGTAAATACCCCTTTCGAGGACCGACTGCAGCCTCTTGCATGAAAAAAAAAAATTAAAAATAAAAAAGATAGGATATAATCAATCCCTTGGTAGGTGGGGGCTTCACATTGGTTTCTGCTGTGGGCAGGCTGGACTCAAAAGTGGAGGCAGGAAGCTTTTCCTTGCTCAGCACAAACCCATATTGTTTCAAAAATTTTGCTTCTGTTACCACAATTTTGATACCATATGCATAGACAGGCTAATTCCCCCAAAATGACACCCCAGTGAGCAAAGCTCTGGTTCCCTTAAGTCGACCCAATCCCACAAAGAAAAAAAAAATTGGTTATTCAAGTTGTTTAAGTTGATCTGAAAGCTTAAAAATGAGGTTATTACTAGCTGGGAGGAGTGATTCTGATAAAAAGATAAAAATGTGGTTGTTGCTGTGCTGTGGTGGCAGATAACACTATGCCTGTTACATTTTGTCGAGTTCATCCATGCTTTCCAGTTGTGTGCCACTGTGGCCACATTGTACTTGTGCCTATTGAATAACTTGGGTAACTACATAAAGATGACATTCACAGGAAGGTATATCTTATCCCCACAATTACTGAGAGATGATTATGCAGAGAATGTCCTGTAATGGGAATCTTTATGGAAAAAAAAAATCAAACTTTGTGTGTATTCTAAGATGTATATCCAAATGACTCTTCTCCAGATCTCCTAGTTATCAATATTTTAATCTTGACTTCTTAAGATCCTATCTAGCCAGTCAATCCATTAGCACTGCCCATGGATCATTACCCAAGACCTCTGGCTCTGGCCACCTTTCCTTCCTAACAAAGTATAAACCATATACTTTCCTTTAAATTCTGACATTTTGTTTTCAACATTATTTTTCATAATCACCCCTGCATAGGACTGCTTTTCAGTAGGTACCCACTTCTACATAATACCAGTTTAAGATGCAGACTCAGCTGCAAACCAAGCCCCCATTTCTTTCCCTCTTCTGATAATAGTCATAGTGGACACCCCATGAGGTCATACCAGTGTTGTGACGGAGACGTGGCAGAACAGCAGGAGTAGGTATTATGGTAGTCTGAGCCACCTGCTCATGTAATTTATTTGTATCTTTTCAGACCTTTTTGGATCCAGTTTGTATATACCCTTTCTATTTAAAGATGGAATGCTGCTGTGAAAGCATCAGATAACATTCAATTTATGATTTGGTAGCTAAGTTAAAAGAGACTTGTTCCATGGTCAGGGATTCAGGATTCCTAAAATAGTTACTTATACATCTTGAGAGAATTCCAGCCAACAGTATGAGACCTGAATAATCACTAAAGGCACAAGAAAATTACACGTATATATTATTTTCGCATTCAAACTGTCTCCTGTAACCGTATGGCTACTAGTTGGATTTCTTAAACCCGCATTTATGTTTCTGTGTGGAATTTACTACCAGGTTCCTGTAAATTTTAAAAACAAACAACAACAAAACAAGAAAACCAGGAGACAAAGGCATTATCATCCCTGTTTCATAAAGGTTTTGTATAATGTGACACCTTCAGCTCACAGTCAACCTCTCAAGGGCTCCTCTCATGTTTTATAGCCTTACTTAGTGATAGAATATCAAGGTCAGGGGTAAAAAGAAAAACAAAAAAAAAAATCTCATGGTTGACGGAATTGACTAATTATAAAGATAGATGATAGACAGATAGATGATAGTTGATAGGTAGATAGGTAGATAGGTAGATGATAGATGATAGATGGATAGATAGATAGATAGATAGATAGATAGATAGATAGATGATAGATAGATAGATACTCTGTGTATTTACATACAGAGCATGCGCTTGTATAGTTATTTTACATAAAGCAAAATTATCCAATACATTATTTTTTGGCTAGATGATCAGAGATTTCAAAGGGATCCTTCACCAGAAGACCACAAAAATGTCAAAACAAGGGGTATTTGGTTACAAATTAAATAATTACTTGGACTATTTCTACATAGTTATGCTTCCTCAGGTTAGTGGAAAATGACCATCAAGTTATCAGTGAAAGAATTTGGGTTATGGGTATTAAGGAGGGCACATATTGCATGGTGCACTGGGTGTTATACGCAAATAATAATTCATGGAACATTACATCAAAAACTGGGGATGTACTGTATGGTGACTAATATAACAAAACAAAAATTATATAAAAAAAAGAATTTGTCCTAAAGACATATTTCTTTTTGAATGAAAGTATGAATTGCTTTATTTGTCAAAGAATCTTGTGCTTCTGAGATGCTGAGCAAAGGAAAGGGTCATATATGATATGTAGGGGAGGATAGAAGGCAGGTACATCAACTACTGCTTTGTCATCATATAATGAACATTATTTGTTTTGCTTTTATTAAGGATTACATTTATTTTTGTTTATTATTATTAGTTTTTACTCTTCTATTATCTTTATATAGCTTTTTCATTAATTTTCCCTGAATCAAATTTATTGTAGCATCCTAATTTTTTTTCAAAANTTATATAGCTTTTTCATTAATTTTCCCTGAATCAAATTTATTGTAGCATCCTAATTTTTTTTCAAAATTTTTTCTGCAATTATAATTCTGGGCACTTTCTTGATTTTGCTCTTCCTAAATTCCTGGTTGATTTCCTACTTCCTCATTTTTATGGTTCACCCGGGACCATTTAATAATTTTCCTTGTTTTGTTGTGCTTTTGCTTTAATTATTTGTGCTTTAGTTAGTGAGACTCCATATCTGTTAGAAGAAAAGAACTCTGAAGGATAAAATCTGTGAATTATCATAAACTCCTACTACTCTTCTCATTGGGCACACATTTATAATTTGATTTAAATAGTGAGCCAGAAAATAAAAATTGAGGTGGAATTTAACTTCACTAATCAGAAAAAAAAATGTTAGATTTTTCCTTTTAACAACAAAGCATGTGATGTGGTCTCTCAAAGTTCAATAGTATTGTGTCAGAATCTAGAGCTTTGCCTATTAAAATTCCTCTTTGTGATATAGCTTACATACCACTTTTAAATAACATGTAGAACAAAGACACTAATAACACTTAGCCATTTCTCATGTTTTTATATGCTTTTCTACACAGATTTTGAATTCTTCATTTCTATTATTTAACACTATAATGGGAAAAGGGTTCACCCACTATGGTGTTATATTTTTCAATAATACAATATTTATTGAGTACCTACAGTGTGCCAAGCACAATTCTGAGTGAAGAATGTAGTGAAAGTATAAGCATGGTAATAGGAACAACATTATCTTTCCGATATATAAATAGTTTATACTTTCTTATTTAAAATGTTATACATGATCATCACAAACAATTCAAAGAAATCACAAGACATAAATTATAATTCCACTACTTAAAAACAATGGTTTATTTTCGCAAATATTTTAAGAAAATTACGTATGTAAGTAAATATTCATTCTCACTAGAGAATGATAAATTATTCCCATATGCTTTGGTTGTGTGCTGAACTTATTACTTAAAACCTAGCACATATTTCCCTGTGAATCCACTCATGATTATGACAAGAATGGTTATAAAACTATACTTAGCATTAAACACTTTCAAGTGGCAGGTAATCAGTAAAGAATCATTACCATTATTATTAGAATTTCGGTGCCTGCTTTGTATTCCATTTTATTAATTTACCATAATTTATTTTACCTAGCCACTCTAATCATGTATTTAGACTATTTTGTACAATAGTTAAAGATCTTGGACTTTCAAATCAGCTGTATGTGATCATATATTTGACCTCTTTGAGCCACAGTGTCCTCATCATCAAATGTGGATAATTATACAATTAATATTGTAGTGTCCTTGGGAAAAATAAATGAAAGAATGCAAGGAAGTATTTATTACGGAAAATGGTACATACTTACTATTAAACAATTTAACTTTTTATTATTACATTTTCATTGTTTTTAATTTATACCATGTTTCACNTATACTTAGCATTAAACACTTTCAAGTGGCAGGTAATCAGTAAAGAATCATTACCATTATTATTAGAATTTCAGTGCCTGCTTTGTATTCCATTTTATGAATTTGCCATAATTTATTTTACCTAGCCACTCTAATCATGTATTTAGACTATTTTGTACAATAGTTAAAGAACTTGGACTTTCAAATCAGCTGTATGTGATCATATATTTGACCTCTTTGAGCCAGTGTCCTCATCATCAAATGTGTATAATTATACAATTAATATTGTAGTGTCCTTGGGAAAAATAAATGAAAGAATGCAAGGAAGTATTTATTATGGAAAATGGTACATACTTACTATTAAACAATTTAACTTTTTGTTATTACATTTTCATTGTTTTTAATTTATACCATGTTTCATTCTATATCTAGTACAGAAAATTGCATGTTATTTTTTTCTAATATTTATTTTAACTAGTCTTTTATTTTGCTCTACTCAATTTCTTGGGAAAAAAAATCCCAAAGAAAGCTGACAGATGTGGTGATATTTGGATAATAGAGTGTGTGGGTAGAGTGGGATAATAGTGTAATAATAATGTTTACTTAAAGAAAACAAACAAAATAAAACACTGAATGCTGTTCTCCCTGTCAAGTGTTTTAAGTATATAATATCGTGTATTTTCAAAATATCCCCATGGAGAAATATTTATACTTTGCTGAAAAGTAAAATAGGGCCCACATGAGGTCTATTTAAAAATTCAAGATTTGAACTCAGGTTCAAGTTCAGCTCCTGTACATCCTCTACAACACTTGGTATGGTCAGTCATTTTAATCTAAGCCCTTTAAATAAACATGCAATATCTCTCATGGGGACTCTATATTTAAGAGTCTCTTATGGTTTCCCTCCCTCTCTGTTTTTATCTTATTTTTCCTTCCCTTCCCCTATATTCACCTGTTTTGTTTCTTCAATTCCACATGAGTGAAATCATACGATATTTGTCTTTCTCTGACTGACTTATTTCACTTACCCTAATACACTCTAGTTCCATCCATGTTGTTGCAAATGGCAAGATTTCATTGTTTTTGATAGTCAAGTAATATTCCATTGTGTGTGTGTGTGTATAACAACTTCTTTATTCATTTATTAGTTGATGGACACATTTGGGTTCTTTCCATAATTTGGCTATTGTTGATAAAGATTTTGGATACTAACCCTTTATCTTATGTCGTTTGCAAATATCTTCTCCCGTTCCTTTGGTTGCCTTTTACTTTGGTTGGTTGTTCCTTTGCTGTGCATTAGNTTCACCTGTTTTGTTTCTTCAATTCCACATGAGTGAAATCATACGATATTTGTCTTTCTCTGACTGACTTATTTCACTTACCCTAATACACTCTAGTTCCATCCATGTTATTGCAAATGGCAAGATTTCATTGTTTTGATAGTCAAGTAATATTCCATTGTGTGTGTGTGTATATAACAACTTCTTTATTCATTTATCAGTTGATGGACACATTTGGGTTCTTTCCATAATTTGGCTACTGTTGATAAAGATTTTGGATACTAACCCTTTATCTTATGTCATTTGCAAATATCTTCTCCCATTCCTTTGGTTGCCTTTTACTTTGGTTGGTTGTTCCTTTGCTGTGCATTAGCTTTTTATCTTGAAGAAATTCCAATAATTCATTTTTGCTATTGTTTCCCTTGTCTCTGGAGACCTCTCTAGTAAGAAGTTGCTGTGGCTGTCTTCAAAGAGGTTCTGCCTGCTTTCTCCTCTAGGATTTTGATTGTTTCCTGTCTCACGTTTAGGTCTTTCATTTTGAATCCTTTTTTGTGTGTGGTGTAAGGAAGTAGTCCAGTTTCATTCTTCTGCATGTCACTGTCCAGTTTTCCCAACACCATTTGTTAAAGAGACTGTCTTTTTTTCCATTGGATATTCTTTCCTGGTTTGTCAAAGACTAGCTGGCCATACAGTTGTGGGTCCATTTCTGGTTTCTCTATTCCATTTCATTGATCTGTGTGTCTGTTTTTATGCCAGTACTATACTGTCTTGATGATTACAGCATTGTAATACATATTGAAGTCTGGAATTGTGATGCCTCCTGCTTTGCTTTTCTTTTTCAACATTCCTTTGGCAATTTGGGGTCTTTTCTGGTTCCATACAAATTTTAGAATTGTTTGGTTTAGCTCTGTGAAAAACGCCGGTGTTATTTTGCTAGGGATTGAATGTGTAGATTGCTTTGCGTAGTATAGACATTTTAACAATATTTGTCANCATTGGATATTCTTTCCTGGTTTGTCAAAGACTAGCTGGCCATACAGTTGTGGGTCCATTTCTGGTTTCTCTATTCCATTTCATTGATCTGTGTGTCTGTTTCTATGCCAGTACTATACTGTCTTGATGATTACAGCATTGTAATACATATTGAAGTCTGGAATTGTGATGCCTCCTGCTTTGCTTTTCTTTTTCAACATTCCTTTGGCAATTTGGGGTCTTTTCTGGTTCCATACAAATTTTAGAATTGTTTGGTTTAGCTCTGTGAAAAATGCCGGTGTTATTTTGCTAGGGATTGAATGTGTAGATTGCTCTGGGTAGTATAGACATTTTTTTTTTTTTAAGATTTTATTTACTTATTTGACAGAGAGACAGCCAGCGAGAGAGGGAACACAAGCAGGGGGAGTGGGAGAGGAAGAAGCAGGCTCATAGCGGAGGAGCCTGATGTGGGGCTCGATCCCATAACGCCGGGATCACGCACTGAGCCAAAGGCAGACGCTTAAGAACTGCGCCACCCAGGCGCCCCAGAGTAGTATAGACATTTTAACACTATTTGTCCTTCCAATCCAAGAGCATGGAATATTTTTCCCTTTCTTTGTGTCTTCTTCAGTTTCTTTCATAAGTGTTCTATAGTTTTGAACATAGAGATCTTTAACCTCTTTGGTTAGGCTTATTTCTAAGTGTCTTATGATTTTTGGTGCAATTGTAAATAGAATCGATTCTTTGATTTCTCTTTCTGCTGCTTCATTATTGGTGTATAGAAATGCAACAGATTTCTGTATCTTGAGGTCATATCCTGCAACTTTGCTCAATTCATGTATTAGTTCTGGAGGGGAGGGGAGTTGGGGGGATGGGCTAAATGGGTGATGGGCATTAAANTTAACCTCTTTGGTTAGGCTTATTTCTAAGTGTCTTATGATTTTTGGTGCAATTGTAAATAGAATCGATTCTTTGATTTCTCTTTCTGCTGCTTCATTATTGGTGTATAGAAATGCAACAGATTTCTGTATCTTGAGGTCATATCCTGCAACTTTGCTCAATTCATGTATTAGTTCTGGAGGGGAGGGGAGTGGGGGGATGGGCTAAATGGGTGATGGGCATTAAGGAGGGCACTTGTTGGGATGAGCACTGGGTGTTATATGTAAGTGATGAATCACTAAATTCTACTCCTGAAACCAGTACTACACTATATATTAACTAACTTGAATTTAAATTAAAAATAGATAAATAAAATAAAATACAGGTGCATGGGTCACTCAGTTGATTAAGCATCCAGCTCTTCATTTCAGCCTAGGTCTAATCTCAGGCTTTGTGCTGAGTGTGGAGCCTGCTTAAGATTCTCTCTCTCCTTCTCCCTCTCCCCCTAAAATTAATTAATTATCTAATTAAAATAAAATGAAATTATCTTGTTTTCGAGTCTCTCTCCCACTCCATCTGTCCCCCTGCTTAAATAAATGAATGGATGAATGAATGAATGAATGAATTAAAATTCTCCTGTAGTCAGAGAGCATATTTGCATGATTTCACTGATTTTGTATTTGTTGAGACTCTTTTAGTCCAGATTATATTCTATCCTGGTAAATGTTCCATGTGTACTTGAAAAAAATGTATATTCTGTTCTTCTTGGGTAGATTTTTCCATAAATGTTAAATGATGAAAGTGTTGCCGAATTCTTCTATGACTTTACTTATTTTCTATCTGTTCTATCAATTACTGGGAGTATATTGAAATCTTCAAAAATACTCGTGAATTGAAACTTCAATTACATTAACTTATTACAGTTGTCCTATAACTCAACGATGTTCCTTCCTTCCTTTTCTATGGGAGGATAAATCCTGTCTTTGATATTTCATTTTGGTCCAAACCTAAATGTTGTATTTCCAGTCATTTACCTACCCTAGATCCCTAGAGAGGAAAAGCAAACGACAATCATCCAGGTCAACATACTCACGAGATTCCTCCCTTACTTCGTTTTAATAACTTTGTATTGTTTATTATATTGTACTGTATGCATTTAAAAAATCATATGTTATGGTTTCCATCCTTTATTTTTGGTTTTTAGAAGATCCACATAGCAGTTTCAATACTACCTTTTGAGGATTTTCATAGAGGTATACACATAATGACATGAAGAGCGTTATTGGCATTCAAGGCAGGTTTAATTGGGAACTTGGCAGATATTCAGCAATTGCTACCCAGAAGAGTTGATCACAGAATTACATTTGAATTGATGATTTGGAGTTCTCAATGGAAGAAGACACAGCATGAAAACATTTCAGACATGGGTAATATGAAAAAATGTGCAAAGGTGTGAATAGAATATAACGTGTTTGCAAAATCTCAAATAGACTGCTATTTCTGGATTATGAAGTGGAGTTCTGGAACGTTAATTCAACTTTGAAAGATGAGGTTGAGCTAGGAGGCTGTTGCCAGATCAAAAGAGAGATTGTATAATAGCCAAAGCATAGCTGACCATGATCCTTTGGTTGGGGTAGGATAAAAAACTAAATAAGGAAAATAAAGTCTTTGAGAAGCCATATTGAGTGTCCAAAAAACACTAGAACACATAATTTGTAGAGTCAATTATTTATATAGTTATGAGATTTTGGCCTAGTATCATTAAGTCATCATGAAAATACTATAGCAAAGGACAGACAATAGGTTGATTCTAGGTGTGGGTTTTTAAAGGCTATACAACTGATGAAGCAGAGTCAGGAGTTTTATGGATGATGCTATGAAACTATGAAATGATCAGTCATGAATTCCAGGGTTAACAAAGAATGAAAATAATGATTTTAGTAGAAGTAGATTATAGCTGGAAAAAAAATAGGAACTTGTTTTCTGAAAGTTGAATAGAAGAATGCNTTTTTAAAGGCTATACAACTGATGAAGCAGAGTCAGGAGTTTTATGGATGATGCTATGAAACTATGAAATGACCAGTCATGAATTCCAGGGTTAACAAAGAATGAAAATAATGAGTGTAGTAGAAGTAGATTATAGCTGGAAAAAAAAATAGGAACTTGTTTTCTGAAAGTTGAATAGAAGAATGTAAGATTTTGGAATTCAGCAGTTTTATTACAATGACATTAAACAAGATCAAAAAGCTGTTAACCAGGTTCTCTCCTTATGAGTTTGTGTCCTGGAAAATAGTATTACTCACTGCCAGTGCTATAGCAATTTATGGCAGGTATCAATAGAGTAAAGCATGATTTCTATAAAACTTTCATGCCTAAAATCAAACTTTATATTGTGGCCTCCTCCAATCTTCTAATCCTAAATATGACCACCTACAGTTCAAAATGCATAGAAACTTTCCATCCCTCCCTTGTGTCACTAGCACTCTCTAATCTGAATCTTAGGGCACATAACAATGCATATTGGTACACTCCTCACAATTACCTCCGCTTTTTTTGATGAATTCCTGCTCATCCTTGAGCTTTCACCTTTAATGTTACATTTTCCAAGAAATCACATTTGCACGTTTCTGTGCTACCATCTGTATAACCAGGAAACTCCTATAACTACGCAATTATTTTGATGTAGTATCGCCAAATTTCCTAGTTCTATGTTCAAAACCAATATTTAGAGCAAACGTTATCATTCTTTCTCAAAATCACCAATGTAAGTATTAATAGGCTGTTCACAGATCCTCCGTGAACAGTAATTGATCGTGACCTCATTGAAGGAATATTTTTTCAAAGAGGAGCTTTTCCATTGAATATCTGTATTTTTGTTTTCAAATAGTCCTTAAAAGGCACTGAGAGAATCATTACGGATTACATGTTATGCACCCTGGAATCCTTGAACTGTCTTCTGATATATCTATGTCACCTGTGTTTGCTCCGCTATTAGTAGCCTAGGGAAAAAATTGTACTTTCATTGGCACAGTGGCAAATGTTATTTCTCTGTTTTTGTCAATTTCTGAAATTGGAGACTTACAGGGCTCCTTAAGCATTTCTATCCAACATTGCTGCCTGAGGGTGTCTTTTATATGCTCACAATCACCATTGTCAGCACCAACTTTCTGGATCTGCTTTTTTCCTATTTTTATTTCTCTTTTGGTTCTGGCTGCTATTCCCTGTGGTTATATTTACTGCAGAGCACACATCTTTACTGCTGGGAGCGGCTGCATCACGTTGCAACATTAATGCCTAAGAATTGCCAACACTGCCAATACCGACATGCGTGGATGCTGTTCTCCTGCGCCTCCATGTCTTTGTGGGGTGCTGCCATTCACAGTGCTTCCATTCATCCCCCAACAGTGACCCTGGGGTTCTAATGATTCACAGAAAGTCTTTAGTGAAACACATCTTTCTGGTTTTCACTTGCTGTTCTCTCTCCCAGGAATTCTGGTCTTAGTCTATAGGCGTTAGAATGGGGAATTAAATGTATCCATTTGTGTAGTCATTTGCTCATTCCATCAACATATTTTTATCAAGTTCCTATTTCTATCAACATTGCTGCCTGAGGGTGTCTTTTATATGCTCACAATCACCATTGTCAGCACCAACTTTCTGGATCTGCTTTTTTCCTATTTTTATTTCTCTTTTGGTTCTGGCTGCTATTCCCTGTGGTTATATTTACTGCAGAGCACACATCTTTACTGCTGGGAGCGGCTGCATCACGTTGCAACATTAATGCCTAAGAATTGCCAACACTGCCAATACCGACATGCGTGGATGCTGTTCTCCTGCGCCTCCATGTCTTTGTGGGGTGCTGCCATTCACAATGCTTCCATTCATCCCCCAACAGTGACCCTGGGGTTCTAATGATTCACAGAAAGTCTTTAATGAAACACATCTTTCTGGTTTTCACTTGCTGTTCTCTCTCCCAGGAATTCTGGTCTTAGTCTATAGGCGTTAGAATGGGGAATTAAATGTATCCATTTGTGTAGTCATTTGTTCATTCCATCAACATATTTTTATCAAGTTCCTATTAAGTCCCGGGTGCATGGCTAAGCAGTGAGAACTCAACAAAGGTATTGTTCGCTGCCAAATCCAGTGGATAGTCTAATCTGGTGGAAGAGACAAAGATTCAAGGGTTTTTTTTTTTTTTCCATTTATCCCAAATATTTAAAGAACACTTACATGTCTCCCATTCAGAATAGAGTAATAAATAAAATTGGCCAAGATCTTTCTCTCTTGGAAGTGAAGTCTTTCTCCTCTTGACGAGAGTTAATGAACAATAAAAAAAANTTTTTTTTTTTTTTCCATTTATCCCAAATATTTAAAGAACACTTACATGTCTCCCATTCAGAACAGAGTAATAAACAAAATTGGCCAAGATCTTTCTCTCTTGGAAGTGAAGTCTTTCTCCTCTTGATGAGAGTTAATGAACAATAAAAAAATNCACTGCCAATACCGACATGCGTGGATGCTGTTCTCCTGCGCCTCCATGTCTTTGTGGGGTGCTGCCATTCACAGTGCTTCCATTCATCCCCCAACAGTGACCCTGGGGTTCTAATGATTCACAGAAAGTCTTTAATGAAACACATCTTTCTGGTTTTCACTTGCTGTTCTCTCTCCCAGGAATTCTGATCTTAGTCTATAGGCGTTAGAATGGGGAATTAAATGTATCCATTTGTGTAGTCATTTGTTCCATTCCATCAACATATTTTTATCAAGTTCCTATTAAGTCCCGGGTGCATGGCTAAGCAGTGAGAACTCAACAAAGGTATTGTTCGCTGCCAAATCCAGTGGATAGTCTAATCTGGTGGAAGAGACAAAGATTCAAGGGTTTTTTTTTTTTTTCCATTTATCCCAAATATTTAAAGAACACTTACATGTCTCCCATTCAGAACAGAGTAATAAACAAAATTGGCCAAGATCTTTCTCTCTTGGAAGTGAAGTCTTTCTCCTCTTGATGAGAGTTAATGAACAATAAAAAAATAAATAAGTAGTGATAGCTGTTATGAAGAAAAACAGCAGAAAAATAAAACCATATTATATATGATGAATTTATAGGGGGATAGGTTTTAGATAGAACATCCTCTCTAAGAATTTGTCATGTAAGCAGAGATCCAAATAAGGATAAGGAAAATAGACTAATCAAAAGGACAATAGGCAATTTACGGTAAAAAAAAAAATCAAAGCCACTGTTATTATTGCATTTTAAATAATATCTTCTATAACTAAATTTTATTTTGATTATTGCCACATTTACTGAGGCATTGTGTTCTTCTTTCCATGTTGAGTATATGTATCAAAATTATGCTCAAATGTCTTTTGCCCTTTTGTCCCTCTATAGTTAAAACTATATTACAAATAAACTTAGGTAGAAAAAAACAAGTGAATTCAATCAAGCAGTTTTTCAATTTAAAACACCGAGTTAGTTACTAGTTACTAAACATGGATTTAAATGTAGTCAATCTGTTCTTTCCAAAATCATTAATTCTTTGATTGAAGTCAATAAACAGGCAATCTGAACATGCACATTGATTAATCATCAACTAACAGGAGTGATTCCATCAATGAAGTTACAGATAATCATTCCAGCCATTTGTAATAGATAATTGGATTCGCTTAATGCCAAAGGGAAAAAAAAAAAAAGTTCAGATCTAGTTCTTTTTTTTTTTTTGTAAGATTTTATTTATTTAGTTGACAGAGAGAGTGAGAGAGAGCACAAGTAGGGGAGTGGCAGGCATCCCAAGCAAAAGGCAGACGCTTAACCAACTGAGCTACCCAAGTTGTCCCCAGATCTACTTCTTCAGGAATAGTTTACTCTGAGACTGATCATGTTTGCATGTCATTGTTATTCTAAAGGGATACTACATAGACTGACACATATTTGTTATGGTGTGTGTGTGTATGTTTGTATATATATCAGAAAACTCTTATTCTATTTGGTCAATGCAGTGCAATATATAAGATCCCAGAGTGTACAAAATTAATACTAGTTTTTTTTTAATCCATGACAATTTTGGAGATTAGATTATATATATAGATAGATAGATAGATAGCCAGAATACATTTTATTACCTTAGGAAACTTAGCACTGTATGTAATTTTTGCCCCAGTAGTAATTTTTTTCCAACTGTTAAGTAATTGAGTCATTAGTTAAAATTAAGGAACACATCTATAAATTTGGAGCTACATATATGTGTGTGTCTGTGTGTGTGTATATATATATATATTTTTTTTTCTGTTAGAACTCACGAGTGGGAGGGGCAGAGGGAGAGAGAGAGAGAATCTTAAGCATTCTCCATGCCAAGCGTGGAGCCCGACTTGGGGCTCCATCTCACAACCCTGATATCACGACCTGTGCCGAAATCAGAGAGTCAGATGCTTAACCAACCCAGCCACCCAGGCATCCCTGGAGCTACTTATATTTTTAATAAGTAAGATGAAAGTTATTTTTAGCTATGATTTGTCATACCTCTTTGTTTCTTCATATTTAAGAATGTATGTTTAAAAAAACTGCCCAAACATTGTGTGGTGTATCTAAAAGTTTGAAGTGCCATTCCTAGGGCACTGAGTTCTAGACATATTTATGATCTTTTGAGTAGACACAATAGTGTATGCAAACCCCTATAATCTACCTCAGAGGTGTTTAATGACTAAATATAAAGTCAGTGTATAAGTTCTCAGAGAATTTCAAGTAGCATAATCCTATATTTAATTTCCAATTTTGGTTCTATTCAATTGGTTTTATGTCTGTCTTTATAGTAGGATGGTGTAAGGAGATTCTGATTTCCTAGGTACAGCTCAAGGGTAAACTAGCAGTCACATACTTTCAATTACCTCTTCCAACAGTAAAACAATAAAAATATAAAATTTTGAGAATGTTTCAAAAGGTTAAATTTGACTTGCCAAATCAAATTTTAATCATGAATCTTAAAAATATATTTCCTGGGCACCTGAATGGCTCAGTCGGTTGAGCATCTGCCTTTGGTACAGGTTGTGATCCCGGGGTCTTGGAATCAAGTCCCATGTCACGCTCCCTGCTCAGAGGGGAGTCTCTTTCTCCCTCTTACCCTGCTCATGTGCTCTCTTTCTCTCTCTCTCTCACTCTGTCTCTCAAATAAATAAATAAAATCTAAAAAAAAAAAAAAAATGTATAGGGGCGCCTGGGTGGCTTAGTCCTTAAGCGTCTGCCTTTGGCTCAGGGCATGATCCTGGAGTCCTGGGATTGAACCCCACATCAGGCTCCTCTGCTGGGAGCCTGCTTCTTTGTCTCCCACTCCCCCTGCTTGTGTTCCCTCTCTCGCTGGCTGTCTCTCTCTCTGTCAAATAAATAAATAAAATCTTTAAAAAAAATAAAAAATAAAAAAAAATTTTTTAAATGTATATGCATATATATATAAATATATATATTTNTTGTCTCCCACTCCCCCCTGCTTGTGTTCCCTCTCTCGCTGGCTGTCTCTCTCTCTGTCAAATAAATAAATAAAATCTTTAAAAAAAATAAAAAATAAAAATTTTTTTTAAAATGTATATGCATATATATATAAATATATATATTTCCTAAGCTTCGCTTTAATGTGAATAATGAGTAGAAAATGTAACTTTAGATTTCTTCTGGGCTTTTTCTTATAATCACTGGTATTGGGGAATTCTAATGGTAGAATATAGAATATGTACAGCAAAACGTATTTGTCAAGGATTGTCGTTAGTTTAGATTTGGACTAGTTGAATGTGTCATGCTCTGGACACATCCAGATTACAAATATCCAGGGCACAATCAAGGAAAAATATTATAAAACACATAAATAAATTATTAAACGATGTTCCAAGTTAGAGGTCAGGGTGAAGATTTATTCTGAGAATATAAATTTTGGCATCAGCATCATATAAATGATAGTTTAAACCATGACTATGAATGAGGACACCAATCTGCATAGCCTTGCCTTTTTCTGTAGTAATGTTGAGAAGCAAATGTGTAGGAGTAATCAAATATTTATATGTGTGATTTACGGCTACAACTTGACTTAATATAGCATCTGAATCCTAAGAGCACAGTCTTATCTTATACATTAAGCATATATTTCACCAAACTTGGTTGATGACTTTTCAATGTATTGGTATATATCCTGCCTTAATTAAAACACATGCACACAAGCGTGCACGCACACGCACACACACACACACCACATAGAATATAGAACATGCTATTCTCATTCCCTCTATAGAATACAGTGATCTTGGAAATGACCTTAGCATTTTATTATTTCTAAAGCAATGTCACTTTTAACAGTATAAATCTCCCTACATTTAAGTATAAAAATCATTTGTGGTTAAAAACTGTTAAAATTTATTTTTATATTGATAAAG
Organism: Ailuropoda melanoleuca; assembly: GCF_002007445.2. NCBI lineage: Eukaryota > Metazoa > Chordata > Mammalia > Carnivora > Ursidae > Ailuropoda > Ailuropoda melanoleuca. The sequence goes on from NC_048224.1 coordinate 118,926,793, forward strand.
CAAAATAGTGGGCTCTTATAGTCCACCAAATGCTTACAGAGTCTGACATGTCATTAAATGTTCTCTTCAGACCATTTAGTTCATTCTGTACTTGGATATTGGAAATATTACACTTTCTAAAACTCATATTAACATTTAGACACATGTGGCAAATTTGTATATTTCTCAGTAGATATTTTATGGCCCTCAGTGGTTTCCAATTTTACCCAATATATCAAAAGTGGAGAAAACTATGTAAAACATTATGAGGAATCTCATATGCTATGGATAATTCAAAAGTCTGTGACCAGACTGGTAATTTAAATATATTAAGTGGCAAGTATAATACTATTGTGAGCTTTGGTCTCTGTTCTACCAGAAAAAAATAGAATCCCACCTTGAGGCATCAAAATTTATGTTACTTGCAGGGAGCCATGGCTTTCTAAAGGTTCTCATGAGTGTAAAAAAACATGGGAGCTAGTGCTGGGTTGAGAAACCTGAACTATTAATTGATAAATTTCCGGAGTCACTTTGTGGACAAGTCTAAGAGTTAAAGCTTTAGAACCCAGGCATTGGGGAGAGGGAGACATAATTTTGTGAGTCTTACCTCCAGGAGCTTGACCATCTTCAGTAGTAAATATTGGAGAAAGTTCCCCTCATGCTTCCAGCAGGGGGAAGAGAAAAGGAATTATCTCGAAATGCTCCAGAGCACTCTCTTAACAAGGCCTGCCCTCAGAAGAAAATCCTTAATCAGAGCCTAACCTGCTTGGGGTATTATCAGAACAAAACTGACTTGGGAAAAGGGAAATACCAAAGTCCAGCCCACTGTAGCCATTGTCTTCCACCAGAGTGGGGAAGAAAAAACTTTGCTCTACCTATTCATTCCCCCTCTACTGCAACCTCTAGCAACCACTAATCTTACTGTATTTTCAGTTTTGCCTTTTCTAGAATGCCATATAGTTGGAATCATACAATGTGTAGCCTTCTCAGATTTGATTGTTTCACCTAGCAATATGCATTTATGGTTCCTCCATGTCTTTTCATGGCTTGATAGCTTCAGCACTATAGTGCTGAATAATATTCCATTGTCTGGAGGTATCAGAGATTATTTATCCATTAAACTTGGTTGCTTCCTAGTTTTGGCAATTATGAATAAAGCTGCTGGTATAAACTTTAATGAGCAGGTTTTTGTGTGGAAGTAAGTTTTCAACCTCTGTGTGGAAATGCCGAAAAGTGAGATTGTTGGATCATATGGTAACCATATGTGTAGGTTGGCGGTGGGGTGGGGAGAAACCTGCTAAATTGCCATCCAAAGTGTCTGTACATTTTACCATCCCACCAGCAATGAGTGAGAACACTTGGTATTCCATGTCTTCTCTAGCGTTCTGTGTTATCAATATTCTGGATTTGGGCAATTCTAATAACTATATAGTGGCATCTCATTGTCTTAATTTGCATTTCCCTGGTGATGTATGATGTGGAGAAGCTTTTCATATGCTTATTTGCCATCTGTTTATCTTCTTTGATCAGGTGTCTGTTAAGGTCTTTGGCCCATTGTTTTAGTCAGATTGTTTATTTTCTTTCATTGACTTTGTTTGTTTGTTTGTTTGTTTAGAACTGGCTGAGATTCCCAAGCAGGATCTGGTGTGGTCTCAGAGATGTTGTCTGCCTGAGACTGGGGCAGGCTTTGATTGGTCTGGACTGAACAAGGCAGACCCTCATGTTCCGCATTGTGGTAAATGCCTTGGTTAGGAATAAGAGGAATAGGTTCTCAGAAAGCTTGCTTCAAAACAGAAACCTGAAAAGAAGGGTAATGAGCCAGGATAAACTGAGATAAATATGGAGACTGACTCCTAAAATTATGCTGTTATATTTATGCTTATGCAGTTTTGGCTTTGGTGTACACTACTATATTATACTTTCATTATATAGACTGTGGTTGTTATAGTTGTTGTGACTTTAAAACTTCAACCTCTTTTAGACTTTGATTCTCAATATATAGCATCAACAACCATGAGATACTGGGTTTTTAAATTTTTTTTAACATATTCATTTTTGAACAAACTTAGAGCATTCATTATTCCTTCAATTCTCTTAAAGATAAGCCTCTCAGCATCACCTAAATCACCATTATTGTGTCCATTATTATTTTTCCTTTTTTTTCATTTGTTTGCCTTTCATGAACCTCTCCTTAGTTTTATTGGTATCAGTTCCAATGTTTTCAGGTTCACTATCTGCCATCCTATCTGATTTATCATTCAGCTTGCTCCTGTATTATCAGGGAACACATTATTAATTTTATTGTTCTGTTTCTCCTGGCCGGCATATTTAACAGGATTAGATAAAATTTTCTTTTCTTTCATTTAAGATGAGGACTCACTATGTTTTTCACTAGTAATTACTTCCTTGCTATATCATTTCATTATTATGATTGTGTTCAGTATTCTGGGCAGTGGCAGTTTGATTATCAACCGGAGTTTTGTTTGTGATCCCCTGTGTGTCTATGATTAAAATCCATGAATTCTTCCCCAGGTAATTCAATACTAATTTAATATATAGCTTAACACATTATCATTTTATTTCCCTACTTTCCTAATTTATATGGTATTTGGTGCAAGCCGTGGCTTTGTTTAGATTGTTTATAAATTGTTGTCACAAAGTTAATCTCATGTTTATAATTGACTCAATATTTTATCTTATCGTATTGGGGAGAAAACAATATAGTAATTCACTTATTTCTTATTTGCCACATTTATTATAGATACACACAAATGTAAAAGTCATAGTTGAAGATGTTAAAATCACACAGATTTATTAATTTATTAATGAACCAAAGATGAAACAGAAATAAGATCAAAGTCAGAGCAGGTTTAATGTTGCCCAATACAAGGAAAGAGAAGTTGGCCCAAGTAAACTTCAGAGAGATTCTGGGCTCAGAGTCAGCAGGCAGCAGAGAGTTGTAATGAAATTCATGTAAAAACTAAAGGAATCAACTCAGAGTCTGTATTAGGAAGCCTGCTCTAATCTGTAGTGCTATTCCCTCCCACCAGGAACAGACAGAGAATAGGGAGCCCAGGTTATTCTCAGACAATCTAATGCTGATGTGGCCTTCCTATATTAGCATTTGTTGTGTCATTAGGAAGTGTACACAGCCTAACAGCATTCACATCTCCTCATCTTAAAGTGAACTTTACTAGTTGCTTTTGAAGGTGATCCCTGGAAAGCTCATGGCATGGTACCCCCACTTAGGAATAGTCTAGCCTTTAACAGATCCACTTACCCAACAGCAGAGAAGAAAAATTCCATCTATACTATCCCTGAGCTTAATTTATGAATTAAGGACAATTAATTATCCTCATACTTAAAGGAGAATTCTGAGCATGATCAGTGACAACTAAACAAACAAAAAGAAAAAGAAGCAATAAATAAATAAATAATCTGAACCAAGAGAAACAGAGATTGTTGAGAAAAATGAAAATTTTACAATAAGCTAAATTTAAATTTAATCGATTAAAATGCATTCCTTAAAAATAAGATGACATGGAAAAATAAAAATTAAAAAAAGAAACCTCAAAAACTAAAAATATAGGGACACATGGGTGGCTCACTGGCTAAGCATCTGCCTTTGGCTCAGGTCATGATCCCAGAGTCCTGGGATAGAGTGCCTCATAGAGCTCCTTGCTCAGCGGGGAACATGCTTCTCCCTCTCCCTCTGTCTGCCTCTCTGCCTGCTTGTGCTCTCTCTCTCTCTCTCACTCTCTGTCTCTCAAAATAAAAAAAAAAAAAGTTGAAAATATAATTTATACTTTAAAAAAAAAATGAGAGCTATACGCTTTGTGTTCAAAAACATTCCCCCAAAATTGGGGCACCTGAGTGGCTCAGTTGGTTAAGCGTCCAACTCTTGATTTTGGCTCAGATCATGATCTCAGGGTTGTGGGATCAAGCCCCACCTCAGGCTCTCTGCTCAGCAGAGTCTGCTTGGGATGCTCTCTCTCCCTCTTCCTTTGCCCCTCCCCCTGCTCTCTCTCTCTTTCTCTCTGTCTCCCTCTAAAGTAAATAAATCTTAAAAAAAAAAAAAAATCATTTCCCCCCAAATGTAAAGGAAGATATTGAAGTAAAGCCTATGAAAGAAAAGATGGATATAAATCATAAGTTTCAGGAAATGTACAAACTTAAGTGTCAGTTTGGATGATTCCAATTGCATACATGAGGAAATCTCACTTAATTATATTAAGAATGTATTTGTTCCTGTATCTGAAATCAAGAGATGAGATAAGTAATGGAAGTACCCTGGAAAAAGCTCAACCTTTTTTTCTGTGATTGTCTTACTTTTGTGCTCCTCCTGTGACCTTTGTCCTCTGGCTACCTTCTCTGGCTGCAACAGCAGTTCCTCATGTCACATCTATACACTACTATCCAGAAAACTGAATTATCTTTCCAAGCAGATTTTAGCAGAATGGGAAGAATGCTTCTTTTCCAGAAGCCCTAGCCAGAGCCAACTTCAGAACACTGCAAGCATTTTTTTTTCCTTATCTTTTCCTTTTTTTTTTTTTTTTTTTTTTTTTTTGCAAGCATATTTCAAAGAAGGGCACAGTGACAGCTTTTCTGGCCTTAGCCTGGGAGCCCATGGTATGTTGCGGCTTGTGATTCAGCAAAGCCTTTTGCCCGCCTCTCATGTAGGTACCAAGAATTCCCTGGAGTGGAGTTTGCAAAACCATNAAAAAAACACTCATATCTATACACATGTTTATAGAATTTCAAAACACAAAAGATATAGAGAAAATCCTTAAGGCAGAAGAGAGAGGGGGAAAGCTATATTCCCCAACAATGAGAATGAAAATAGCATCACAGAGCACTTGACATTACAGATACTGGAGTCTTGCCGTCAAATTTCTGAGGGAAAAGATGTTTTGGGATCATTGTCTAAGATTCTACTCTCAGCTNGTGGTCTGCTGTCTGGCAGGAGGAGGGACGGGCTGCTGGTGTGCTGCATGAGCAGAGTCTTACTGTAGGTCAGTGGGGCATCTGTCAGAGTTTCTACTCGCCCTACAAGCATCCTGAATGTTTAGTGCCAAAGGGAGCGTGACATTAAATAGCAAATAAAAGCACATGACAAATCAAGAAAGAAAGAAAGAAAGAAAGAAAGAAAGAAAGAAAGAAAGAAAGAAAGAAAGAAAAAGAAAGAAAAATGTGTTAACTTCCATGGCACTTTTCCCCCTTGCTTTTTGAAGAGACCCTATGTTTTCATTTTGCCATAAGCCCTGCAAATTAATTATCTGGCTCTGGCCTCAGCATATATTTTTTCTTGATATGCATTGACCTAAATTGTGCCATACTTCCAATCCTGAATTAAATAGCATGGCAAGAAGAATTACATGTAAATTTGAAAGAAAAAATAAAATGGAGGTAGGATTAACTACTCTGAATTTCATTGTTGTATTGTTGTAATAACCTCAATAAAACTCAGAGTTCTATTTACAGGAGGGCATTTGCAGCTGAACAAATGTCCACAACAATCTATGCAATAAAATAGCTATAAAAAGAAGAGAAAAAAGTGGATGTGATTCAGCTATGAAATAAAAAAAGAAATTTACTTAAGACATTAGGTAACACAAAAGAGTTATTTTAAGATGAACAGAATAAATGAAAAAAACACTCATATCTATACACATGTTTATAGAATTTCAAAACACAAAAGATATAGAGAAAATCCTTAAGGCAGAAGAGAGAGGGGGAAAGCTATATTCTCCAATAATGAGAATGAAAATAGCATCACAGAGCAATTGACATTACAGACACTGGAGTCTTGCTGTCAAATTTCTGAGGGAAAAGATGTTTTGGGATCATTGTCTAAGATTCTACTCTCAGCTAAATTAATAATCAACAGTGAAGCCATAAAAGATGTTTTCAGACATAAAGGGCATGAAAATTTGCTTCTGATGACTTTTTTATGCTCTACCCAAGTTGCAGTGGCAAAGACAGCAGAGGGGTGACCATATAGAAGATATGGCCCAAGAAATGATGACTCCATATAAAGCATTGGATCGATAACTTGCGGTAGTCTTGTGAGTGTCTTCTCAAAAGCATGCAGAGGCATTTAAAAGGGATATTTCTAAGAAATAAGGGATCAGATAAAGAATGATTAAAAGATGAGAAAAAGATGATGGTGATAAAGGCAGAAAAATGAAAAATTAAGAAGAGCAATCAGAAGCTCCAGTAAAAAAATATTTATGTATAAAATTTACAGTGCAAAGAGGAAAGAAGATAACAGATGTGATGGAGAGATTTAAAAAAATTCAAGGATATAATAAAATGAAAATATTTGTTTTTGAAGCTAAGAATAGTCATAGTTGAGCATCTATAGAGTGTTAACAATAGCCATATATAAATGAGAATAGAATATTTAAATTATTGGCACATAAGCATAATTTTCTAGTGACAATAATGCAAAAATTATATTGCTTCATAATCTTAATCTGTGGACACATAATTAAAATCAATTTGAAGGCAGAATGTAAGATATTCTAAAAATCTTGAAAATGCTAACTTAAATGTACTATTGATAAATACTGGGCAGATTGGAAGGAAAAATTACACTCAGTACAGGCCTGAAATTGTTAGCAGTTGATTGAAATAGATATAAAATTTTATTTTGATTTTAATTTTGAAACCATAGTCAGTGATCAAATGAGTCAAAGGAATCAAAGGACTCAATGATATAAATATTATTCAGGAGGGGAGAAAAGAGGTGAATAAATATAGTATGTTTTATAGGAAGTAATCAGTGCAAATTTTCTTACAATGATATGTGGAAAAATAAGCATGTTTTAAAAAAAAGAAAAAAAATAAGAATTTGCCTTTGAGGAGTTGAACTTGGATGGACAAGGAAGGTTTTGTAGAGATCATATTATTTGTCCATGAACTTAGTCATTTTTACCTTGTTCATGTAAAAGAGACAATTATCAAATATTCATGCTTCCATTTGGTATCGTGCAAGTAGTTCAGGCCAATGGGGAGTGAATAGAAGTAGGCCTTCAGCCCATGAACAGCTCCCCACATACCCTTTTTTCCATTTTTTCCTGTTTACAAGAGCCACTTAAAGTAGGGCTTCCTACCACAGAAACTCTTGGAGTATATTCACACCAGTTTGAAAGAGCAACAAACATTTTATGTGTTAAGCTGCAGAAATTTGGAATTGTGTTTTATACCAGCTAGATATAATTCCACTAAATAATTTAGACAAGAAAACTGTTTCGTGATAAACTCTTCTAAGTGCAAATGATATGTTATTATGTGCATGCATCATTCTGATGAAAACTATTTTTAAAATGCCAAATAAAAAGAAAGAAACCTCTGCTCTTGTTTTACTGACGGTTAAAATTGCATGCAGTGCAATTTTCTCAATATTATATCTACCATGTCGGGTTTCAGAATTATATTATATGGAAAGCCTATGATTTTGATGTATTTCAAATTTATAAAATCCATATTTTTCTGAAGGAAGTGAGAACACTAACTAGAAAAGATATATGCACCCCGTGTTTGTTGCAGCATTATTTACAATAGCCAAGACGTGGAATCATCGTAAGTGTCCATCAACGGATGCATGGATAAAGAAAAAGTGATATATATACACAAAAGAATAATATTCAGCCATAAAAAGGAAGGAAATCTTTCCATGTATGACAACATGGATGAACCTTGTGAACATCATGCTAAGTGAAATAGGGTAGATGGACAAAGACAAATGCCATATTATCTCACTTATATGTGGAATCTTAAAAACAAAACAGAACTCATAGACACAGAGAGCAGGCTGGTGGTTATCAAAGGCAGAGATAAGAGGGTAGGTGAAATGAGTGATAGTAGTCAAAGATACAGACTTCTAGTTATAAAATAAATAAGAGCTGGAGATGTAATGTATGGCATGGTGACTGTAATTAATAATACTATACTGCATATTTGAAAGTGCTAAGAGTGTAGATATTAAAATTTCTCATCACAAGAAAAAATATTTGTAATTATGTGTAGTGATGGATGTTAACTAGATTTATTGTGGTGATCATTTCACAGTATATGTGAAGAACGAATCATTATCTTGTACATGTGAAACTAATGTTATATGTCAATTATATGTGAGTCAAAATAAAATAAAAATAAAAATAAATGATATGTATGTATGTATATTTAAACTTAACTAAAATGTTATAAAATAAATAATAGGCATACTCATAAGTGAGTGTCTTCACAAGAAAGAAGATAAGGCCATTTTTTTGGTCAAAAATACATTGAATAAAATGGACCAAAAAATCAGCGTAGAGCTCAAATGGACGTCAAAAATGAACACTGTATGGGTGCTTTTTGAGGAACTCACAGAAATGCATGCAATAATTTAAACCTAATGGACTATAATAATGCTACAAAACTGTTTTATTAATGCAGGAGAGTGTGAAAGAAATGTTTTTGAGGACATATTTATAAAACCATAAAATGATTACTGATTATTCTGCAGTGCACTCTGGCATATTAGCAAGCCTGCTTCGATATTCATGCGATATATTAGCTTCACACAACCCCATCATAATTTAACATTTTAAAAAGAAGTGCTACCCCAGACTACTTTGTTTACAAAGTATAAAAGCATCAAGAGTGCATCAGTCAGATTTTCCTGCATGGTAAACTAGTACAAATTTAGTAGCTTAAAGTAAAATCATTTTATTTTGCCCATAATTCTGTGGCTCAGCTGTGTGACTCTTCTGAGGCAGCTCAGCTGATACATGCTGGGTTCTCCCCTGCCTCCGTTGCCAGCTGATGAGTCACCCAGCTGCTAGATGTTCGAGGATGGCCTGACTCAAGTGTTAGGCAGTTGGCAGCCTGATGGAATAAGGAGATAAGCTGGGACGACACATTTCTGCATCTCATCGTTCCTTGTCACCCAATGGGCTAGCCCATTCTTCTTCCTGTGATATTTCATGGTAGTCTCAGAATTTCAAAAGGCAGCAAGAAAACATGTTAATGTGCAAACACTTTTACAATCTAACAGAAATGGTAACTTTCAAGAAACTAAATGTCAGAGTTTAAACATACTTCATATAGCTATATGCATTTCTATTTGTGTATTTGTGCAAATGATACATACATGCACTGTTATATGTACACAAAACACATATGCATAAACATATCGTTTAGCCCCTTTTTTTAAAGCATAAATTGATGACATTGTGGAGTCCTCTCTTTTAGGTTGCCTTCATGGGCCATCACCCATTCCCCAGAAATCATACCATTCTGGGATTCACCTGTTCAGGACTTGGAGAACCCATATTATTCTCTAGTTCAGGGACACTTCTTTACTTAGTCCATGAATATCTACTGAGCACCCATAAAGTATAAGCAATATTCTATACACTAGGTATTTAATGATGATAGAAATAGGTAAGTCTATGAACTAAGCTTTTAACACAAGTAGGAGAAAGAAAAATTGAAAACATACACATTGAGAAAGTGGATCCATAAAAGATCTAGAATATGAATTTATTCTAGTATAATAAATATATAGCCATTCCTTTGCCAATATTTGATTACAAGTACTTTCCTATGTTACCATATTTTCCTTTTTACTACTATTCCTTTCATAAAGAGATGATTTGAATTTTCTGTAGGATGACTTAAGTACTTGTGTGCTCCTGAGAAGTTATTAAAGTGAAATGTATCAAGTAATTGAAAATTCTACAGTAGCCCCAAGAGTCTCTTTCTTCCTATAATAATACTATGACACCCATGTCTTGTAATAGTGATATACCCATATGTATAAAAAATACTCTTGCCCTCCTAAATATTTTAGCATAATTATATTTAAATGTCTTCGGCTTTCTGTGCAGATCAAGTAGTTCAAATAGAGAGTTACTGTACCAGTTGTTGGTTTACATAATTATAGCCCTTTTGCTGGTACATTCCTGAAGATCTTAATTTTTTTTTATTTAAACACAAAGGATACTTGGTTTAAAATATTGATGAAAGGCAAAAGCAACCATTAAAATAAATATATCTAATGTTGTGGTAAGCACAAAATAAACATTTCACTTTTATTCAAAATATCTGAAACTTGGAAGCAACCAAGATATCTTTCAGTAGGTGAATTGCTACACAAACTTTAGTGCATCCAGACAATGGAAATATTATTCAGTGATAAAAAGAAATGAGCTATCAAGCCACTAAAATGCATGGAGGAAATTTAATACATATTAAATACTCTAGAAAGTAGCTTTCTAAAAAAGCTAAATACTATGTGATTCCAACCATATGACATTGTGGAAAAGGAAAAAGACAATGAAAAAGCATCAGTGGTTTCCAGTGGGTTGAGGACAAGGTAAGAAGGGTTGGTAAGCGGAGTACAGGGCATTTTTAGGACGGTGATATTGTTCTGTAGAATACTGTAATGGTGGATATAGGTCATTATGCATTTGTCAAAACCCATAGAATGTATGACACAAAGAGTGACCTTAATAGAACTTGGACGTTAGTTAGTAGTATTGTATCAATATTGGCTCATGAAGTGTAACAAATGTAGCTCACTAATACAAGATGTTAATAAGGGAAACTGTGAGTGTGTGTGTGTTGGGGGTAAGGGGTATATGAAAACTCTCTGTGCTCTGCTCATTTTTTTTGTAAACTTATAAAGTATTCTAAAAAATAAAGTCTATTAATTTAAAAATGACATTTCTATAAAGTAGGCCCCCAGCTAAGCCAAATAACATGCAAAGAAACACACAAAAGAAAATTGTAGTTAAGGGGCAGATATGATGGAAGGAATCATATAATTTGAAGGATTCGTATGATCAACGCGATGCATTATGAAGGAAATATAATGGCTCCTATATTTCTTCAGAGTATGCAGAGTCATATTTATTTGGACCTCAATTGGAAAAACATAATTCCAGCTAAAAGGATTAGGTCATGATACTCCCTTCACCTCAGTGCACAAGATATTGCATCACAGAGATGAAGTCAGAAAGTTTGATCAAAACTACTTTTACCATAGCACTGCTAACAATTCTATTGGAGCTAATAATGATGGTGAGGATGAAGAGAGGACAGCGATGACAGTATCAACATTAACTTAGCTTTTGGTATATGACAAGAACTTTATGAGTCCATTTCATAACTGGTCTCATTTTATCCTAACTCTGTGATGCAGATCCCTGGATTACAAGGGAATAAAAGAAAAAACAGAAACTGAAAACAAATACTCTGATATTAAAGCCAGGATTTATAATCAATACGGTAGTGATACAATGACTTCATTAAACATAGAGGAAACAATAAGCAGAACTTGGCAAGGAAAATAATAAAAGTATGTTAAAAAAACAAAGTTTCTTAGCCATACCAGAGTAAGAATTTTAATATAAATATAAATATATATATATAGCCTTCCTAAAGTTAATCTTTGACATTGTGACCATAAAGTATTTCTAGCACTTTACCATGATCAAGTTAATCTCTGTTGGAGCGGTTTCCCACATCTCAAATAATAATTGACAAATCGTTGCTTCAAAGGGAATATTTAATGTGTTATCTATATTTTCTATCTCCTTTATTTAAATATATATTCATTACTGATAAATATGTTGTGATAATAGTATGTATTACATATATACATATGCATTAATACATAGATGTAAGTATATACACATATACACATGCATACCTATATGTGTATTTACAAATATACAATATTGTGAAATGCTCCTAGTTCTTATCATGTAATGTTTTAACATATTATCAATAAATAACTGCATGATTTAAATTATTCTCATTGTAGTTAAGATTCAGGACCCCAAATTAAAAATATAAGTTAAATAGTAATCATAATGTCTCTTTAACTCAATATTTTTAATTCTCTTTGGAATGCTAAGCAGTACACAAGCAGAGCAAACAATTCTAACAAACAAAAAATATGATATATAGTAAAAACCCATGAGCTAAACTGCAGTTGATTTTTTTTTCTGAAAGATCAAATCTCAGACAATACATTAGACTCTCACTTTACAGTTATTTCTAATATATTTAAATATGTATTTTCAAGCTGTAATCAGTGAGAATTGTGGTGAATGTGTTTTAGTTTTTATTGTCTCTGTACTCATCCCCTAAACAGGGTCAATGGTTGCTTATTATTTTAAATAACTAAGAAAGTAAACATTTATTATAACAATGTTTGGTGATTGTTGCATTTACCTAAAATACAATTCTATCATGTGTGTTTTGTGTATATGTGTGAATATAGTTATGATTATTTGGTTATAGTTATTTAAGAAATAATAAAGTAATGATAATGGTAAGCTTACCTATGCACTGATCTCCAATCTGCTATCAATTACTAACAGAATGTGATTTGCATGTTTCTGTTTTAAGTATAATTGAATTTCTCTTTCCAAAATAATAAATAATGGTGGCCTAATATTTCAACTAACCCTGAAAAATAATATTCTCATTTTTAAAAAGGTTTTTTTTTTTTTTTTAGTATAACATTTGCAGCCATCCTCCTTCAATTATAATGTATTTTTAATCTCTAGAAAATACCAAATGGAAGTGTTAGCTCTAAGGGGAACTGAATATGCTGATAAATTAGCATCTTCAGGGGTGCCTGGGCGGCACAGCGGTTAAGCATCTGCCTTTGGCTCAGGGCTTGATCCCGGCGTTGTGGGATCGAGCCCCACATCAGGCTCTTCTGTTATGAGCCTGCCTCTTCCTCACCCACTTCCCCCTGCTTGTGTTCCCTCTCTCGCTGGCTGTCTCTATCTCTGTCAAATAAATAAATAAAATCTTTAAAAAAAAATTAGCATCTTCAAACTTTTCAAATGATTGGTTATTCCTTAACTATGTCTGCTTCAAAATTATAGTGCATATAATAAATGTAAAGAAATATTAGAACATTTTCCAGTTCTAAGATACATCATTTAAATGGAATTTCTGTTCTTTAAATTGAATCAAACCATTTACAAAGTAATGCTTTCATACTTTTCTTGATGGATGTGAATGAATTCTTTATCATTGTTGCTATCATAGCATAGTAGAAAAATCTAAACAAATAGATACAATTTTCACTAAGAACAAGATCAGTTTCACTTTTTGGCAGTTTCTAAATTGTGCTTGTCAATTGTTAGTGAAATTATGGAGATAGATGATCACTGGTCCTGACCTTTCATTATTCCAAGGCCACAGTGTGAAGGAGCAGGTTGCTGCTGTAAAGTTTTCTTGGTTTGTTTCAATTTACAGGATCTCAGGGTTATTTCTAAAAGCATAGAACAAGATAACTGGAAATGCTTATGGAACTTCCATTCTGACATTTTAGATATCAGATCTAACTCCGAGATTTTTACAAATCTGTTCATCCTATTGTACCTACTTACAGTTCAGTTTGTTTAATTATACATCTATATACTCAGATATTTTTTTTTTTTGGTATAACTGCACCTGACCCTTTTACTTACTACACTTATTTATTGAATTTACTTCATTATAAATGAAACTTTCTTTGTATGCAATATCTAGGTGTGCCATTTTTTTCCTGAAAATGTTTCAAGCTTAAATTTTAGCAGGAAGAAGTACTTCCAGATGCCACAGATCCCCAAATTAAAATTCTGTTATGCAGATTTATTTTCAAATCAGAATTCATGCAAAAAATTGGCAAATGGTGACCCTGAAGCAACTCTGGACTCTTCTATAAACACCCTTGATTTTGAGTGACAGTATAGCTATGAAATATAACATGTATTGTGATCTCTATTGCTGAAATAAATCCAATATGTACGCACTGGTATCATCCAGTCATCTATAGGATGGAAAAGTAAATAAATAAGCCACTAGTCATTTAAAGATTTCATATATGTGGGCTTACGTTTTAATTTTCAGAGCAACACTTATCACCATTCCTTCTGCCCATCCACAGCTCCCACCCCACAAACACACAGACTCCAAGGAAACCTATTTTGAAGAAAGCTATCCCTTTCAATGAATAGTTTATACTCCTGAATCACTTCCTAGGAAAACTGATAATATCTGCAATGCCAGAATTCTCCATCTACATTGCAAAGGCAGACAAGCTGATTGTAATTTGAGGTTTGGGGGTTCTTGCGAAAGAACCCTACTTCTTTCAAAATATTTCGTTTATGTTGAAACCAGTTATTATTTGAACTAAGGTATTCTCATTCCAAGAACTTTCTATTAAATTCAAATAACCCTAGGTAGTAGTATTCTTATTTATTTCCATCCATTTTCATCACTGAGACAGATTTATTATCAGATATTTTAATACTCACTAGGAATCAAAGTTCATTGTCCTAAGGAATGTGATAAGACTATTCTTGAATATCAGAAAGTGCCATGCGGATGCTATTGCACAATAGACATTGAGAAGGATAAGAACTACCATGGCTTCCTTATAGGTGGTTTGGGCAGATGGTAGCTATGTAAGGTTGAGGCTTAATCTTTCTTATCTAAAGTTTTATTTGTTAATGGTTTATTATTTTTATACATTTATTTTTCTGTTGCAGCTTTCTATCATTATATTGCTGTCCACACCTTAAGCCTTAGATGCTGTTTATCTTGCATTTCCAGTGTCATAACAAATAGAAAAAATGAGGAATTTCCTGCAAAATCATGGAAGAGAATACAGTGATTTTCTATCCAGATAGACTCCAAACTCTGAGTGCCTGGGTTTTTCACACCCATTCAGTTAATTGGAGCTCCTACTCTTTCATATACTGTAGAGAAAGCTAGTAAAGTTTTTTTGCCCTTGCCTATGGCTACTATAAGCTTGTGTAGTTGGCCATTTCAATAAAATTCTTTGGAGGCAACAATACTATTATCATCATCATTATTATTTTTATTATTAAATTATTTTAAATACATCATGTGTGTTGGCCTGTTTTGCCCTGTAAGTTGTAGATTATATGAAAGACATATCTATTTTGCTTTGTTATCGTTTGTCTTTTTTTTTCCCTAAGATTTTATTTATTTATTTGAGAGAGAGTGCCCATGAGCAGGGGACAGGAGGTGGTGGAGGGAGAGGGAGAAGCAGGCTCTCTGCTGAACAGGGACCCCAACTCTGACTTGATCCTGGCACCCTGGGGTCATGACCTGAGCCAAAGGCAGACACTTAACCAACTGAGACACCAGGCGCCCCTCTGTCTTTTTTTTTTTTTTTAAATCAGAAGTGTTAGCTTCACTGTCACTTAATAAATATTTGATTAATATGTCAAATGAATGGGAAGACTTGAAAAATTTCAGTCCATGTTTGTCCTCCCTAGTCTCTAGCTATACAAATGCAAAGATTGTTTTCTAGTTAATTGTCAGACTTATTCTTCAATATTTCTATAACCTAAGGAACCAAAGCATTTTACTTCTTACTCTAAAAAAGCTGAATAAAGAAAACTACGTTAGAGCAATTTACTTCTCATCATATTTTTAACATATTCTACTGTGTGCTTAAAAGAAGCAATTGTGTTTTACTCTTTTCAATTTATGCTCCTAGTTTTTACTTACATGTATTTTTTTTTCCTATTTAGATTTTGTGTTCTTATTTTTTCCATCTATCTGTAATGGAAAGCAAAACATATTGTGTGCTTTCAATAATTTTGTTATGTCCTCTTTATACTGAGTATCTGTTAAAAAATGGAGGAAAAAATACTTTAAAATGTAGCAAAGGGGAATGGGGACAATATGACAACAGATAAAGTGAAAGCTGGATGCTTTGCCCTTAAAGGAATTTACGTATATCACAACACTGGGAAGACTATAGTTTGTGGCCTCTACTAAAACTGAACCCGGTATGTAATGGCATTATGATGTTTACTTTTTGTATCTAGCCTCTTTTGCTCAACATTTAGAAGTTCATTCATGTCGTTGGCTGTGGTAATAGTACATTCTTTTTCTTATTTCATTTTTTTAACCTTTCATTTTGAAATAATTATAGATTCAAAGGAAGTTTCAAAAAGAGTATGGCAGTGTCTCCTGTACTGCAGCTAAATTTTTGAGACTATATAATATTGATGCCCAAATCAATCAATTATAGGACATATTTATTCATAGAATTATATGCAAACATACAAAGATAATATATTGGTAAATTAAATCTAGAAACAATGTTTAAAAAATAAAACTGTGGCTAAGCAGAGTTTATGCTGTGAATCTAAGAATGTATCAATATTAGAAAGCTTCTCCTAACTCAACACAATTCCTAATTCCAAAATTAGTGGAAAATGACCATACAATTGTTTCAATACATTCATGAAAAAACTTTTATAATATTATATTGGTTGTAATAAAGTTTTTATATAAATTTGAAATAAATGGGAACTTAAATTTCAAATACAATTTATTAGTTAAAATCTTTGGTTAATAGATCATACTTACTCATGAAAAATTTCTGGGGTTACTGTTAACTTGGTGGATTTTTACTGTCACCATGGCTTTTTTTTATTATCCTATTTATTATTATCTCAATAAATATGGAAATATCATTAAAAAAACTTCCCTGTTTATGACCAAGGCACTTTATAAAATAGGAGTTAAAGGAAACTCTCTTTTCTTAGCAAGACAATAAACTCAGGAAACCCAGAATTCTTACATGAAAATATTGCTAAATATGACTTCATAAAAAAATGAGAAAAATTTTAGCAAAAATACCTTAAACTAAAAAAAAAGTGCTTAACAGGATTAGTAACTTCTATGCTTAACACTTATCCAAGTTTTTTGATATCTTCAAAGGTTTTTATACATCATCTAGCAGTATTGTTTTTAAATTATACACCAATCGTTTTACATAAAAAATAAATTTAAGTTACTTTTACATCCATGACACAATACTGAATTTGGTAATAATCAAGTAAATGTAAATTAAAATAACAAAGAGGTGCCATTTTA